>NC_056504.1:7311941-7312005 GCF_014905685.2 Nematolebias whitei
ATAGATAGATAGATAGATAGATAGATAGATAGATAGATAGATAGATAGATAGATAGATAGATAG
>NC_056504.1:7312105-7389039 GCF_014905685.2 Nematolebias whitei
ATAGATAGATAGATAGATAGATAGATAGATAGATAGATAGATAGATAGATAGATAGATAGATAGATAGATAGATAGATAGATAGATAGATAGATAGATAGATAGATAGATAGATAGATAGATAGATAGATGTGTGTGTTGGGGGGAGGGGGATCATTGCAATCAGCAAATTGCTTTGATTTTAATGTGACCTTTGACCATTAATATGATCAGATGCTTTGACAGATTGCCTACAGGAAGTGAACCAACCTCATAACGCTGAAATTCCAGGTTCATACTTGGAATAACATTAGTCTCACTGAGCGGTCCTACTTAGACCAGATCTTAAATCTGAAACATATATGTATTTTTGGTGCATTTGCTTTAAATCAAACCATCAAAAGGACACCAAAATGTTACATCTAGTTTTCTGTCAACTCAAGTGGGCATAAATGTCGGGACCTTGTGCCATCATAATTTTAATGTACCTGTTACGCTTTAGTTTAAGGAATGTCTGTCTAAAAGGTTTTACTAAATAAATCTAAAATAGAGAAGACAATTGATACAGTTACAAAACTTTTATGGTTTTTCCTCATTAGGAAAACCAATGCTGATTATCCTCAATGAAACATTTTGCACACACACACACATTCTTGTAAATATACTTTTTGGGGACTTTGCATTGACTTCCATTCATTTTCTACAGCCTAATCCTGACCCGTATCCTAAACCTAACCATTACTAGTACATGCCTAACCCTAACCCATCCACAATTCACACCTTAGTCCTAAACCTAACACTTGACACCCCCCCCCCCCCACACACACACACACACACACACACACACACACTCCCCATAAAGAGCAGTTGGTTCCTGCAATGCATGATTTTTTGTAAAATTGGTCCCTAGAAAAACGCGTGCACACACACACATTTACAAACACGCACACACACCCATCTCATATATTATCATTCAATATGTCGATTCATCATCTGTACACACCACTCTGAAAGATAGCACTCTCACTCCCTGCGTTAAATGCTCAGTGTGAACAGTTAATGTGAGTTATCATGTTGGGCTCCACATATGGACTCAAACATGCTATGGTCTCCAAAGCCCAGTGGACAATTACAGTGTCCTGTGTGCAACAATGTATTCTCAGCTAAATGGACTTGCTGTAACACTTCACTTCAGCCCTGGGACTTAAATGTACATTCTCTTAACAAGTTCTTGATATATGTGATGTGTATTCCATTTAAAGCACACCCTAACTCTTGTCTTTATAGACAAGACGTCACACGGAGCTTTTAAAACACGAAATAGCCTGTTTTCTGCAGGTTTCACTGACTAATACACTGACACATCAAAGCTCAGCTCAGGGATGGCTTACACTCATTTTTTTCAAAAAAGATCTCTGCAAAGAAAGTAAAGGGGAAAAGGAAAAAGTTTAGTTCATTCTAATTGCATGTGTTGGATGTATTTTCAGTCCAGCTGTTGGAAGTGTGGCGCCTAAAAAATCAAGATGCATTAAAAAAAAAAAGATAAATTTCACAGACTCAGCAGCTGCATCACTTATAGCTCTCAACCTTTTTGAAGTGGGGTTCTGTGGAAAAGCTATGAACTAATGATAGTGTACCTGTTGTAGATAACTTTTCTCTAATTTGCAGTTTGAATAAAAATAAATCTGCCCAGATTGACGAGCTAACAGCTAGTCTAATTGGGGGCGAGGCCGAAGTGGATTGCTATTATTTCAAAACAACTTTAATGCCAAGACACCCAAAGCAGTTTATGTAAATACTTTTTATACTCCCGTGAGTTTCACATTATCTACATACTTACCCTGGAGACGAGCAGTTTTAAGCAACAGCAACAAAAAAAGTTTTTGTGTAATTATTTCTTTTTTTTGAATGTTTGACTTGCAGCAATTCATGTTTCTCATATGTGTGTTTGTGCTTTACTCATGCAGGGATAATTAATAAAGCTCAACAAGTGTCAGGACAACAACAAACTATTTAAATGCAGAGAAAGCAGTCTCACCGAGCGCTAATCTCAATTGCTGCTTTGTGGTATTGAATCCTATTTCATGGTTTTGCTTAAAAAAATGATGGTTGGAACTCATAGTGAATAACTTTTACTCACCCAAGCCCTGCAGCTGAAAATCCCTCTAATAAAACAGTTTTGGTGTTAATGGTAATTCTGCTAGCCAGAGATCTACATGTTCGTTTTCACTGGTTCAATAAATGGAGAACGCACATACACCAGCAGTAAAGCTGAGATCACCAGTTCCGCACTGTAATCCTTTCAAAATAAACTATAGCAGAAACATACTCTGAGGCACTCCAAGTTGTTTTTATTTTTTGTTTATTTTTGTTTGTTTGGTTGTTTGTTTGTAAGAGGCAATAGTAGATTTCTGGAAAAGTACCATTAGTAAATAACTGCGAGTTGTCTGTCACTATTTATTTAATTATGTATGTTTTGTGAAAAAAAAGTATTACAATAAAAAAAGATGATTCTGACAATCACGTACATTTTTTTGAATTCATGCATTTACTGAACGTTAAATATTAAAAAGATCACTATCCATACATTGAATTATATGGAGTTTTGCAAAGACTAATAGCAACAGCCAGAGATAAGAAAATAGTTAGTTTAGCAACATTGCTGGCGTTGTAACAACTTGTATCTTGTTGTGATCGACTGCAATTACAATTTTGACACTTCACATTTAGCCCCACTTGGACTGAGATAGCTCAACAATCTCATCTAAACTAAACACTGTTTCTTCAGTAAGGTCATTCAAAGAACTATCTACAATTACCTGTTCTTAATTTTTCAACTAAATACCACAGTAAATGTTCTACATAGGGATGAACGATATTGGATTTTTGGCCGATATCCGATATGTAAATATGTTAAAACTTATTTGGCTGGTAACCGATACCAATACTGATATTTTTCACTAGACCTACATAGATTTATCTGCTGTGGAATTAAAATACTACATTATTCTGCATGGTCTTTGTCATTTGGGCCTGTTACCAATTGCAGATGCCAAAAAGGGGCTGAAAATGATGTAACACTTCAACTTGGATTATGTTTAATGTCAAATGCTCTCTACGAGGATGACAACACTCAAAAAGTACATATTTGTATATTTTTACAAATATATATATATATGTGTGTATGTACTGTATATGCACTGTATATAAGCAGCGCCTTTTGTATCGGTGAGTTATTTTGTTGGAATGGCCAATGTCTGATTTTTAACTTTATCGCTAATATCGGCTGATACGACGCCATGTCGATAATATTGTGCATCTCTAGTTCTACGTTATATTTTCAGCGCAAGAACAGAACATCAGAGGATCAGGTGTTTCAAAGCTGTTTCTAAGTTGAAAGCTTTGTTTAGTTGATTCTGACAGATTCTGCATCTGTACGATGATGGATACGACATGACAGCAGACCACCTCTGAGATATGTGACTTTTAAGTGGAAAACAAAAGAGATATGAGCAAAAATAGATGGTGACTGTTGGGCACAGTGTCAATAAATGCATGTGAGAAGAAGCTGCTTAGAACGCGCACGAGTGTGTGTATGTGTGCGCCCATGTTTTCTCCCACGCACTGTCAGCCTGCAGCTGTAATGAATGGGGCCCGGGGAAAGCTGAGGTTGGGAGGTGGCAGATCATAAATAATCATTTATCCCACCATTTCCCCCTGCATCACCGCCTGACAGACCACTGGGTGCAGGCAGGGAGCACCCATCAACGCGAGCTGAGCCTCATCTGCACCACCTAGAACCCACATGTGGCCTCAACGCTTTGAGGCGGATTTGCTTCACAGCAGTTTCATTTCGGCTTTATCACGGCAAAATAGGCAAAAAGACAAGAAAAAAATTAAACAGCGAGGATGAGTTTCTCAAAGCATGCATGCCACGAAAAGGAGAACTAACTGGCAACCTGACAAGAAATGCTTCCTCAAACTTCGAGAGAGAATGAAATAATGAAAACTAAACGAAAATTAAAAGCCGACCCATATTGTTATGTGTGTTATTTATCTTAAAGTCAATAACCGGCTCCCCCGTTAACTTTTAATGTGTATTTTCAATTGGAGCCTGAAATTAAACAGTGCTGGAGGAAATCAGCAGCACATAATGGCACAGCCCTGGGGGGAAAATTTACTCATAAACAACGGTTTGCCAATCCTGCAGGGGAGAGGGACGTCAAAAAAATATCATGCAGAACTGAGAAACCAAAGATCTGTGATGCCTTTAAGACGAGAGTTAAAGCACAGAGCAACGAGAAGCGTTCACAGCTGCTCACAGAAGTGCAACATGCCGAAGTGCGACGATGTGCATCACCTCAGCAAAACAACAGAAACAGAGCAGATGTAGATTTATGCTCAAAACTTCCTTTTGCATTTACATTTCATGTGAACTTTGAGTGTGCATGTGAGAGCGCCGAGGCAGACTTGTTGACAGAAAAATCCAACGTGTGTAAAGTTAACGTGACGCAGCAGGGTGTTTCTGAAAATTCAGTCCCGGATTAAGATTTGATCTTTTATTCTTTGTTTTCTGTCTTCTTCAGAGCACGCGCAGGCAGACGTGTGAGCTTTGACTAATACATAAAACTGGGCTCAGCACTCAAAGAGCAGCGCACATCAGAGCGCCAACACCTCGGCCTTCACCATAAGAGGCAGCGGAAATCAGGACAAAGGTTCAAAACGAAACAAACAAAACGGCTTTGATTTAAATTTGAGGTTTGTGCTTTCATGTTGTCACGTGCACGTGTCAGACAAAATGATATAACCATCAGCGCAAAGAAAGCACACAGAATGGTTTCATCTTTTCATACTAGTTGCTTCTGGGGTTTTATTTTATTTTTGATCACAGTTTCAGACTAGAAGACATCAAATTAAACCGTTATTATCGATCACAATATGCATTTATTTTTAATGATAGTTTCCTTAGGCTTGTGTCCATGTGAGTAGTTTTAATAAAAATTTAACCTAAACATGAGAAGAAGGGATGGAACGAGGTGCATTTTAATATATATTCAATATATAGTCTAGTCCTTTTTTCCAGGGAGCAAAGCATCGGTGATCTTAAGGGGAGAGAGAAGCAAAGACCAAACCTGTAAGAAAAATAATGATGTTCCACTTTATGAATCCCAGCTGAGAAATTCTCTTTATGTTCTTTGCTTGCAGGTGGTTCAAGGCAGAGGGTCACATGCAGTTCAGTCCTGCAACACTCAGTTTTCATATAAGTTATGATATATTCCAAAAGAAATAACATTGCGCGCACCAACTTGGAAATATTAAATTTGAGCACAAGTGCTAATAACTTTAGTAAATCTCTGTTTTTAAACTCAAGATCGGTTTAGCTGGTTGTTGGAGTGCAGATTCAGTGGCTGTACAGGTGTCTAACACTGAGGGTGAGGTCTAAAATCACATAGATCTACAAAGCCAGGGAGTTTAAGAGGAAAGGCACAAAACACACAAATAGACTTAATGATGCAAGAGCTGCTAATTCACCAAATATGCACTCAGTTTGTTTTTATTTTACGTCTGTAAAATCCAAGTCATATAAGCATGGATGTGTGAGGGTTTATTTTTGTTCTATACATTAACACTATAATCAGTTTATGTCTCCAGTTCTGGTTTCTTTTTGGTGGGCAACAAAATCATGTGTGCCAAGAATGCACTTTTGTACGGCATGCACACAAAAACTAGGCTGGAATTTTCAAAACCCGTCCTCATGGCTTGATCTCAGTTACAAACACTAAACATTTTTGAGACCGAAACAGAAAATTTACCATTTTTCTGTCAATTTTCTACAATTTTGAGTCGTCAACTAATTTCCTCAATATCAATATCCCCGCCCGGCCCCTCCCGGCCCCACCCGGCCCCGTCCGGCCCCGCCCAGCCCCGCTCGACCCGAATTAGGGGTGGGCCGGGCCATGATAATGTGCTGAATGGGCAGGCCGGGTTGGTGTCGGGCTTTTAATTGGATCAGGATCAGCCGCGATCCAACAATTATATGATAACATGGCCTGCCATACATCCACCAGCCGCAGGCAGCCATTTCACCGTGAGCTGACCGGCCCTGAAAGAGGTAAAAAGTTCAGTTAAGATTCAGATGGGACTGTATAGCCAGGAAGTGATCCATCAGTCCAAATGGATGATCATTCAGCCGCTGTACTCAGCGGACGGTTGCGGCCAACGACCCAACCAGGTGAGATCACAAAGCAGACATGTGTCAGAGAGCTAGGTGAAGCTGACACTCCACCCACGTCAAAAATTCCATCCAGAGCTGTCTGCGTGTCTGAGTAATATAGAAGAACGCAGCAGAAACAGGGTTTAAATGCTCTTTTAAGGCCATGAAAGGACAAACGCCCCTTCAGCTCCAAATCTTCTGTCCCATTCAGCTGCGCGTCTCCGATCATTAATAACATTAGAAATGTTGAGGTTTTTTCCGGGTTCGAACTTGTAACTACTGTTAATTCCTCAGAGGGTGGGGTTCAGAAATGATGACTGTGGGCTGGGGCCGGATCTGATTTTCTGGGTCCGAATTAGGGCTGGGCCATATCATATTGTTCATGATACCGGTAAAAAAAAGCTTGCCCGGGCAAAAAAATTATATCATGATATGCTAATTTCATGATGTAATACGTCAGGATGCCCCGCCCCCTTAACAGAACCGAGCGTGCCGAACGACCAATCTGAACTGCACACCCCCCTCCACCTGTAGGTACTGGTGTGACGCTAATTAGCTGCGCGCAAAACTAGCTAGCTAAAAACAAACAACGTGCGGCTCAGCTGTCTCTCCATCCAGCTCTAAAGTGCAGGTACAGACAGCTCAACTGTCTTGCCCTCCCCCCGCTCTAAGCTGCCACGTCTTTTTTTTTCTCCCCACTCCACTCGGAGCTGCCGATGCGGGCTGTGTCTCCCCCGCTCTAATCTGCCGGTACAAACATGCGCTGGTCTGTCTCGTTCCACAGTCCATGGACCAAGAACAGAGTCATGTGATCAGAGACAGAGCATCAGAGAAATGAATCATTCCTGCAGGAACAGAGGAAGCTGAAACTCCACAAGCTTCAGGGTCAGCTGATCACCTTGTTACAACTTCTGGAAGTTATAGCTCATTGAAAGGAAACATATATTTTGTTACATTTATGCTCAACAGATCTTAAACTTCATTTTATTTAGTTATTTTGGGAAACTTCACCTGCACTTTAGTTTTTGTGGTGGATTTGTGCAGACTTTTCAATCTAAATAACAGAAGGATCTTTTTTATTTTTATACTTGGAGACTGAATACTTTACTAAATAAAGTAATTTCAGTAAAATTACCCCTTGTTTTTTTTTATGTAATACTGCAAAACAACATGTTAAGTTCATTTTGTCCAATAAATAACTATGATTTCTGCTTTTTTTAATATCGTGAAATTTATCGTTATCGTCAGAATGCTCTGAAATATCACGATATTATATTTGAGCCATATCGCCCACCCCTAGCCCGAATGCAACTCTAATCCTGAGTCGGCTGCCCTGCCTCTACACCATCTCAGCATGTCAAACTTATGTGGTCAGCTAATAAATGGTTTGTACTTACCTAAAGACCGACACAGTGTCTTACTGAAGCCTTTTTATAACCTCAGATCTTCTCTGTATTTGAAAACAGGGTCCTGGTGAATTTGTTTGGTTGCATCTTTAAAATGTACTGTGTCCTTTTTGTTTTTTCTACACTTCGAACAAGCCCAAGCCCTGTTTTCAGTGTAAATTAATCATTTTATTTAAATAAAAAAATAGCCTTTTCACTAATTATTAATAAGTTTTGCATAATTTAAACACAGTAATAATTTGTTTTTTGAGTCAGGCACGTTACTTTGAATTCTAACAGGTGAAAGAAACTGAATCTCTAATGAAGACACCCTGACCTGTGGCGTTTTAGCGTTTGTTCAGTACTTATAGATGTTATTAAGGCTGAAAAGGATCCTCGCCCCAGTCTGAATAATGAGTTTGTTTTTCTCCTTATTGTGGATTTCTTCTTTTTGTTTCCTCAATGCTCGAATCCTAACCTGCTTCTTACTCACTTAATCACAAGCAGTGGCTTTTTTTTTTTCAGGGATGAAAATCTGCTGCGTAACTGCCTCCAACACCCCATCACCACTCCGTTCTCACCCTAACCTCTTTCTTTTACTCACACACACACTGGGCGCCCACAGAAAGTGATGAGAGGAAGAAGAGGAGGAGGTGAAGGGAGCTTGGTGCTGCTGACGTTACGCGGCTCACAGGACTTGCCCGTAAATGAACTCATTTTTCATCCTGCCTTTCTCCCTCCACCCCCTTCTGTTAATGACTGGCACTTTCCTCATACGGAGCACCGGTGCTGTGAAGAGCCTGGCGTGTGACAGAGCCCCATTCATCTCCTCGTGATGGAGGACAGTGGGGTAGGCCGAGAACGGGAGGTAGGGCTGGCAGACGGACACGTGGACAGATGCAAGAAAAGAGAGAGGCAGAGAGGAGCTGCAAGCGGGGCTAGATTAAGGAACACTTCTAACAGAGCCAACAGATAAGGGATAAAAGAGTGGGAAGAAAAAAGGAAGTGGCCACAGATGGGACAGGGAACTTGTGATGCTCACAAACAGCTCCACATGCCACATGAAGCAGGATATAAAGTCACCATCAGCATATTTCCCTCAATATTTTTGCTTCTTTGATCAGATAGACATGCAGACTTTACTCAGCTGAGAAAAACTTATCAGCTTTGAATTAATTTCACCCACAAGGATTTTCTGTGGCAAAAAAAAAATCCAAGGAAGCTGTTAATTTTGAATAAATAAATACATTCACTTCAGGCTGCTGTCAGGTTAAATCTCATTTCCAAAATGTCGTACTGAGAAAATCAAAGTGCTTATTTGCTTCAGTTATTATGACTCCCCAGAGGAGGTTGAGCATATTTAAAGCAATCCAGTCATTTTTTTTACTTTTTTGTAGTGTTAATTATTTTTCTTTCCCGCTTTTCAAACCCTAAATCTGTCAGGACATAATGCTCTGACGGGCAGGTTAAAATAAAACTTGAAAATCCCGACTGTTTCCAGACTGAACACATGAAAAAGAGAATTTATCATGAAAGCATGAAATCAGATTTTGGAGAATATGATTTAAATCACTTTAGGCCACGGTTTAAAATGGGCTTCTGATTAATTTAAACTTGTTTTTTTCAACGTTTGTTTCTAAGTCTGGATGTTCTGGCTGCTCCGACTAGATTTCACACATGTTTGCATCAAACACTTTGATAAGATCAAAATCAATTTGACACCAGCGCTGAGCAGAATCTTCTTGATAGTATTATTGCTGTGAAAACGAACACTGATCCATGAGCATGTGCTGGAATAAATAGACTGCGGCACTTTTGGGGAGATGCAAAGAGTTTAGTCACATCAAAAACTTTTTTTTTTTTTAGGGGTGTGCAAAAAATGATTTTTTACAGGATATATAATTACAACTTGTATATGTTTTCAATAACAACTGAATTTTGACAGTCCGAACTGAATCATGCCGTTTTGTTGGGGTTGAGCCGTGTAATTAAAGAGATTAATTCAAATAGTGAGATTTAATCTTCGTCTTCTTTACCTCTTTATCTAAATGTGTTTGTTGTTCTGTGTTCACGACAGAATCTCGGTTTTTCATCCGAAGGTTCAAAGGTCTCATCAATCAGAATCAGAATCAGTTTATTATCGCCATGTCAATGAACGAGGTTCACAAACTAGGAATTTGCTTCGACATAAGGTGCGAATAGTAATAAAGTAAAATAAAGTAAAAATTAAGTAAAAATTAAGTAAAAATGAGAACATTACATAAGACATAAGACCTGTGTACACCCACAAATAAAGTAAAATCAAAAACATAACAACCATATGTACACCCATACAATAGAAAACAATAAAAAAGCTTAGAAAACAGTACAGATGGAGTATTCAATTATAATACAGATGTAATGTGACCAAAGCAGAAATTATGAGGTAGCATTATGAGTGCTACCTCATAATCAGGTGCATTCTGAAAAGTTTGTCAGCAAATCTGAAGCACTCACATCTGCTTCCATCCTTATTTGCCCCACATTAACCCTCCAGTTCCAGCTCCAGCCAATATCCACATTTGGGCTTCCCAAAGTAAACCTTATTATTATTGCAACAAAACATGACAGAGACGTGAGATAGGTCATTTATCAAATCATACATCCGACACTTCCTTACCTCAGAGCTGACACACAGTGATCAAAAGCAAAGAGCCTTCAACTCAGACAGTCCGTCGTTGTGAACAAACCACTGCAGCTTCTAATAAAAGTTCAGTAAAAGTTGGACAAAGAGCAGTTTCTTCACGATGATTACGACCGAGGAGAGGTGGAACTTTAAGAAACCCCGAGACAAGGTGCCAGTTATGGCAAAGGGATATTTAGACCTTTTGAAAACTTCATATAAAGGTTAATATCAGTAAATATTTTACCTGTTGTAGATACCTCTCCTTATCAGAATTAAACTCGTTTTTCCAAACTGAGGTTATTTAAACACATATTTAAAACAGAAAGGATGGTAATTGTATAAAATACTGTAGTTCAAAAGATTTGAACTATCCCTTTAAGGTCTGCTTCAAATGCTGCAGCAAAGATGTATCAAAAAATCTGGAAGCACATTGTCGCATTATTAAAAAAAAGAAAATTATGTGTCATGTAATCACAATGTACATTCAGTGATTAATGTAAAATAATACTGCTTTACTTTAAGTAGTAAGAGATTATTTAAAGATAGTGAAATGAATGTTTCTCCTGTGGAGAATGGTTGTATTTGCCTAAAATATTTCCGTTCAGTGATTTTTGCCACAATCCAGTTCGTATAAATGCAAGACATAAACAGCATGCGGTAACTATTGTTTAGTGGATTTGAAATATCTAATACCTCGTTTGCTGACATCAATTATTAATGGTTTTGTTGGGGGGGTCGGCAATTTTTTATTTTATTTGGTGCATTACAATACTTTTATTTTTTTTTTTCAAAGAACACCAAATATTTGGCGATGCATCGTATCATGAACAGCAATTAGTCTCGCATAGAGTCGTCTCAAATACCAAATTATCATAAACGTCTGTCTCCGGAAGACAAAAATTACCCTTTAGCATTTGATCAAAGGCACAGTGCACAACATATCCACCTCCTCATTACATATAATTTAAAAAAGGATAAATATGCATGAAGCGGTGATGAGCATCTTCATCTTTGATCATTTTTAGCAACGACCTTTTGCTCTTTCACAAACTCTGGAACGTTATGTCAAGGCAGGTGCGTTCCAAAGTAGAAAGTCTGTGATTAAAAATTCAAGTGTGCAGCTGAGAAAAACACGCCCCACTGTTCAACACAAATCTAATTGCACTGCCTGGTTCCTCTACTATCACATTACCTGTTGGTGGGATGACAGATCACTGGGCACAAACAATGCTATTAGAATTCAGTGCCAGTGACTCATAGCCGGGGTTCGGTTCTTCAAGTAAACAACGTTACCATGATTCTGGAGTGTGTTATTAATTCTGATTATACAGTTATGAATATAAAAGGGTTAAAGCTTTACTAATAAATCAGACAGCACGGTGGTAAGTTGGCTCTGTGATGAAAAATAATAATAATGAGATATATATGTTTTTTTTATATATATATACATTTATACTTACATTTTTGGATTGTGGGAGAAAAGTGGAGCAACCCAATAGAAGCACAAGGCAAACATGCAAACGAGTAATGGTTTGTAGAAGGTTTTGTCCCAGGAATTTTGACTGACACGACGGTTTCCACAAAATTAACAAAAACTTTATTTAGACAAATAGAAGGCTGGCGTAAAACCAGCCACTAGGGAGCACAAGCCAGTGTATCTCTTGTGCCGGTCCCAAGCCCGGGTAAATGGTGAGGGTTGTGTCATGAAGGGCATCCGATGTAAAACACTTTTGCCAAAACTATAATGCAAGTTCATCAAAACGAATCCATACCAGATCGGTCGAGGCCCGGGCTAACCATGACCGCCACCGGTGCTGTTGACAAACAGGGTGGAAATGGTGCTACTGTTAGTCAAAGAGGTAGTTGGAGTGAGGACGGAGGATGCAGAGGACAGAGTGAGGTGGAGGAGGATGGCTTGCTGTGGTGACCCTTGAAGAGGGAAAAGCCGAAAGAAGAAGAAGAAGAAGGCTGACGTGGCATCCAAACTTACAAAGCAAACAATGGTCAAACAGAGGGATGCACAAGGAGTCTTGAGGAGGCATGAAGTGTCATGGTCACCGCTCTCTGCCCACTTCCTCACCTCTAATCAGCGTCCATGCCCTGCACCTGCCTCAAGCTTTATTCAAGAGCTCCATCCACACAAAGCCTCTGCCAGATTATTGAACCCGTCATGGTATTAGATATCCAGCCATTTTTTCATGTTTGCGCCTGAAGTTCTCGTCTCGAACTCACACCCTGTCTTTTGGATTTACCGCTATGCCTGCTCCTCGTCTGGTTTTGTTCCGCTCTTCTGACCCTGGCAATGACTACCCTTTCTGCCTTATGGATATTGGATTTCAGATTGACCTTTGGATTTGTTTTGGGACCTCTGACTCTCCATGCTTGACCCCTGCTTCGCCTTTCGGACCTCGGCCTAAGATTGCCCCGCTGTTCACAGCATTAATGATTTCTGGACTAAACACAAGACTCTTTCACAAGACGCCTCAGTCTGAACTGAGATGTGTTCTCCTCTGTTGCGTCTCTATGCCTCATAGTAGGTAGTAATAGAAATGCAATAGAGCTGGACCAGTCGACATGTGAAAAGGGAAGGTGCTGCGCCGCAGTTCAGTAATGTGATGAACTTGTGACATTAGTGTGCGACCGCACATTTAGGGATTAAACAAGAAACAGATTTATTATTGAGAGAATATTGATGATGACTCTGAGCAACTTCAAGTAGATTTAAAAATAGTTAACCACAAAGAGGATCACCAAAGTGAGTTAATTCATTATGTCTTGTAATTGACACCAAGGAGAAGTCCGTCACACATTTTATGCATTGCGCTCCACTTCAACCCAGCTGAGTTGTGCTCCACCCTTCTTTTGGTTCTGCTCGGCCCACTTTATTGCTGAAAGCTCATGTCTGTGCAGGAAGTGGTCGGTTTTATATGTGATTTATGAACGGGCAGAGGGAGGAGAAAGGTCTGTGAAGCCATTTCTCTGAACTGTTTTATTAGAGAGCTTACAGAGAGGAAAATGAGCTGAACCTGACAAGGAGATGAGGAGCAGCTGAGCTAGAGACAAGGTGCAGGTGTGAGTGGGCGTGGCCAGACCCAGGAGCAGAACTGAACTGAGGTAAAGTACTGACCATTGGAGAGACTGGTGGCACTGAGGAGAACACAAAACTGATCAAATGAAACCACAAGTACCAGAACTAAACCCGATAATCAGGAAACACAACAATAAACACAAGGGACTAATAGAAAGTAACCAAACTACACAGACACTGACAAACTACACACAGAAAGACATCATCAGTCAAGATTCAAACTACAGACCTTCTTACTTTTGTAGTGACAGGGTTGATAAAACACAAAAGCCAATCTGTGCGTCCTTAAAGTTTGTCATCTCTGTAATATTTTAAACCTTAACAAAGCAGCAAACAGCTACTTGCTGTGTGCAAATATAGTGTTGCGTTCGTGGTCCTCACTTTCTCTGCCTACTTTGATTTTCTGTTCTGAAGACCTTTATTCTTACAATTATGCATGTGGATTTCATGTGCAGATGCTTTGGTCTTAATTTATATATATAACAGCCCCTTATTTAATCAAACAAACTTAAAAAAAGAGGAATATGATTATAAAATAGTGTAAAGTGTAAATAGGGTTTAATGTGGCAAGCAAGGATTTGTAAGCCATGTTTTGGACTTTAATTTTAGGTTTGTTCTTAGTTTTGGCTCATTGGACTTTGAAGTCTGTTGCTTGGAATCTTGCTTTTGCAAGGTCAAATGTTTTATAGTTTTGTTTACAAATGTATGGCAATATAATTAATATATGATTTAAAAAATGCAAATATTTGTATCCTAGAAAACAAAAATGTGTGCTTATTCCAACATTCACACACGTTTATAAAAGAGTAGAAAAAATATATCAAACATCTTAATGCTCTATATAATTGTTTTATGTGTGTGCATTTTTGTAAAGTGCAGTTTGTTATGGGGATTTATTTTTTTCATGACTGTGGCAGATGGAGTCAGGCTCAAAGTGACACAGTTATAAAGCAACACCTGGCGGAGACAGGCTGGTCACAGCTGCATCTGTGGCCATCAGAATGTGATGTGTGTGTGTGTGGGGGGGGGGTGAGTATGTGTCAACATGTGTGTGTGTGTGTCCTGCGGCCCGCAGAAGTGTTGGCACACCGTGACCGGGGTATGTGATGGTGCCAGCTTGAATTCTTTCCAAGATTCTGCAGGGAAACAGAAAATCATAAAAATAACATCAACTGCAGAATCAAAGTTTTTCTATCTTTCTTTTTTTTTTTTTTTTTTAGTTTGATGAAAACTTAAAGTGCCTTAAGAGTGTTATAAGGCATGGAGTACTTAAGAGTAATAAATAAAAATTGGTTTTCTTAAGACCTAAATGTTTTTTTTTTCTTGCTATTTACAACCGTATAAAACCACGGCATGCTTATTATTCCATTCAGGCTCCCTACTTATGGTGCAAAATGTGACAACTCTTAATTAATTTAATATTTTAAGGCACTCGTCATCACTTTCAGTATAAAAAATACATCCAGTTCGCTTTAATGTACTTTGTTTTCTTTCTTTTCATCGTGGCTCGGATCAAAACGGGGTTCAAAAGATTTCAGATTAATTAAAGTGCATACCTAAAAGCATACCTGCTCAAACAAAATGTATATACTAGTGTTAAGAAATAAAATTATGAAAAACATGCTCATAAGTTGCAAAGGGCCATTGAGATCACTGAGTCATGCATAATTTACAATAAGATGCAGCACACTGGCTGTGCTACAAATTAAGTGATTTTTTCTATTGAAACAGTGTACAGATGTCTCTAAGCTGCTCATGTAAGTACAACCCCAGTTCCTACAAAGCTGGAAGGTTGTGTCAAATGTATATAAAAACAGAATGCAATAATTTAGAAATCTAAAAAAAATAAACCATTTTAACAGTGGAACATGGTAAACATAGCAAATGTTTTGTGATGTTATAGACATTACTGCATGACATTCTGCATGACTATCGGCCAGTGGCCCTCACCCCGATAGTCGCTAAATGCTTTGAAAAACTGGTCATGACTCGCATCAAAACAACCATCAACATCAACGAGGACCCTCCTCAACCACCTGGAGCAGAAAAACTCTTACGTCCGTATGCTCTTTGTGGACTTCACATCCACCTTCAACACCATGATCCCCCAAACCCTGATGGACAAACTATCCACACTAGGACTAAGCCCCTCCATCTGCAACTGGGTACTAGACTTCTTAACAAACAGAACACAGTTAGTGAGGATCCACAACTTCTCCTCCTCCACCATAACCCTCAGCACTGGCTCTCCTCAGGGATGTGTGTTGAGCCCCCTCCTGTTTACCCTGCTCACGTATGATTGCGCAGCTACCCATCCAGGCTGTCACATTGTAAAGTTTGCAGATGATACAGCGGTGGTGGGATGCATCACAAACAATGATGAGTCCAGCTACAGGCAAGAGGTGGAACACCTGGAGAGCTGGTGCAAAGAGAATAACCTTCACATCAACGTGAAGAAGACAAAGGAGATGATTGTGGACTTCAGAAGGAACAAAAACACCTACACCCCCCTGAACATAAGAGGATCTGCGGTGGAAGTGGTCTCCAGCTACAAGTACTTGGGTGTACACATGAATGACAACATCAGCTGGAGCAACAACAACACCAGCCTGATCAAGAAAGCTCATCAGAGACTCTACTTCCTCAGATGGCTGAGGCGAGCTGGTCTGGGAAGCTCAGTCCTCACCTCCTTCTACAGGTGTGCAGTGGAGAGCATCCTGTGCTCGAGCATCAATGTGTGGCATGGAGGCTGCACAGCTGCAGAAAGAAAAGCTTTGCAGAGAGTGGTGAAGGCTGCACAGAAGATGTTGGAGTCAGCCTCCCCACCATCACAGACATCTACACCTCCAGATGCAGGAAGAGGGCCACCTGCATCGTGAAGGACCCCACTCACCCAGCACACACACTTTTTGCCCCACTCCCCTCAGGAAGGATGTTGAGGATCATTAAGTGTAGAACCACTAGACTGAGGAACAGCGTCTACCCTGAGGCTGTTAGACTCATGAATCTCTAACTAGAATAATCACTGTGAAAAACCATATCATGTTGCTGCTGATCTGTTTCATGTTGCTGCTGATCTGTTTCAATGTTGATGTGTTCATGCGTGCACATCTGCTCACAGACTCATGTTCATGTTTGTGCTGATGTTCAATGTTTTATGTTATGAGTGCTTAGTGTATATTTAGTTGATGTTTTTCTTAGTTCATATCTTAGATGTTATTACTGTTTTTCTTTTACATTTTATTGTTGGATGTAACTGGGACCCTGTGTACATAATTTCGCTCCACCACATGTACCACATGAGGTGGAATGACAATAAAGAATCTCTGACTCTGACTCTGACTCTGATTACTGCATGGGCTCAGATTACATCATCCACAAATGCTGCTTAAATCTCTGTTATGTAAAGAAGAAGACATGTGTGAACATCGTCTGGATATGCTGCTGTCTTCTCTGGACCAAAGTTCATTTAAAGTTATTTGAAGCAAAGTGGAAAACTGTTCTGTAATCAGACAAATCTAAATGTACCGTATTTTTTGCTGTACACGTCGCACCGCCCTGTAAGTCACATCAGTCCAAATATGTCTACTAAAGTGGAAAAGTCCATAGATACGTTGCTTCGCCGTATATATCGCATCTATTATGCGTCACAGTTGACGTGTCGCGTTTGTTACTTGTAACCGCTGACAAACTGGAAATGTGGGCCGGTGTTGTGCCAAAAATCGATTGGTTGCCAAATGGCGGCCATGGGAGCATGCACGGGAGGACTTTAACAAGAATAACACTTAAAAACAATTATTTGTTTGCTTGAAATTATAGTAAAGGTGTGTCTCAGTTGAACTTTTACTTACTAAATACACTTTGACGGTCAAATCAGCTGCATTTTCAAAAGTCAATATGCAAAAACATGAACACGCAGAGGGAGGACTCGATGTGTATTTCTTCGAAATTTTACAAGATAACCACCTAAAAACAATTGTTAGCTCGACTTTATAGTAAAGTTGTGTCTCAGTTGAACTTTTACTTAATAAATGCACTTCAGTGCTCAAATTATCTGCATTTTGCTGGGGCAGCGGCAGGCTATGACAAGCCGATAGTGTCATTAATAGACACTTTTACCTATTACGCAATACAACGGCATGCCATGCTGCTTGACTGCCATCTAGAGGTTGAAAATGGTAGTGTTCATTATTTTCAGTCAAAATGAATGAAAACGGTCATATCTTAGCCAATAATTGGTTTATAAATATGGGGGAAAAATCCATAAATATGTTGCTTTGGCGTATAAGTCGCAGGGCATGTAAATTATGCAAAATAGCAAATATGCAAAATTTGTAGGGGTTTCAGAACAAGATTGGTTCCCATTCAGACATTTCAGCAAAATAATGATAAATGATAAATAAGACATTCATTACAACATGGCAGAAAGGTCTGGGTGCTGAAATGGCCTGCCAGCAGTCCGAACCTCTCACCAAATCAAAATATTTGGTGCATCAGGAAACAAAAGAATTAAGCAAAAGCCCAGGAGTGTTCAGAGCTGGTCTCCTCAGTTCCTGGACGTTTACAGACAGTTGTTAAAAGAAGAGGACACGCTTCATGTAGTGAACATGGTGCCATTCCATATTTTTTAAGACATGTTGCTACCTTTGAAAGTGTGTGTTAGAATTTAAAAAAAAACAAAAAACAATCATATAATAAATTAATTAAATTCAATTCAGTTACTTTATATAGCGCCAAGTCACAACTGAAGTCATATCAGGCACTGAACAGAAACATTCATCTACATAAAAAGTAAGTTAATAACGTTATTTATCTGAGGAGCAGACTGCTTTGAATAACTTCATCTCAGACACATATTGAGCAAGCACAAAGGCAACAGTGGAAAGGAAAAACTCCCTCACGAGGAAGAAACCTTTAGCAGAACCAGGCTCAGGACAAGCGGCCATCTTCTTCGACCGACTGAGTTTGAGAGGAACACGAAAGAGGAACAGGTACACAATGGCAGGTTGGGAATCACATGTTAAGATAGAAAAAGTATCAAATGAAAACTATTCAGTTTTAGCAAATCATTTAAGGGAGTGGAGTTAGTTTGACCTCTAGTAGTCTAAGTCTATGGCAGCATAACAAGCCAACCCTAATTATATGAATATAGAAAGAAAGTTTTCCTGATTTAATTCTCACTCACTGCTTTTCATTTTCAACTACACCTCATTGTCGCCGTTGCTGTAAAATGTCTAATTGTGTGTTTGCTATTATTTTTGACTGTAAGAACTTTACACTGTACTCTAAGACTCAGTTACAACCGTAGCTTTCCTCCTGAAACCACACTATCACCCTTCCCTGTGCATTAAACGCGTGTGAATTATTTCTGGCGCTTTGCTCGGAAAGAGAGTCTGGCTTCTTGTGCTCCATGTTCCGCAGCATGCCCACCTTACTCCACAGCCAGTCATTCTGAGCCCTTTCATGTCCCACTAGCCCACAGCCCAGTCAGTCAGAAGTCATTACACCCGCTATTAACTCCTGCTCGGCTTCATTAGGCATGCAAATTGAGGAGGGACAAAGACTTGAAAAACTTTACTCTATATCACACCCTCTACCTCCCCTCTCTTTCTTTTTCTTTGCTGCCAAAGTCCCACCTGTGTTTAATTAAGCTTGGATCAGTATCGAACAGTCTGATGTGAGGATTGCTCTCAGGGTACTTAATCCAGAATCTAATGCACAAAATGTCTCACACTAGCAGGTCTATGACTTAAAGTCCTAAAATATGATGGGCTGATGAAACACAAAAGCTTCAATACATAAATGGAGATCAACAATTTGTTTAATTACCAGTGTGCCATGGCTATTGGCCACTGCTGAAGGCTAAGCAGCGATAATGATTTCACCCTTGTCTGCCTGTAGCTTTAGCAAAATCGCCCATAAAACACTTAAAGAAATTCAATGAAAACTCTCAAAGTGATCACTGGATGATTATCTACAACTCATAAATGTTTGGAGCCAACTCCATTCAAGATGGCTGCCACAGCCAAACAAATTTATTAAACACAAAAATGGCTATATGAGCTAATCTTGTAAATATTAATCTAAAATTTGGTATTGTAGTAGCTGAAAATTATTTTCAACACATATTAATTCAACCTTTATTTAGACAGGTTAATCCCATTGAGCCTCGGAAACTCATTTACAAGAGAGACCTGAAATTTAACAAAAAGTGACGACAACAGTGGACAACAAAGACAACAATAGAAAATCATAAAGGATGCAATCAAATTGAGAATAACAAATGAACATAAAATGGTATTAAAAATGTAACAAAAAACAGCTAGGTTGTAAATTGGTGTAGAAAACTAAAAACAGGAACATGTCTGCATTGGTTGTTTAAAATCACTTAGAGAGGTCAAGGTCGAGAGCTTCATCTTTTTGTAAGATATTCCAGGAAACAGGAGCGGAGTAGGAGAAGGTCCTTTTGCCTAGTTCAGTCCTCACTGAGGGAACACTGCAGGTAATAATGTCCTGAGAGCGCACGCTGTAGCTGCACTCACGCAGAGACATGTAGGAGGAGATGTATGAAGGCAGCAGACCAAGAAGTGATTTAAAGATGAAAATGTACCAGTGAGAGAGTCTGCGTGAAGTTAATGATGTCCAGTTAACCAGTGAATACTGGGTGCAGTGGTGGGTACGATAATCACAGCCAGTTATGAATCTTAGTGCACCATGATAGACAGCATCCAACATCTGCAGGGTTCTTGTAGGAGCGTTCATGTAAATAATGTCTCCGTTATCAATGGAGGGAAGGAAAGTCACAGATACAAGGCGTTTTCTAGCATTCAGGGTTAGACAGGATCTGTTTCTGAAAAAGTTTTCCACATGGAGCTTAAAAGAGAGATGCAAGTCGACCAAGATACCCAAATATTTACAGGAATCAACAAACTCAATCGGGACACTATCTGAGGATAGAATCAGAGGAAGAACTGCTGGGACCAACTTCCTATTAAAAAAAAGCATCCCTTTGGTTTTGTTGGCATTTAGGACAAGTTTGAGACGGAACAAATCTGTCTGGATGATGTCAAAAGCAGATTGCAAAAACTGGAGAGCCTTTTCAACTGTTTTAGCTCGACAATAAACAAATGTGTCATCAGCATAGAAATGTATGGATGCATCAGGGATATTTTGACCTACATTACCTATGTAGATTTTGAAGAGGGTGGGTCCTAAGACTGAGCCTTGTGGTACACCATTGTTAACTGTTAAATAACTGGAGGAAGTACCATTATCTTGAACACATTGCCTCCGATCTGAGAGATAGTTAGAGAACCAACCAATGGTGTGATTTGAGAAACCAATTTCTGAGAGTTTATGACACAAGATGTTATGATCCACAGTGTCAAAAGCTTTAGACAGGTCTAAGAAAAGTGCAGCACAATAATCCTTAGCATCCAGTGCTTCAACAACGTCATTAAGAACCTTCAGTGAAGCAGTCGGTGTGCTGTGTTGTTTCCTGAAACCAGATTGATGTGGAGGTGAGATGTTAAATGAGTCCAGGTAATTTTTAATTTGAGAGTTTATCAGTTTTTCTAGAACCTTGGCTAAAATGCAGAGTTTAGAGATTGGCCGATAGTTGTTCAGTGAGGTGGGGTCACCTCCCTTCAGCAAAGGAAGAACAAAGGCTGTTTTCCAAGCGTCCAGAACAGAGTTTTGACTTCTGGACAGGTTAAAGATGTGGGACATGCAGGGACTGCCATGATATGAGCAGCCAGCCTTAAGAAATAAGGTGGAAGTTCATCCAACATATGTTGAACCCTAAATGATTGTGCGAGATTTGATTATAAAACGTTGCTTTTAACTGTGTCTGTCTGTTAGCAAAATATCTTGTGAATCACAGATTTGAATGAGATTATAATGAAGTTGTCATTGGGTATATGTTTACAACTGATCAGGTTTCTGGAGTCAGCCCAATACAAGATGGCCAGCATACCCATCTGACCATAGAAACACACAAATGTCCATAACTCAACCAATTTTACACATATTGGCCTAGATGAAGTAACTGGAAATCATCTTCAACATATATAATGAGTGATACTCATTGAGAAAGATCACACATAATTCAGTTTTACACATATTTGTCTAGTTTTTGGTTTGATAGTAGCTGAGAGTCATCCTCAACGTGCACTCTAAGCTCTATCACATATTGCAAGAGGGTGTAAAACATTTACAAGGTTTGACCAAAACAGCCATGACTCCATCGTTCCTCAAAGAATGATGGGACTTTCATTTTAAGAGACGACGTTTGCTCTATTTACTTCCTGACCTGCGTTCTTCTTTGTAGCTCTTCTGTTTTTAGGTTCCCGCTGTCTAAAGTCGGCACCATCAGAGGCAAGGCCAACATGGGTCAGAGCCAATGCCTTGCTCTAACGGAGCATAAATGTTTTACCAGCGGGCTGAATTACCAAAGGATAACAGAGTGTCGCTCCGTGCCACAGTGCATCACACACCAGGTTCAAACAGGTGGAAAATCTATTCAAAGCAGTGGTTTCCAATCAGCCGCTGCCAGCTTTAGCAAAGAAAACACACCGTAGTGTAATCTGGGATCAAATTCATGTAGCACTTTAAATCGCTGTACGTGAGAGTTTGGAGGTTTGAAATGTATTTTGATTAATCTCATATCTTAAATAATGAGAGGGATTTTTTAACAGGAAGTGATAAATCTGATCAGTTTTGAGGACTAACAGCCAAACTGTAGTAATATTTCAAGATTATGAGGACACTGGGATTGTCCAAACAGCCAATCAGACCACTTACATTTGCAATCTGTAGAGGAGTTAAGAGTTAGATTTGTTAAACAAGAGATGCTTTCAGGCATTTTGCAGTAAACAGTGCCTTCCGCTGATTCTTAGATGAATTACACTTGAATGAATTTCATGTAAAACTGAATGAATAATGGACAATAATAAGGTCTTTACATAAAGAACTACATGATCTGTTCATTCTGTCATAAGCATTGTTTGTTTAACTGTTTACTAACTTATCAAATCCTTATTTACACTATGTTTTATGAGGGAATATGATATTTTAATAAATTAAATGTTGGATAGAAATGAATGATAACCGTCAAATCATTTAAAAAAAAAAAAAAATTTTAAAGACTTACAACATACTTTTATAGATAAGTTAGGCAGCTTTGCTCTATAGCGTCCACAGTGATAAAGCATGTCTTGGTGAAAATCCGTCCTGTGCTAAATGGTGCTGTGACGTGCAAGGCCTGGAGGCCAAGGGCCAGCCGGAGGACAGGTGGCAAGCTAATCATGTGGAAAATGAGAGCCTGGGAGGCAAGCATAGAGACGAGAATGAAGGGCAGATGAGCGGTGTCCACCTCATGCTCAGAGGTCTTAGAACGATTGGGAGCAAGACCATCCCCACAATGTGCCTGCCAGTGTCTGCCAGTAAGACCTGTTCCCACCCAAAGTCCCACAACTGTATCATTCACTCAGCGGGTCTCAAACCAACTTCTAAAGGCCATCCTGTTGCTCCGGCAGCACTTTTTTATGCTCATTAAACAAAGACCCAGAGAACTGCCTCATTAAGTCATTCCGCTTAAATAAAGTGGATGCATGACATTTTAACCAACCTTGCTGGTCAATGCGCTTATACAGCTTTTTTTTTTTTTTTAATAATTTCTTAATCATAGCTAAATCAACAAGTCATTATCCCATACAGCAGACTGATTAGTACTGATGCTTAATCCTCACAAATCAACTAATTACATCTGAACGGTGTTTGGTTCAAGCATTTTCCCTCCTAACGGAGACTTCTGATAACAACGAGGTCATTAGTGATGATTGCTGCTTCAGTCTTAAACGTGAACGAAAAGCTATCAATACCTGATTTCTGATAATAATGGGTGGCGTCTGCACATTAAACACGATGCATCTATTTTTCACCAGGCTGCAGGAAAGTTGAACAGAAATCTGTTCAGGTATCCATTTCCAGCTAAACCAGCAGATAGAAAAGTGACTCAACAATCTGAAGTATGGACCTGTTTTAGTCATGCATGTAGATGGTTTGCCATTTAATGCATGGACACTAACAACTGCTGGCATCTTATTACTTTAGTGTAAAAGTAGTGTGTAGGCCACACAGCTTACAAGAGATACTGTATGAATGAAAATAACTAAACAAACAGTCATTCAATTTACACTAAAACTTGGTATCACAAACAGGAAAGGACTACTGTATGCTGTAAAACTAATGGGTAATCCATCAAGACTGTATATTTAGTGAAATTAGTCATGTTGAAAGTTATGTCTTAACAGATGCACAACAAATAAATAACTATTGTGGTTGTCTGAAGCCAATTTTGTGGCTGCTGACCAGATTAATTATAAACCAGCATTTATAGTTAGCAAAAAGAAGTTTTAAAAATACATGTCCATCAACAAGATGGCAACTTATGTAAAACCCTGCACTCCTTATTTAAATCAGCCGGAGCAACTACCGCATTATATGCGTTTTAATAAAACGCATATACGTGGGCTAAAAAAAAAAAAAAAGTGTTCTCATGTTGTACTTGCTCATGTTGTTTATTGTATAATTTGTATGGAAAAATAGTATTAAAAAGTCATTGGATGTTTGACTAAATTAAAAAAAATCACAGTAAGTCAACTTTGATTGTTGATATGTGCTGCTGATCTCATGCTGCTGATTTTTTCATGCTGCTGTATTCATTCGTTCGTTCGTGCTTCTGTTGTTCGGTGTATTGTTTTGCACTATTAGTGACTAGCATATGTCTCGGATCTTTTAGCGTCCCGCCTGGTGTTTGTTTAGCGTATATCTTAGTTTATATCTTAGATCCTTATGTACTGTTTTGTTTTACACTTTATATTGTTGCTAATGTTGGATGTAACTGGGACCCTGTGTACATAATTTCGTTCCACCTCATGTACCACTTTGAAGCGAATGACAATAAAGAACCTTGACTGACATCTTTTAATGTGGAGTATTCAACTGACCACAAATAATATAAAATGGGTGCTTTTTTTAATTTTCTTTGTTAAGAACGGTGCCATGTAGGAGCCTTCTGCTCCTGGTGGCTCCAGCTGGACGTGAACAGGTAAAGGGGTCATAGTCAAACTAAATGTTCACTCTGGTTCTCAAAGTTGGTTGTGGATTTTGGGTTAAAAATCCATTCATGTAAAAATCCCAGACACCACGATCATACGCAGCGGCGTGCTCCCAGTGAGCAACAGGGCTAACAAACTTATAACCTGGTCATCAAAAGGCCTCCTGTAAAAACACTTCATCATTGCGTGACATGGATATTCAGAGTACTGACCTTTCTTGATCTTCAGTGGTTAATACAACTTCAACCAGAAGCAGATTATTTCGTTCTGGCCTCTGTGGGTCTTTGCACCAAACATAGAACTGATGTATTTTAAGCAAACACCTTTCAGACACGAGGCAATCAGCAGCCATGTGAATTGAGGTTTTGTGTTCACCTGATGAATGTAATCAGTCTTCATTTCACTCCATTTTATTCTCCTTGAACTTCAGTAGACTGTAATCAAAGGTGCTTGTTTCAAAGATACGACGATCATAATCGTGATAAGAATGATTTAAACTGGTTTTGTCGGCTTCAAATCCAAAAAAGGAAGGATGCAAATATCTAACAGAACTTAAAGCTGCTGCAAAAGACTGCTGTGAGAATTATTTATGTGTCTGTTACTGCACATTATATATGTTTTTCTTTGATTAATGTAAAAATACTAGCTATTGTTGCTTTGGTGGAGTTAGTTGAAGAAATTAAAATCAATGTATAAAAGGACAAACTATGTGGACTGTATAAAATTGAAACAAGCCTGTTGAAAGTTATTGAGAAATTTCCAGAATTTTTTTCTATTTTTAGCATCCTATTAAAAAATGAGAATGACAGTAATTGTTACTTCCAAATATTGCTAATTCATTTAGAAACTAATGCAAATGTGCAACTAATCTCTGATGGAGGTGTAGCCAGAAAACTGTTGTGAGCGAATGGCCGCAGCAGTGAGTCTCCTGGGTGAACTCTGACAGAATAAAAAGGTGCTTCAGGCAAGAAAAATGGGTCAATATCACAGTTTTTTATTTTTTCATAAAGAAATATTACTGCACGTGTCTTTTAAACAACATCCTGAGGGGAGTCATTGATTAGCACAAAAGAGAAAGGTCCCTAAATGGTTTTAAATTGTTCTTAAATTGCTGTCAAATTAATGTCACTCATTAAGTAGGTGCTGTCTTTAGGCAGAAAACACAAACACTTGAGTGGAAATGAATGTGCTGCATTCAAAGTATTAATTAAATGTCAATAGTATAATGTTTTTGTTCACTTTGACTGGTCATGCATAGTTCCAGTAAGACTAAAGCATTTATATTTAATATGCATGCAGTTCAACTCATATATATATATATATATATTTTTTTTTTTTTTTTCAAAAATAAAAATAGAGATTCTGCATTTTCTGCTGAGCTGGTTTCTCTTGGCTGAAATTTGTTGAATGAGCTAAAACTAAGTTGTTCAAGATAAAAGAAACGAAATACTAGCTAAAAGTTGATAGAGTTGTTGTCTCTCAGAAAGAAGGTCCCTGGTTCAAATCCTGGCTGGGGGCCATTCTGGGTGGAGTTTGCATTTTCTCTCTGTGCTGGGTGAGTTTTTTCCAGTTTCCTCCCACAGACCAAAAACATGCATGTTAGGCTGATTGGTAACTCTAAATTGTCCCTAGGTGAGAGAGAGAGAGTGAATGGTTGCTTGTCTCTATGTGTCCCTATGATGGACTGGAGACCTGTCCAGGATGTCCCCCACCTCTGCTGGACATAAGCACCAGTGACCCCCATGACCTGAAAAGGAAGAAGCAGAAAAAGATGATGGATGGATGGATGGATGGATGGATGGATGGATGGATGGATGGAGCCTAAAATAGAAAAACACTAGCTAAAAGTTCAACTCAACATAATTCTAGCTAGAAGTAGCTAAAAGTAGCTAAAAGTAGCAAAAGGTAGCGCAAGTCTAGCAAAAGTCTAGCAAAAAACTAAAAGTAGCACATCACATCACATCATAGTTAAAAGTATTAAAAGGCTAGCTAAAAGTAGCAGAACAAAAGTCAATAGCTAAAAGGTTAGCTGAAGGCTAAAAGTATCATAAAGACGAAAATGCTGAGACCGATTTCAAGAACAATTTTTTTCATTGTTTGGGGAGTTTTAAAGGAATTGATGAGATATTAATGTGAAAATATTTGTTAAAAAAAGTTAAATAATTTAAAATGTATTGAAGTTACAAAAACCAAAAGTCATTATACCTATCACCTGACAGGGACGAACACTAAATACTTAAAGTATGGAGTGATTGATTGTAAACAATGAAATTAAAAGAAAAAATGGAAGCATTGTTACTATTAGTTTGATCAAAATGATTTTAACTTCTGTTTATTATTTGTTTCCATCAATGAGGAAAATAATGATGTGTTGATATGAAGTGTAATTCACCTCCCCCACACAGTTTGTAATGGCAAAAGAAAATTAAATCGTCTCAGTGTTTTTACATTTTTCAGTGTAGAACCCCAAATTAGAAATGTTGCTTTCCATTTAACAATTCAGACCTAAGATTAGGCTTCTTTATGGGAGCACAAAAAGTAGAGCAGTGGCCCAGTTTACGAGTACAAATTATTTATAATTTTAGGCACAAATAAATGTAATCCTTCGTATTTAAAGAAATCTGTGGCAAAACATCAAACCCTTCAATGTGACAAATACAATTTAGAAGCTACGTCTTCAGAAAGAGAGAGCTGCGGGTAGAAGAAGTCAAATAAATAGAAATAAAAGAGGAATTAGTTCCTCTGTCCCTGTCCATATGTTGTTACAGTGATGTTCCATGACATCCATCCTGACTCAGACACCTGGCAGCCACAGGGTCTAACGATGTCCTCCCTCACATCTATCTGGACCACCTCCACCAGTGGCAGCTGGAAACAGGGCACGAAGAAGATGTTAGAGTAAAGGCTGCCAAAGATGAAAAGGAAAGTCTGCCGGCTTGGTATTTTTCAGCAACAGTGATGTTGCTACCAAAACATGAGCTCTGTCGACACAGAGGATGGAAACTGCTTTTCCTCAAATAGAGTTGAACGAATAGTTAAACGTTTATTGAATGGTGCTCCTTGTAAAAATTCTCAACGTTTATTATCTTACCTGGTGTAGATTGCTCTTTGAACAACCTCAGTTTGGAGAAAAAGTTTTAAGATGGCTGCCACAGCCAGCTAAATATACAAAACACAAAAATAGCAATGATTCGGATAGTTTTGTAAATATTGTGCTAAAATTCAGTCTGGTTATAAGTGAGAGTCAATCAAAAATATACTTGTCAAAGTTCATGCTCAATAAATCCAGGTAAATAATCCAACAAAGTCCAGTCAGGTCATCTGGATGGTTTCTTTTATATTGAGACATTTCATCTTTCATCCAAAGGACTTCAACAGTCTGAAGAGCCACAAACAAATTCGGTCCCACAAGCAGCACGCTCACATAGTGGGCACACCAGTTTGCTGGTGATAAGATGGTTTCTGGGGCCTCTCTTCCCCCTACCCCCCATCCCCTCCACCCCCACCCCTGTTGACTCCTCTAAGGCAGCCATAGCTCAAGTGGTTCAAAACATCAAAGTTCATGCTCAATAATCCAAGTATAAATCCAAATTTATATACCAAATATTAAATATATATATATATGATGTGGGCAGCACGGTGGCGCAACTGGTAGAGCTGCTGCCTCTCAGCGAGCAGGTCCCTGGTTCAAACCCCGGTCCAGGGGCCTTTCTGGGTGGAGTTTGCATGTTCTCTCCGTGCATGCGTGGGTTTTCTCCGGGTACTCCGGTTTCCTCCCACAGACCAAAAACATGCATGTTAGGCTGATTGGTAACTCTAAATTGTCCCTAGGTGTGAGTGAGAGAGTGAATGGTTGTTTGTCTCGTTTGTCTCTATGTGGCCCTGTGATGGACTTGCGACCCGTCCAGGGTGTACCCCGCCCCTCGCACAGTGATTGCTGGACATGGGCACCGGCGACCCCCGTGACCCAAAATGGAACAAGCGGGTAAAGAAAATGGATGGATGGATGGATATATGATGTGCTTCTCATTGCACAAGATCTTTGCTTTAAACCCTGGCATCAACTGTTCACTCATGAACCAATGAACAGATGTGGGCTTTTTTTTATCTTCCAGTAAGTACTGTACTTTTTGGCCTATAAGTCATAGTTTTTTTTTTGTAAAATTTACATGTCCTGTGACTTATAGGCTGAAGTGACATATTTATGGATTTTTTTCCCACATTTATAAACCAATTTTTGGTTGAGATATGATCGTTTTCAAGGGCTGCACGGTGGCGCAACTGGTAAAGCTGCTGCCTCTCAGCGAGCAGGTCCCTGGTTCAAACCCCGGTCCAGGGGCCTTTCTGGGTGGAGTTTGCATGTTCTCTCCGTGCATGCGTGGGTTTTCTCCGGGTACTCCGGTTTCCTCCCACAGTCCAAAAACATGCATGTTAGGCTGATTGGTAACTCTAAAATTGTCCCTAGGTGTGAGTGAGAGAGTGAATGTTTGTTTGTCTCGTTTGTCTCTATGTGGCCCTGTGATGGACTTGCGACCCATTCAGGGTGTACCCCGCCCCTCGCACAGTGATTGCTGGACATGGGCACCAGCGACCCCCGTGACCCAAAATGGAATAAACGGGTAAAGATAATGGATGGATGGATGGATGGATGATCGTTTTCATTCAATCTGACTGAAAAAAAAATGAACAGTACCATTTTCAGCCACTTGATGGCAGCAGAGTAGTAATGGCAGTTGTATGATGCAATAGGTAAACGTGGCTATAAGGACAAATACAAAAAAGTTTAAGACAAAAAAAAACAACTGGACTTTATTTATTATACTTTACTTTATACCTTATTGGGTATTTTTTCTTGAACTTTTTTAAATTTACCATGTCCTGGATGACTGAGGATCTTCACCAGCTATTAATGACTCAGTCGGCCTGCCACAGTCCCCTCACCTTCATTCTGCTCTCTGCTTGGAAACGTCAAAACAGCTGCACTGCCCCGGCGAATATGCAGCTAATTTGACCATTAAAGTGTATTTATTAAGCAAACGTTACACTGAGACACACCTTTACTATAATTTCGAGCAAACAAATAATTGTTTTTAAGTGTTAATCTTGTTAAATTCTTGTTAATGTCCTCCCGTGCATGCTCCCTCGGCCGTCATTTGGCAGCCCATAGATTTTTGACACAACGCCAGCCCACATTTCTGGTTCGGCCCACATTTCCATGTTGTAAGCGGTGACGCGTAACAAATGCGACGTGTCAGCGGTGACGCATAATAGATGCGATGTATACGGAGAAGCGACATATTTATGGATTTTTCCACTTTTTTAGACATATTTGGACTGGTGCGACTTATAGGGCGGTGCGATAAGTACAGCGGAATATACAGTAATCAATAGATGAACACCTAAACACTTGGAATTATTTCAATTAAAGATGGCCGCCACAGCTATTCAAAAAAGCCATCACAAAAATGGTGGGAGTTGTTTTAAGATGTCAATGATCATCTTCAGTCATGTCACACTCAGAATAGTCATTAACTTGTCCAAACTGAGGTCATTCAAAAAGCCATCTGTAACAAGTAGGATGTTTACTGTTTATAAAGGGTTTGTGGAACCCTACTTCAATTGACATGAGCTACTTTAATGGCACATTAATTCATGTCATCGTGAATAGACAGTCCGGCCATTTGTTGTCTGTTAAAGATGGATCAAAGAGGGAAAATAAGAGAGGAAAGAAAAGCTTTTGGTCTCTGTCGTCCAATTAGTTTGAGGACAACAAGAAAACGTCACCGAGATTAAAAGTGTAAGTGCAACAGCTCTTCCCCCGACCCCACTTCTTTTTTGTTTTTTTCTTGGAGTTCAAATTAAAGGAGGGAGGTGATGAGGTGGGGGAGGAGAGTGGGAAAAAGAGAAGAAAGGTGTTAATTGCTTGCCAATCGATAATTCTATAATTACTTTGTGACAAATGGCTGGCTGGCGGTGCTGGGGTGAGTTCAGAGGAGGGCGGTCGGTCAGCGGGTGTGGAAGTTTAAAGGGATTGGCCACGATCGGGAACGGAAATATTTGCTTTTGTGCCTTCAAGCCCACTTGTCCCTGGGGGATTTGTGACCAGGAATTTATGTCAGGTTTTAAACGTGAGGCAGAATCTGCCTTAGGTGGACTTTGTTTGGGGAGCGGGTGGCGATGTACACACATGCATACATAGAGACACAACGAGCAGTGTTCTGTCCCAGCATGCACCACCAGGTATTTCTCCTCAGGCTGAGTGAGCTACTAAAGCTTTTCATTCTGCAGTACAGGAGCAGAAAGTATGAAGGCGCGTTGAAGATTAGCTTCCAGATGATCATTTTTGCACCATTAAACTGTCAGAGCAATTCAAGAGAAGAGGGGGCTCTAAAAGGAAACCTGGAGCGAGAGCTTTGAATTTGGCTCGAAGACTTTGAGTCCACTACTGCTGCCTGTCACACTTCACTATCTTCCAATCACAGTTTCATTATTCCAGCCAGGCGTGAAGAGACAGGAGTCTCTCTCAGCCACGGGGGGAGTTTCAGGCAGACGGCAGGTGGGCTATCTGGAGACCTGCATAGGTCAGAGCATCGTAACACCTAGCGCCCCCTAGCTGCAACGAATGGGAGGGAAAGGTCAGGCGGGCCAACGGGAGATTGATGGCCCACCTTCATTCGTGTCAAATCACCTGTCAGCACGCCCCTGGCACTGAATCCATTTTGTTCCAAGCCACCATTAACCTTGGACCGCTGTGTTCGTTCCTTCTCCCGATGGACCAGGCCCCTGCAACCTTTGTCCACTACAGCTGCCAAACTAGTTACTGGCCTCAACTTTTATCACTGAACTTCCTTCAAGATGGCGGACTTTTATTTTTAAACAGCGAGCAACCAATCAGGTGACGGTAAATGGAGTGGAGGAGAATCGAATAGCTCCGGTTTAATTATTGATGAGGTCTTCCTCAGAATCTTTTGTACCACCCCCTCCACCACCCATCCTGCGTTCAAAAGGCAAAAGGGGGGCAATAATGTTTTTGTCTGTTTATGTGGGTACGTGTTCGTGTGTCTGTTAGCTAAATATCTCATAAACCACTGCACTGATTTTAATTAAATGTACGGGGAAGAATCACCAGATGTGCACCTATAACTTATTAACATCTGGGAGCTGCTTTAATCTGAGAGAGTACAGCAAAACAGAAATGGCTATAACAGATCATTTTAAAGATATTGAGCTAAAATGTGACGTTTGAGCTGAAAGTCCTTCACAACACAACCACTGGTTTTTACAACATTGCATCAGAGTCAGAGTTTCTTTATTTGCCACACGCATCACATGTGGTGCATGTGGTGGAACAACATTGTGTACACAGGGTCCCAGTTACGTCCAACAAAAGTATAAAATGTAATTTAAAAAACAGTAATAAGGTCTAAGATATGAACTAAGAAAAATGCTAAAATAAAAATACACTATATTTCATGCAAAAAAAATGTATGAAGTAGAGATTGCACATATTGTTTTCAAGGTTTGACTAAAATTGCTCTGTCTGTCATCCCCGTTATCAGATTATATTAGTTTAAAACTTTGACATAAACAATGGCGGGCGACACGCATACCTTAAAAGAATGCTAGGCCTTAAATTGAATAAAAATGTATTTCTCTGGCTCCGTGCGGCCGTAGGATTTGATATTAGACGTGTGATCCATCTGTATATAAAGCATGGTTATGAGCAGATGTTTGATCATTTCAGAGGCCTATAAAAGGGTGATTGGGCTGCCAGTGGCTGCTGTAATATTGATTGATGGCGGGCAGGTGGGGGCCACAGTTCTGCCCTCAGACACACTCTGTTTATTTATACAGTCTGCCGTCTGCCCACCTTGCCCACAATAAGGCCACACTCACTGGATTTACAGTCGACGGCAGTGAAAGAAATACATGGTAATAATGCTGCGTAGCCCTGAGGAGTAACAAAACATTTTTAGTCCTGACTTCCCGCACTCATGCTGTGTGAGTTATTTCAGGTTGCATCTCAGGCATGTATGAAGTGCACGGCAACTCGGCTCTCCACAACTATCCATTATTTGCTACTCGGTGCCCTGGGGCCGGCATAACTTGGATCCTATAATGAGAGGCTGTAATGATCGTATTTGCATATTTGGATTTGATTTTCAATTATGTATCTCTGATATTGTTGTTGTGGATGCTGTACTGTGGGGGCATTGAACTGAACTGCTTGGCTGTAATAGATTGAGTTCCTTATTAAACATGCAAAGAGAAGTGTTGATCCATACGCGGTTTGATTATGACCCAATTTACACTCTTTGCACATTTTCATTTTCACTGCTAATGCTTTTTTTTTTTTTAACTAATGGCCTGACATTCTTTGAATGAATGCATATCACCCACATCCTTCCATGCTACAGTGTTAATCTAGAACCATGAGTAAATGACGATATGCTCTAATCTCGTGCAATTTAAGTAGATCTTGCATGAAGTGTTTGCTCTTGAACGTGTGTTGAGGATGACGCTCAGCTACTCCCGCGCCAAATCTGTTTCATTATATTTAAAATTAACAGATTTATAGTCACTGCTGTGTTAGCTATGGGTTTAATTGCAAAAAATAATTGCTTGTAAATGTATATTTAATATATAGTTGTTTGGGAGTTTCACAAAAATCCATCCAGTGCTTCATGAGATATTTTGCTAACAGATACTCAGGGTTAATGGAAAGAGTTAGTAGCAAAGTTTTAAGCAAAACTGCTGTGCAACGTGTAGCATTCTCAATATGTGTCAGGAAGAACCTTCTGGCACTACCGCAGCAAGTTGTAGTTTAAGATCTTTAAACTTGACTGAGCTAAAGTCATTTTTGTTCTGGCTAATGTTGATTAATTGTGGTGGCCATCTTAAATTTGGAGGACTCAAAAAAAACATTGATTGTTTTGACAGTTTCACTGAAATCTGTCCAGTGGTCCATGTGTATTTTGCTAACAAGTAAAAAATTACACTTGTTTGAAAAAGTTACTGGAAAAGTTTTCGACTCAGCTCAGTATCTGTAAATCGGAGTTTTAGCCAGTTCTGTGTTTGCTGACATTCCAGAGCTGTGGTGGCCATCGTGAATGGAGTTGACTCCAAAAGTTATTCACATCAGATCTCAACCCAGTGATTCATTTCTGAAAGATCATTTAATACAACTATTTTCAGGGAAAATCCAATGCAAACATGTTCCTCCTTTTAGTTTTCTACACCGCCGTACAACCTAGCTGTTGCTTTTTTGGTTACATTTTTATTACCATTTTATCTTCACTTGTTATTCTCCACCTGTATGCATCCTTTATGATTGTTTATTGTTGTCTTTGTTGTCTATTGTTAAAATCAGGTCTCTCTTGTAAATGAGTCCCCGAGGCTCAATGGGATTAACCTGTATAAATAAAGGTTGAATGAAAATTAGTTGTTAATGACGTATTTTGCTAATGTTACAAACACACACAAAGACCAGGGTAAAAACATTATCTCTCTGCTCTCGACTTTGCGTTTGGAAGCGGGAGACAATCAGAAGTTGCAATAAAGCATGTTGAGCAGAAAAGGTCCAATGCTGGAAGCCCATTTGACTTCAGATTGACTGACATATAAAAATGATACAGTGTGTTTCCCCTTCATGACATTTTTCTGTTCCAGCATTCCAGGCTGTGAAGGAGTCGGTGGTGGGATGTGGGCTGCCCCTCGGAGTGCGTCTTCTGTTCACCGGAGCCCGCAGTGGCTCGGGGAGCTCTCTGTGTCCCCGACAGGAACATGCACTGCTCAGCCTGTCCACCGATCGGAGCTGTGAGCCTCAGATCAGTGGCACTGCCTGGCCTCCGGGTTCTTCTTTATGGCCGTGTGGCCAAGTGGCTGGCTCTCCGCTGTGCACACGGCAGCCCTCCAGATGGATGCTAGGATGGCAGAGGCCACAGGGCTGAAAATCCCATCAAGCAGCAGTTCCAGGCCCTTGCACTGAGAAGATGAAGCGCACCGGCTCAGCAGGGGACATGGTCCAAACCTTTCTGCACCCTCTATCCCTTTCATGCACCTCTTTCTTGTGCTCCCTTCATCCCTCTCTTCTCCCATTTATTCTTCTTTTTTACTGGCCAACCTCATGGCCAACCAGCCAGAACATGGAGTGAGGCCCTGGGGGTCTGTGGCCCTCGCTTGTTAAATAAAGGGGCTGGCTGGCTGATTGATAGACCCTCAGCAGTCTCAGCACCTAACACGTTTCCCAGTTCGCTGCCATATATACGAATCCTTTGTTGGTCAGGGCTGCGTTAGCATTTGTTAAATGCGCTGTGTGATGGATGACACCAATTTTCCTCCAAAACCCAGATGAGCCACTGAAGCACCTTTCCCACTCCCCCCTGGTCTGCCCCCAGGTAAACCCCCCCACGAGCGTGAGAGGACAGGAGTATTCAAAAACAGTATCAATCAAACAGCCGTGTGCACGGCGGCAGCGGCGATGCGGCATTTCAATTATGCATCTGTTCTTTGCTGTTTGACTTTTCATTCAAACCCCCACCCCCCACGTTCAGTACACACAGAGAGCCCGAACTCGGGGTCCCACCAAAGGCTGCACTTCTGCTATTTAAATGCACTTTTGTCACCATTTTCTCAGATACCATTACTTTACCACATTATAACAGACCACAATAACTAGCAGCCAAAACTCTAGGTTTGGAGCGTTAAAGCAGATTACCTCCTTGTGGTTGAATTCCTCCACAAGTCTTTCAGCTTAAATTTTACATCAAGCTCACCTTCTGTTCCTCAGTTCAGGGGCTGGAAGATGTCCAAAAGTGTATTTTTACAGAACTCTATGATGTCATTGAAGCCAAATAGAAATCTTTTTAATGTAGTACATGATCATTTCTTTCTGACAGACATTTGTGCTGCTTTTCTTATGACTGTTTTAGCTTTATAGCTTTATATTTTATTTTGATAAATGTTATTGTTTATTCACCATAATACTCAAAGCACCTGAATAATTCAATTCAGTTCAGTTTATTTATACAGCGCCAAGTCACAAGAGAAGTCGTCTCAGGACACTGAACAGAAACATTCATATATAAAAATAATAAGTTCACATTATTTATCTGAGGAGCTGCTTTGAGTTTAACTCCATCACAGAACTCTCATCTTGAGCAAGAATGAAGGCGACAGTGGAAAGGAAAAACTCCCTGATGAGGAAGAAACCTTTAGCAGAACCAGGATCAGGACAAGTGGTCATCTGCTCTGACCAGCTGGGTTTGAGAGGAACAGATACACAATGGCAGGTCAAGAATCACATCAATCAATCAATTTTATTTATGAAGCACCCTTCATACTAAAAGTGCTGTACAGAATTATAACATGTATAACATGTTAAGATAGAAATAATATCAAATGAAAACTATTCAATTTTAGCAAATCATTTAAGGAAATGAGGTCAATTTGTCCTCTAGGAGTCTAAGCTAAGGCAAGAGGTGGAACACCTGGAGAGCTGGTGCAACGAGAATAACCTTCACATCAACGTGAAGAAGACAAAGGAGATGATTGTGGACTTCAGAAGGAACAAAAACACCTACACCCCCCTGAACATAAGAGGATCTGTGGTGGAAGTGGTCTCCAGCTACAAGTACTTAGGTGTACACATGAATGACAACCTCAGCTGGAGCAACAACACCACCAGCCTGATCAAGAAAGCTCATCAGAGACTCTACTTCCTCAGGCAGCTGAGACGAGCTGGTCTGGGAAGCTCAGTCCTCACCTCCTTCTACAGGTGTGCAGTGGAGAGCATCCTGTGCTCCAGCATCAACGTGTGGCATGGAGGCTGCACAGCTGCAGAAAGAAAATCTTTGCAGAGAGTGGTGAAGGCTGCACAGAAGATGTTGGAATCAGCCTCCCCACCATCACAGACATCTACACCTCCAGATGTAGGAAGAGGGCCACCTGCATCATGAAGGACCCCACTCACCCAGCACACACACTTTTTGCCCCACTCCCTTCAGGAAGGAGGTTAAGGAACATTAAGTGTAGAACCACTAGACTGAGGAACAGCTTCTACCCTGAGGCTGTTAGACTCATGAATCTCTAACCAGAACAATCACTGTGAAAAAAATCACATCATGTTGCTGCTGATCTGTTTCATGTTGCTGCTGATCTGTTTCAATGTTGATGTGTTCATGCGTGCTCATCTGCTCACAGACTCATGTTCATGTTTGTGCTGATGTTCAATGTTTTATGTTATGAGTGCTTAGTGTATATTTAGTTTATGTTTTTCTCAGTTCATATCTTAGATGTTATCATTGTTTTTCTTTTACATTTTATTGTTGGATGTAACTGGGACCCTGTGTACATAATTTCACTCCACCACATGTACCACATGAGGTGCGAATGACAATAAAGAATCTCTGACTCTGACTCTGATAAGAAGATCTTAGTTTAAAACAATGAAAAGAAATGGGCAATATGCATTCCTTCAAAGAATGTTTGGTGTTTAAATTAAATTGTTTTTCAAGAATTGCTTCTTTTTTTTTTTGTCAAATATCAAATACTGACCTCTGATACAAAGCTGACCAGTGTTATAAGATGATGCACAATAATAAGGATGAAGAGCAAACAGGAAATATGTTCAAAAGAATATAACAAGCAAACAAATTCAAATGTGTCGAAGTGTGGTGCAGCGCAAATGTTGTGAAGAATGAATATCTTACTTGTTGTAGATAGTAGCTTGAACAACCATGATTTGAATAAACAGAGTTGCTCGTTGACAAACTAATGAACAATCTAAGTGTAGCCAAGACAAGAGTGATCCTAAAATCACTCCACTTCCCAAACGTTTGAAGTTTTTCATGTGAGCACAATTTTATAAACTTTTAACTTGCTGTCAGTTTTGCACTACAAGGTTATTTACATTTTGATAATTATTTGCAAGCATAAAAAATAGGTAAAGCAACTTAGTGTAGCACTTTAAGTGTAACCTGTGGCACTTCAGGAATATCAAACTATACTTAACAAAATAAATATTAAACTGGCAGCAATGTTAGGTTTAATGAAACAACATTTGAAGGAACTGGTGGAGCTTTAAGGTTGCAGCGTTCCACTTTGTCCCTAACCAGCAGCTTCTCAAGTCAAAAATAAACAATATCTCAAAACTGAGGTCGTTCAAAGAGCTATTTACAACAGGTAAGATAATTATTGTTCATTAGCTGTCCGTAGAATCCCACTTCAGAAGATAAGAGCTGCCTCTTTACCTTTGTAATGTTAATAAAACAAACGTGACGTTATGTTTTCTTGTTGGCCCATTTAAATGAACAAATGTTGCTACTTTGACAAAGTCCCTCTAAAGACAGGCCATGCTCTGAAATCCTCCCAAGCTGCAGAGGAGAGTCAGCGTGATGCAGCGCGCTGAACAGACAGGTGAAAAAGATAAACAGATGTGAGACGAGTCTCTGGAGTCTCAGGTTCATTTGTTACCTAGCGAGGACAGACATATTCCTGTCAGACAAGCCACGGCAGCACCAGATGCGAGGTCGTTCGAGTTACGGAGCGAAAATCTCTGCTTAAGGACAAAGACTGTCTCCTCACACGAGAGATGGCCGTGAGGTTTTATTTCCCCTGTGGTCATCTACAATAAATGCTCATTCTGCATTTGGCCTCAAGGAGCCAGAAAGCTTCTTTTTTTTTTTTTTTTTTTCCAAATGAAGTCGAGTCATCTTCATTTGTCACTTTTTTTGCTTTGTTTTTTATAAATATGTTATATGTGTAAGACTCGAATGCAGGAGGCGAACAGCAGAGAAAATTCCACTTTATATTTTTAAATAATTTTTAAAAAGTTGAGGTCAGCTCCAACAGTCAATGCTAACGTTTAAAGCAAAAATCTGCACTATACATATAAATTGGAGAATGAGTTGTGACTGATGCTCAGCCATAACCACACCAAATGACAGGTCAACATCTGTAAAAATGACTGGATTATAGCCCGTTTTATGTGTTATGATGTCAATTGGATGTGGCAGCCATCTTGAATTGGAATAAGCCCAAAAGTCAAACAGGAACAGAGGAACTTCTACTGATTATTTCCTGAAAATTTCAATAAAATCTGCCCAGTGGTTTCTAAAATATTTAGCTAACAGACAACCAGAGTGGACTAATAGTAATGACGAAGTTGTAAACACAGATCAGTTTGCACTCAGAGTCTAACCAGGGAGTTAGTTTCATCAACCATCACACCAGATTTCACCTCATTAACTGTAAATCTGGCTGTGGAAGATGAGATCCATGTTTACAGTTAGATGTATTAGCTGTGGCAGCCATCTTGAATCAAGCTGACTCCAAAAGTGAATCAGTTACAGATGTGCATCCATTATAATTTCCTGAAAGTCTCGTTGAAAGCTGTTCGGTGATTCATGAATTATTTTGCTAACAGTACAGACAAATAAACACACCAAATATGGACAAAGACACTATCACATTCACCTTCAGCAGTGAGCGATACTCAGCACGAGGCAGGCAACAGAGCTGATGGGACATTAACAAATCGATACAGGTCTGGACAGCTATCTATACGAGGACCTTGGACTGAGCAAAGGAACCAAAGAGGTAAACTTGGGGGGGTAAACAAAGTGAAGAGGCGCTAATTACAATGTGAGACCAGCTGTGAGGGGAGCAGGAACCTAAATACCTTGAAAATTGAGTGCGCTTAATTCTCACCAGCGTTGGTCACGATTATTAAAATCAGGGTGTAGAATGGGATGATGCCAAATAAACTATAATGTCACCGCTCGTTTGCTTTTCAGACCACCAGTTTGTACATAATGTATATTTTACCATATATATATATATATATCATACAGAGGATGTCCTCAAACGCAAACATCTTTTATTGAAGATATGGACAGGTACTTGAGACACGGTGGCTCCTAACCAGAACAACTGGCACCTCTCGTCTGCAGATGGACACGCAGGTGGGCACACAGGTGGAGAGAGGGGAGGGGGAGAGCTCTGCCAGTTATGTGTCCTGTTTGGCAAGAGTGTGTGTGTGTGTGTGAGGGGGGGGGGGGGGTAACATCTGGGCCACATGTCAGCTAAAGGATGAATCAATGAAGCTACGCTGCACCCTGCTGGGCAGCTGCAGAATCACAACCACCCAAACTAACCAGGTTGTTGGAAAGTTTTTCAAATGTTACACAGCTCCTCAAAAATATAAATATAAACCACATTTGTCTCGACAAACTGAGCTTTTTCAGATAATTGCTTATTTACTGATGTGCCCAGAAATCTCCAGTTATTTGCAGGTGGGGGGGAAAAAATAAAAAATCTTCCCTAAATTATTTTTTTCGGCCTGCAAAGAGCTGGGCAGAACCAAACAATGCGACTGCAGAAAGTGCAACAACAAATAATATTGATCCCGGCCGCACAGAGACAGCTAATCGATGAATGTATGTCCTCCCCACGCAAGCTGCAAGTCCAGATCAATTCTGAAGACAGATGAGACGTCTGCAGATAAAGTGCACTTGTTTTGAAGCATATCCCACAGTTGCAAAATGGAATAAATTCCCTCAAACATATGAGAGATCGACCACGGCTGTGAGGAATGGAGACTGAACGCAGAAAGAACAACCGTGTTTAATGCCGGGGCTAATAAATGCTGCTGCTTCTGCCTCATATTGCGGTAAATTTATCTTTTTTTTTTTTCCCCCTGCTCTGTGTCTGGTCACACTTTTATATCACTTGCTCTCTGGCCTCACATCACGAACCGCCAGATGATTTATTGATCTCAACAAACGTCTCCAAATAACCTGCATTATTGTTTCATCACCTTGTCATTATTGCCCCATGATGAGTGTGGGATAAAAAATAAAAAGTTGGAGAAGACCCTCCAGGGTGTCTCTTTTAATACTGGACCAATTGGCACAGAACTTTTTATGTATTGCAGAGCTGTAAGAGGTCAGAGAGGCTCACTGATTACACGGGCAGCCGCCTGACAGAAATCTGTTGATTTGTTTGTTGCCTGGACTTTCGTAGAATGATCGTACGATAATAGCAAAGTGGCAAATGCAAAAAATGAATATGTTTAATTATTATCCAACACCAAAAGGCAAAAATGGACAATTGTGTTCTGTTTTTGGTTGTGTTTGTGTCTGCTGGCAAAATACCTCATGAACCACTGACTTTACTTTAGTGAAACGTGCGGAAAGTAATCACTGAATGCACATCTGCAGCTGATCAGCTTTTGGAGTCAACCCAATTCAAAATGGCTGCCACAGCTGGCTAAATTTATAAAACACAAAAATAGCTACAACTTTATTCAAATAGCCTGACCAATATGTCGGTAGGGCCGATATTTTAGATCAATATTTATGAGTACCCGGTAAAAAGCCACGCATCACGAGAAGAACAGGCTAACTCCACACAGAAAGACCCCAGGTCCAACCGGGGATTGAACCCAGGACCTTCTTGCTGTGAGGCAACAGTGCTAACCACTGCGCCATCATGCTACCAATACACAATATCCATATAGACGTATAGGTATCAGTGATCATTGTCCCATCATGCAACAATATAAACACTTCCAATTTTCACCCCTACGATGCTGGAAACAGCCGTAATTGTACAATGTGTCCAGCAGAGGGCGCACGAAGAATACTTTCAAGTCATGGCCTTAAGTTTCACTTTTGACATTCAGCGCAGACGAAGCAGAGAGCAACACTGTGTAGTGCATGTGTCAAACTCAAGGCCTGTGGGCCAAATATGGCCCTGGCTGACATCTTAACTGGCCCCCAAGATGACATGGGAAATGTAAAACACTTCTGTCTCTTGAATTTTTTTTAATAATCTTTGATTATGACATTGAAAGCACAACAGAGAACATCAAATGAGACCAATCAAACTCTTGTTGAGGAACCTGTGACCAAGAAAAGATGTCGCGTGTGTGATTTGAGTTCATGTAGATTCTGAAATTGGCCCTTGGTTTGAAAAAGGTTTTAATTTTGGCCCCGTTGTGTACGTGAGTTTGACAGTGTATTCTGCTGAACAGCGCATGGTAAGTTTATTTTAAGTGATCTGTAACATTTTAAAAATAAACAATACATTATCTTCAGTCCTCCAACCCGCGTGTCGTTAGCTACGTGCCTCTCAAGTTAGCAAGCTAATGTTAGTGCAGCACATTAGCGCCGCTGTCAGTAGTTACAGCAGCAAGTCTCGCTGGACTGAGCTTCCAGTTTGTGAGGACATCCCGTGTTAGTAACGTTATCTTTGTCATCCTCAGGAAAATGCATTGTTGAAATCTTTACTTCTCTGCAGAGGAAATGAAACTCAGTCGATAGGCCTTCACCGTTAAGTGCCTGTGTAAACATGAACAGGGAAGGACGTTTCTTTTAATTTATATCTATGTAACACACCTCATAGCTTTATGGTGACTAATGGAAGATAGAAAATGTGAACGCATTGATTGTTTTTATGATCAGTGCACCTCTTGTAAACCTGATGTGGGTCTACGTATAGCAATATGATTTGATTAGCTTCACGGTTGCTAACAGCTGTGCTAAATAAACAAGCCCCGCTCTACTCGCTGTTTTCTTAGATTCTTGGGGGAAGGCAAAGCTAAAAGATTTCAGCCATTATATTGGTTATCGGTAGTCGCCCCTCCCTCCCAATATTGGTATCAGTAAACGACCAATTTCCATATTGGTCGGGCTCCAATATTCCTAAAATTTACTGATGATAGCTAAGACGAGTTTCCAACTTAATTTCTGAGCGTTAACAGATTGTGCGACGTTTGTTTAAAATTTGACCACTATTTGGAGTCCACGATGTCCGTTAGCAAAATATCACATGAACCACTGGACACATTTAAATGAAACTTACAGAATCGCAGAATGAACAACCACAACTGATATTCAAGATGGCCCCCACAGCTAAAATGACATCAGCAAACACAAACATGTCTCTAACTCGGTCAATTAGATCAAATTGATGTGGTAGTAGCTGGAAGCCATCCTCATCCTACACGAGTCACACAATCTCAGAGAAACATCTCAGAATGTTGCATTAAGCTGTTTTAGTTTTCAAGGTGACAAAAAATTCAAGATGTTCTTCGTCTAAAACTCAGGCACAAAAGATGTTAATCTTTAAAAAAAAAAAAAAAAAAGCGCTTTTAGGCATTTACTGTGAATAGACATTGCTTGTTTAGTAATGTCAAAGTGGCGAATGCAGCGTTTTCACGTTTTAATTAAAAATGTGTTAATTTCAAATTAAAATGCAAGCACAAACATATTATCACACTTTTTTTTATTCTATTTGTACAAAAGCACTTCACAGATTAATACACTGCAAATATTGCTGACTTAACAAATAAACAAAAAAACACACCAAAAAGGAGTTAAGAGCACCAAATGCTAAGAATTATAGAGCCCAGGACGCTAACTTGGAAAGTCAGAGAATCTGAGGCAGAAATAGCCTCAGAGCTTGGCCTGGCCCAGATGCTAAGTGAGAACTGCTATAAATAGACATGTTTTTCTAACACGAAGTCAAAAGACACCAATAAACCCACTGAGGTCAACACACGGGGCCGTAAGTCAAAGTACACGTTAGCTTAAGACTTGCACAATGGGTCGAAGGCAGAAAGCATAAATATACAGGATTTTTAAAGGTCGGTTAGAACATTAAATAAAAATAAGAGCAGACAATGTCCCGGCTTCACTATTAAAGTCATGTTTTTATTATAGCATAAAGGAATATTCCAGTCTTTTTTTTTTTTTTTTAAATGGGAGGAAAAGTTGGGAATATCTTAAACAGCTTCAGTTTGGATAAATTGAGTTTTAACTCCCAGGACGGAGGAGCTAATCCAAAAACAGCCAAGACAACAGTGGATTTTTGCCCTTTTAAAACAGCTCTAACCTCAAAAATGTAACAGTAGTTCATTTAAATATTCAAATTCAAACTGTTTTTTACTGTTAATTTTACATTGCAGTTATTTTGGCAGAAATATTATATTCCCTCCAGAACTGACCCGAGTGTGCGCCAAGAACACAATGCAGCGAGCTGCTGCTGCCACTATTAGACCTGCAAATATCCACAGACATTAACAGCGCAGAGCTAATATCAAAAGAAATAATAATGATTTATAAAATGTTAAGATATTTTTAGATCTGAGCTCTTTTAACGATCTTTGTTGTGCTCAGTCGGTCCATTAGCTCGTCTGTCCTGTCCAAAATAAACTCCCGTTTTCCAAACCGAAACTGTTCAAAAAGCCATCTACAGCAGGTAAGATACTGAATGTTCATAACAAAATTTTCATTGAACCCATTTTCAAAATCACTGAAGTAGTGTTTTACAAAAAAAACAAGAATCCTTTTCAATGTTTTCTTTAAATGGATGGGTTTTAATGGATGTAATTAAACCAAAGAATGTCCGTTCTTCTAATGATATATAGAGTGGTACTTTGAATTAAACCAAAGTACTTTTGAAAAATCAAACTCGGCAGCAAAGAGAAGGCTTCTTGGAGAAGCTCTGTGGTTTGTCAGTGATTCTGTTTGTCATCCTGCTCTTATTTCATGTATGAACATTAAAACAATTTTCCAAGAAGTTCTTGAGAACTGTGAGAAAAAACAGCTTGCAGCTGCTTGAAGAAAATTCAGGGACAGCATTATGTCTGGGGGGAGAAACATCATTATGTCCCGCAGCAATCGTGATACAATTTAAATTATAACCCTTTGAAAAAATCCTTAGGCATTTCACATTCTAGAATAATTATTACTTTCTTCATGTGCTTTTTAAATTGACAACAAAAGCACAGAAAATCCTCCAGAAATAGCTTATTTTTGATGTTGCAGTTAATCTGTTAGACACGACAGCAGTTGTTTAACCGCAGAATCATCATTAAAGAGCAAGGCACTTTAAACACTTCAGCCTGAAAAACGCTGTTACCTGAGGAAGAGTATTAAATATTTAGAAAACCATAAAAGGCACCTTCTCCTTCTCTAAAAGTAGTTACAAGACACTGTGTTGCGCAAATGAAAGCGCAGGCGCTTTGTAATGATTAAACTTCAAGCTTTTGTACCGATAAGTGAAGCATTAAACCTGGCTTCTTGGTTAAGTGTCAACAACAGAAGTGTGGAGCGGTCATTAGCGTCGCAGGAGAGCAGCACATCACAGGCTGGCACGAGCGCTACAATCTGCTTAATGGCGACAATGACCCACCTTCAGTTGTTTGGACTAAGACGACATTCATAACGCTGTTAAACCTCAAACATACCAGCCGTATTGTGTGAAATTCACACTTGTATTCCCTTTGTAACACTTTTTAAAATATAAGACTTGTATCCTTGTAGCATTAACAATTCAACAAAAATGTGTTTTTACACCGATTTCATAAGCTTTAAAACACGACAAGTATTTTTAACATACTAGCTAAAGTTACAAATCGGACAAATACTGCTGTATAAATGGCTGCCACTTTGTTGTCTTGTGACTTCTCGTTACTGCTGTGCAACATTTGACTATTTATTACATTTAACTCTTATAATACAATAAGTCACATTCTATGAAATTTTAAAAAGAGTTGGGTGGTATTTGATTTTCTTCAGTGTTAGGCCTGTCATGATAACGAATTTTGCTGGGCGATTGTCTCAGAAATTATCGCGATAAACGATAATATTGTTTGAAATTTAACAATAACTCAAATTTTAGAAGAAATTTTCATTTGTTTGGAATGTAGTACCTCTTTTGACCACCTGATGGCAGTATAAAACAGTTTGAACCAAAGGATGGATAGTTGAGCAGCGTGGCTCTTTAAGAAAAATGGGAGCGAGAGCCCTTGACGTGACATGTGCTGACATGTTGACATGGCGGACGCTAGGCGGTTTGAGCTCTTTAGCATAGCATTTTTCACGCAAAGCTTTAAACAAGTTCTCAGCTTCTTTTGGCAGAGAAAAACAACTTTTTACACAAAAGCACGGGTTTCAACCGTGAATTTTTGGAGCTCGATAAGACGGTTTATTCCCAAGGTCGGCCTGTTAGCTTAGCTCATAGCTTAGCTTCTCAGCTTAGCTGCTTTTAATGATAAAAAAAAAAAAACACGATTTTGGACGGTTAAAACAGATTTTAAAGAGAAAGGGAGGGGTCAGTCAAAAACACCGGACTTGAGCCGTGTCTTCAGTAGAAAGAGACACGAAGAAACGATAAAGCCGATAAATGAAAATAAGGTGGATAATTTTCATTCATCATGCGATTAATTGATTTATTGTTTATCGCGACAGGCCTAACTGTTAGACCCTTCTCAGGTATCGTTTATTACTGTACTGGTTCTCTAATATATTTGTATCCTAATTCTTAGTGATACAACAAACACTTTTTTTGAATAATATCACATCATGAGACAAAATCTTTGAACAATAAATAATAGCTTAAGCTAAACGATACATGTACAACTTTGCTGTTGTTAGATATATAGCTACCATTATAATGTAATTTACAAGGTTTGACCAAAATGAGTAATGTCATTGTTTTAATTGTAAAATAATCTCAGTTTAAATCTCTGGCATGGAAGGCAGCAGGGAATATGCATTGCAAATATAAAGTCGTATCTTAATTTCAGACACTTTGTTGATAAAACAAACAAATATATAATAAAATCCTGCATCAACATTGCAGAACTACATGGACTTTTTCTAGTTCTCCACCTAAACAGTAGGCACCACCACTGAGTAAAATAATACCACTAAACTGGAGGAATGGCACCAGAAGTCATGGAAACAATTTCCATATAAAAACACAACGACACAATTTCAATGTATCCACTCATTGCCAGAACAAACTGCAGCAGAGTTCCAATGTCAGTATTCAAAGCTGTAGTGTTGCTATTTGCATAGCCTGATATGCAGTAAGACCATCAAACCCTCGTACAAATATCGTCAAATTCAAAGATCATTGGAAACCTTTTTCATTAAAAAGTAAAATCTTTTTTACGTAATGTCTCCGGTGTACCAAAACTTAAACTCTTTCTATGCCCAGACAAAGTAGGCAATTTCATCTAAGTCAACAGAATAGTCTGTGAGGTGAAGGGGCTCTTTGATTTCAAATCTCTCCCCCTTGTAGCTTCTCCAGTTACCAGCTGGGAGGTAGATGTCACGCTCCTGCTTTCCAGGCTCTAAAACTGGAGCTACCATGAGGTCATCCCCAATCAGGAACTGTGAGTCAATTTTATAAGCTGTCTCATCACCTGTAGCGATCCACCATAAGGGGCGTATGATAGGGTCCCCAGTGTCCAGAACTTCGCCTGCCAGCTCAAGAACACGTGGTGCCACAATGCTTTCATGAATGGCTGTGTATTTCCGAGCAATTTCAACCACCTCGTTGTCGTATTCCCATGGCGGAATAGAAAACTGCATGGCAGGCATGAAGGCTGAGAGCTCCAACCAGCGAATGTAAAGTTCTCGATCGGGTAATATCCGACCTCCCTCTGTGTGGTTCTGATAAGCGTTCCCGCCAATCATGTCTGGTAGAATGAACTGATAACCAAGGATGCTGATGGTGAGCACTGTGGGAATAAGTGATTTAAGACCCATCTCATAGCCCCACACAGAATCTCTATCAACAGGTCTAAAGAAGCAAGATATATTCTGGGACTGGTATCCACTGCGCAGCTCGGCTCGGTCATTGTAGTGGATAGCCATTTCTGTGTAACGTCTTGTGAAAAAACTTGGGTCACGAATTGGGTTCTTGGTGCTAAACTTCCATGGTAAGTAGTTGGTCTCCCCTGCATCAAATTTAAATGAGGACACCCCATACTTTGAACGCAGTGAACGTAGATGGGAGGCAAACCAATCACGGGCTTCTGGATTTGTAAAGTCCAAAATGCCACCAATGCCATTCCACCAACGCACTAAAGCCGGTAGCTGGCCTGTAGGCTCCCGGACAAACAAACCCCTCTCCACACAGGTATGGAAGTTGTCTGACTCATAGTTAACAAAAGGATGAATCCACAGAGACACCAGAAATCCATCAGATTTGAGTTTTTGAAACATGGCCGAAGCATTAGGGAACTTAACTGGGTCAAACTCAAAATCTCCATAGCGCTTTGTGTAGCGGTCATCTAGTTCCAGGTGGCTACAGTTAAAGTTGTGTTTACGAATATTGGCAGCAAATGACAAAAGTTTTTCTTGGTCAATATTATGTTTGTATAAGGCCCAAGTTGACCAAATAGGATGCTCAAACATGACTTTGGCAGGTACTTTGTAAGGTTTGTTAAAGTATCTGCGGACCATGTACTTGTGTATAGATGTCACATCCGAGCCTACGCAGACTCTGTAGCTAAGTTCAGCACATGGTGCCTCCCCTGGGTTTGGTTTGAAGGGACTATCATTGTATCGAGCCTGGAAGTACATGGTCTTCTCAGTGTCATTCCAGCCAAGGTGGAAAGGCACAGAATTATTGATCTTGATGGCGGTGGCGTTGGATGAGAGCCAGTAACTCTCCAAGATTCCACCAAATTCATTCCGGTTTGAGTAGATGTCGCTTGTAACAAACGGTTTGGGAGCCTGTTGGCCAGATAAAGAAATAGGCCAATGCTGAATTGCTGATACAGCACCTCCATACCAATGTGCAAACTTATAAGTCATGGCATGCTCAACAGGAATGTCAGAAACCAGTTCCTCCCAACGCACTCGGTAGCACTGCACTGTGTCCTTGGGTCGAACTGTCTCGATGAAAAATTTTAGTTTTCTGTCAGTGGTGCGATCACATCGAAGAATCTCTCCTTCTTTAGAGCAGGAGTCTAAATCAAGGGTCCCAGATCTGTAGATGTAAAAACAATTAGTTTGTATGTGTTTGGTTTTTTTTGCAAATAAACATTGCACTTCTATGAAATGACAAAAACTGTAAAAAAAAAAAAAAAAAAGTATATTTATAGTACATTCTTCAATGATTCTTGATCAATCTAAAATAGTAAATCTATATTTATATCTGTAAAATTACCAACCTGAAGTCCATCCTGAAAACAATCGACCCTCCCTGGTTGCGGATAATGTAGCCATCTTTATTCAGATCCAGCAACTGAGTCTTGAGCAGCTCAGCTTTGCGTAGGGAGGCGATGTAGTAACACCAGGCAGTTACAGCTGCGATCACCAGAACCAGGCCGATTACACCGGCTCCAACTAAGGGTCGAGAGTCCTTGGTGTGTTTCTGCTTGGGAATAACATCTGTAATTGTGCCCCCAGCTCCTCCTGGCACCACTTGGTACATGGCTTACACTATTCAGTGGGCTAATTCCAGACTTGCGCCTCACAGATCATCCAAATGTTTAGCAGGGACTCTCTTGTTGGACTCTGGTCCCGTCGTCATCTGTTTGCAGTGTGTCATGAAAATAAAAACAGACAACAAAAATCAGTACTAAGGTTTTTACCTTGTTCTTGAACATTTTCTGTTAAAAACTCTTAAAAAAAACAAAAAATTACACAAAACATGTTTCCATCTTCATATTTATCAAGTACCCCAATTCAGTGTTAACTAATAATCCAAACGTGAGAGTAATGCAAGAAAATGGAGCCCATGAAACCTGCTCCGCATCTTAGTTTCTCCTGCCAATTGAAAACCATTGCATTTTAAGCACCAACTAACAGGCTTTGCATTGCTGCACAAAGTGATTTCACAGCACTTAAAGGTATTAGGCTGTCAGGATGTAAACTTTAAAGATGTGTTTGAGATTTAACAAAACAAATCTGCTGCCAATTGCCCATAAAGGGAATAAATAGATGTTCCCAGTAGTAATTTGAACACGAGTTCAAATGAAAGAGGACTCATTTGTATGTAAGGCAGAGAAAGGGATTTTGGCCTCAACCCTCTCTGCCAGGAGGAAAAGGAAAGGAATACTAAACATTGTGCTCCATCAAGCTCAATTACCCAAACCTGACATAACTTGGATCATTCTATGACAATACTGGCAACAAATCCAGGAAAAAAGCCCTTTTTTTAAAAGTAGACCTTAAATACTTTTGGAAACACCAGAGAAAAACATATCGTGAGTAACTCACTGTGACTTTAACAGATCGGAACAGATCTTGATTAAAAACAAAGCCGAGTCCTTTCCAAGCTCAGTACCCAGTCCTGACTGCAAATATGCTTTGCAACAATAAGTTGGACAGTCTTAAATGTTAAATAATCAACTCGTTCAGTGTTCAACCATACTTAGTATAAATTCACTCTCAACGACCAAGGTGATCACACAGCTCAGTTAACGCAGAAACAATTTTTGGATTCTTTGAGATTAACCGAAGCTCCAGGAAAGTAATAAAATAAACAATTTGACATTTAGCTTTTTGTTTTAAATGGAAGAATATTATGACAGATGTAAATACTCAAAACATGACAATCGTAGACTCAAGATGGCCTACTTTTATTATAAGAAATAGTTTACACCCTAAAGCACATATGTCAAATTCAAGGCCCGGGGGCCATATGTGGCCCTCGTTGACATCTTATCTGGCCCCCAAGATGATATGGTAAACGTAAAATACTTTTTTCACTTGAATTTTTTTCATTAATCTTTAGTTATGATGTCAAAAGTGCAACCGAGAACATAAAATGAGACCAATCAAACTCTATTTGAGGAACCTGCAAAGAAAAAAAAGTTGAGTATTTAACTTGAGCTAATGTAGATTCTGAAACTGGCCCTTAGTTTGAAAAAGGTTTTAATTTGCCCCCTTTTGTAAGTGAGTTTGACACCCCTGCCCTAAAGGGATCTAGTAATTGTGTAGTTCATAAAATATCTAAAGATGGCCACCACTGTATCCCAGAGCCCAAGACAACAACAACGTACAGATGGCTGTATTTTCTAACAGCCTCGGCCATCTGCTCCTCAGGGGAGCAAGAGAAAGAAAGCAGCATACTGAAGTAGGCTTGTCACGATAAACAATAAATCAATTAATCGCATGATGAATGAACATTATCAAGCTCATTTTCATTTATCGGCTTTATTGTTTCTTCGTGTCTCTTTCTACTGAAGACACGGCTCAAGTCCAGTGACCCCTCCCTTTCTCTTTAAAATCTGTTTTAACCGTCCAAAATCACGTTTTTGAATCGTTAAAAGCAGCTAAGCTACAAGCTAAGCTAACAGGCCGTCTCGGGAATAAACCTCCATCTTGTCGAACTCCAAAATTCACGTTTGAAACCCGTGCTTTCATGTAAAAAGTTGTTTTTCTTTGCAAAAAGAAGTTGAGAACTTGTTTACTGATTTTTTTTATTAAAAGCTTTTGTGAAAAATGCTATGCTAAAGAGCTCAAACCACACCGAGGGTCCGCCATGTCACCATGTCAGCACATGTCACGTCAAGGGCCCTCCCTCCCATTTTTCTTAAAGAGGCATACTGCGCAACTATCCATCCTTTGCAACATTTTTCAGTCTGGTCATGTGGACAGTTTCTTTTTTTTTTTGTGCTGAAACGTTTCGCCTTCGATCCAGAAGGCTTCATCAGTCAAGGAAACACACAACGAAACTGATTCTTCCCCCAACAGCTTACTCCAAAGTGGAACAAACCAGTTCTGCTTGTGATAAGATGATCTTTTGGTACGCCCCCTCCTCCATTGCCGGCCCTCTTCCTTGTTGACAGTCTTGTCAAACTGGTTGAAAACAGCAAAGTCCATGCTCAATAATCCAGGTATACAATCCAACATTTTTCAGACTGTCAACAAGGAAGAGGGCAGGCAATGGAGGAGGGGGCGTACCAAAGAGATCATCTTATCACAAGCAGAACTGGTTTGTTCCACTTCGGAGTAGGCTGTTGGGGAAGAATCAGTTTTGTTGTGTGTTTCCTTGACTGATGAAGCCTTTTGGATCGAAGGCGAAATGTTTCAGCACAAAAAAAGAAACTGTCCAGATGACCTGACTGAAAAATGTTGGATTGTATACCTGGATTATTGAGCATGGACTTTGTTGTATCCATCCTTTGGTTCAGTCTTATACTGCCATCAGGTGGTCAAAAAAAGGTACTACACTCCAAACAAATCGACATTTCTTCTAAAATTTGACAATTAATTATTGTTAAATTTCAAACAATATTATAGTTTATCGCAAGAATTTCTGAGACAATTAATCGCCCAGCAAAATTTGTTATCGTGACCGGCCTTTACTGAAGCCACTTTTCCACATAAACATGCCCATGAAGTTCTGACCAATAACACAATACTTGACGCATATCCTGCAAGACAATATTTCTGACAGGGAGCTATGTACAGAATGAGGTCTTAAGAGTGACACAAGACCGAGAGAGAGAAAAAGACAATTTTAGTCACGTAATCACATCAGCGACTCAAAACTTCTGCACTCCTCAACCTCGCTTTAGTAATATATAAAATTATAGGTATAATTTTTATTATTCTCAGAGAGACTGCAAGACTGAATCATGTGTATTATGATTTTTTTTTTTTTAAATCCCATCCCTCAATCCATGAGTTACTTGTTTAACTACGATGCTCACAACAAAAGTCCATGTGAAATAAAAAAATTTAAAAAACTGAGCATCAGTATGTCAATATGGCTTTTATAGACATGGTTAATAACATTTTGTAAGAAAAGAAACTGTCCAGACGACCCGACTGAGAACTATTGGATTTGGTACCTGGATGATTGAGCATGAACTTTGTTAACATTTTGTAGAATTTTAACATATTAAATAACCCAATTATTAAGCTAATAGCAGTGATATACATTCGGCCCTTCTTGAGACTAGCCATTTCCAAAACAGATATCTGCCATCTCTAAGCAATGCCTATGTCCAAAATGCCTTAGCAGTTCACGTGAGCACTGTTTTGTAAACATGTACACCACCATCAATTTTGCATTAATTGAGTATTTGGGTAACTATAGTAATATTTCTGCAGGAAGTACCGAACACTGCACCAGAAGTGCTACAGCAGCTGCTGCCACTTTTGCTTGAAAAAGAGAATAGAACTTAACATAAATAATTAAGCAATAACAAATTATAGTGGTTTGTAAAAAGGCATTTGCATGAACTGCTATTACCCAGTAGGAATGCGCGATATAAACGGTACACGGTAGAAACGATAGACATTTAGCCTACGATGTAGATCTGTCTTCTACCGGCTAACTGCAGTAATGCTGTGTCTGAAGTAAAATCAGAGGTGTCAGTTTAATCGTTACTTTTTTTAAGTTGAAAACTGTGAGCAAGTGGCGTTAGTCTTTTCTTCGAGAGCTAAGTAGCGAAGCTACAAGCTAACTACAGCCGGCTTGCCGTAGAGTTGCCGGATTCTGACGCATGCGCAAAACGCTGTGTTCCATTGAAAGGTTTTTTTTTTTCCATCGCAAGTTAAAGTAAACGTTGGTCAGCTTTAGCGAAACCTGCTCTCTGATTTGTAAAATAACACCGTGTTGTGTGATTTTACTGCGAGACCCTCTGGTCAGAGCCACAGACTCATTTTGTGTCAGCTCTCCATTAAAGCGGAAGGAGGCGCCCACTAGAGGGTTGGAGGGTGAAGTGTTTCAGTTGCTGCTCTGTTGCTGTTCATTTATTAAGTGAGAGGACTGGAAACTAAGAGTAAGGGTGCACCGATAAATCAGCCCCGGTTTCCTTAATTTTGGGAAATCGGCCAATACTTGAATGAGAAACCGATTTTACAGATTTTTTTAGTTTTAACAACAACTGTCTGAACTTCCTTTATATTTCAGAGCACTACCTTGTGGCCAGTTAAAACACATTTGTATTGTTTCTCGGATATTGTTCAAGGGCACGTTTTTCAACAAAATAATAATGGAAAATTGAAGGTGCATTGTGACCTTATAACACCTGACAGTGTCCCTTATAAAACAAAATCGGTATCGGCAGGTCAGACTTTTTGGAAATCGGTGATCGGACAAAAAACTGCAATCGGTGCACCCCTAGTTAAGAGTTAACAACATATAGTTTTGTTTAAAACATATGGCTACATTTGATATCTTTTGCACTGTTTTGCACTACAAGAAAGCAGCCTAATACTTGATTTGTTTATTATTTAAAAACTCTCTGGACCTAGTAGTGGAATTTTCTTAATTCAAAATATATGATGGCAATGCTTTTTAAAAATTCCTATTAAGTTTTATACCAGAAACATATCGCGATATATATCGTCATCGCCACCCTTCACAATACATATCGTGATATGAATTTTATGCCATATCGCACATTCCTATTACCCGGTCTTAACTCAATTCCTCCAAACTGAGGCTGAACAAAGAGTGATCTACAGCAGGTAAGATATTCACTGTTCATAACATTTCCACAGAACCAGACCTTTAAAAAAAAGCAAACTCAAAACAATGCACAGTGATTTTAACCTGCTCTTGAGGTTTTACCTTCAGACAGTAGGATGGAGACATGTTTCATGATGTGATCAGTGGGGCTTATATGTGCCTTTTCAGCTGATTCTTTATCTGGCACGAGAGGAAGAATAAACACTGAAGTGCTGATGTGGTGAGGACAGCTGCACGGTTCAACGTTACTGGGCTTGGTGACTTCTGAACGTGTGGAGCAGCAGAATATTAAACAGAAAATAAACAACACGCTGTTTTTATAGTTACAGAGTCATAAAAGTGCACATTTAACGTCATGGAAGTATTGCTTCGACATTTAGCGGCTGGTAAAAAGTAGAAATCGTTTGTTTCTCACGTCTCGGTGCGAGAAAGTTTAAGTGAAAAGGAACTGAGCTCGTGCTAAATTTATCATCGTTCTTTGTCAAATAAAAAGTTTATTTAGGAGCCCACTGGTTTAAAACCAGCTTTTACTGACCAGCAGCGGCGTCCTTTGTCCTTACTGGTGAAAAGTCTGTTCCGTACAATCCGCAGAGAAAGACAAATCTTGGAGGAGAATCCGAATGCGCCTCTCATACAGATGTAGCGAACCGCAAGCGCGTGAAGCTGAAGTATCGCGAGATCATGGGCGCAAACTCACGTGACTACGAAGAGAACGAGAGCTGACGTCACATCGCTTTGCGCTGTTTCGCGGGAATTTTGATCTGAGCGCTGTAAGGTTACTGGAAATTTAATTCTAACTTACTAAAGAATGACGAATATTGTAAAAGTATTAGTAAAATATTTCCAGATGTAAAAATATGACAGCAATGCAAAAATGGGAATTCTTCAAATTTACTGTTAGAAAATTTTCTATTTCCTTCAGTAAAAAATTACAAAAAGAGAGACAAATGGAAGAAACTAACTAACCAAGGACCTAATCTTGTATTATTATAAATCTGACTGGAGTGAGGAAGACAAAATCAATATAAATAATTTACAATGCAAACTGGATGAACATTATCAAAATAAAGCTCATGGAGCAGGTGGCTGGAAGAGGGTGAGACAAATACTTCATGTTTTTTTTTTAGTTTGGAAAAACAAAGACAGATGAAAAATACAATTAACAGCCTCATAATTAACGATGTGGAAGTTACAGAAACAAAACAAATATCCAAAGAGGTTAAGGATTTTTACAGGAATCTGTTCACATCCTCACATTCAAAACAAGACTCAGAATCCTTTTTTTTTTTATAAAAAATTAAAAATGTTATCCCTAACATTGATGAGACATTTAGGTCCATTTGTGAAGAAGATTTTCAAATAGAAGAATTTGAGTGTGTTATTAAAAAAGTAGCACCAGATGAAGCTCCTGGATCAGATGGAATTACTGCAAACTTTTATAAATTATTTTGGAAAGACTTGAAAATGTTGCTGTTTGATGCAGTTGTGAACGTATTAATCAGAAAGTTAATGACAACAATGAAACAAGGTGTCGTCATACTGAGACACAAACCAAGAAAATATTTAAAAAACTTGAATAATTTAAGAGCCATCACAATTGTCAACACAGATTATAAAATATTTACTACAGTTCTTGCAGCTCCATTAAAAGAAGCTTTATCTGATATAATGAGCTCCACTCAGTCTGGTTTTCTAAAAGGTAGATCTATTAATAACAATTAATTAATAGATAAATTAATAACAACATTCGTCTGGTTCTATAATTGAATATGTTCATTTAATCCCTGATGACGGGATGATCTTATTTCTGGATTTTCATAAAGCTTTTGATTTGGTGGAGCATCCTGTCATTTTTGAAACATTCAAACATTTTGGCGAGAAGTTTTGAAACCTAATCAAAATGCTGCATACAGATGTTAACAGCTGTGTTTCCTTAGCAGAAGGAACAAGTCCCAGATTTACAATAAAAAGAGGGATTAGACAAGGATGCAGTGTTTCACCTCTCCTGTTCATCATCGTTACTGAGCTCTTGGCTATCTCTATAAGAAGCTCCAGTCTTCATGGTTTGCAGATGATGAATGAGAATATTATTATGAGTCAGCGAGCAGACGATACAACTCTGTTTGTACAAAATAAAGATCAGAGTCCACTGGCGATCCAAACAGGAGAAGCATTCTCCAAAGCATCAACGCTTCAAGTTACATTTGGAAAAGTGTGAATTAACGAGCGTTCATGATTGTTCTCAGTCATCTTTTTACAACATACTGGTCAAACTGGAGGTTCGATACCTGGGCACTGGGTCACAAAAACTGCAATTGTGTCAAACTGAATGTTGAAAATAATTTTACTAAATACAAATTGATTTTAAATAACTGGTCACAAAGAGACTTAACTCTTTCTGGTAGGACACGACGAACCAACATGGAGACTCCATCAAGACTGGTTTACCCTGCGTCCTCCATAGCTATACCTCCAAGATGCTCCTGAGGTTTGGTTTTTAATAAAGTTGGAGGTATTGACTTCCTGTTAAGATGTGACTTTGACATTCTTCAATGACCTGTTAAATGATCTGCTTTTCACCAACAGGTGTTGTTAAATTGTAAAATATCATAACTTCAGTCCTCATGATGTTCCTTGTTGGAACAACAGAGTCGTTCTACACAGAAGGAAGTCTGTGTTCGTGGAAACATGGACGGAGAAGCAAATCACTCACTCGTCTAATGGATGAAAAGGGAAATCTATATGAATATGAAGAATTCGTTAAAAAATATAATTTAATCTGTTCCAAAAAAAGACTATGACAAAAATATACCAACAATTAGTTTACCGAGCATCAATCTCAATGGACTAAATTTAATACACAAAAAAACGCAACAACAATTTTTTAAGACAACATTTAATAAAAACAATATATTCTGGTGAGGTAAGAAGAAAGTTTCACGATTTCTTCGATAAGAAGGAAAGAATAAAAATAAAGATAAAATATCTTGGTTTCCCTCTTCCACCTAAATATAAAGAATTACATTTCAAAACTCTAATATTTATCCTTCAAACGAGTTGATCAGAAGTAGATTTAAATTTGAATGTGATAACTGTTCTATATGTAACGAACCTGAAACAACAGAACATCTGTTTGATTTCTGTCATTCTGTGAACACGTTATGGAAATCCCTTCACGATGACCATGAAATCCATGAACATGGACTCCTTCTCTCTTCAAAATGTCTTATATGGACATGTATCTGAAAATTAAAAAAAGATGAATACTTTGTTAATAGCATAATACTAAAATTCTATATACATAAATGCAGATATGGCAAGTCTAAGCCATTATGGTCTGTATTCATACAAGAACTCCAGATGTTCAAACTTTCATTGGACTGTGCTAAAAAACCACAAGTAAAACAGCTGTGATCACCTCGCTCACATAATATAACCCTCTGACAAACTACTTCAGTATCATGTAATTAATTATTTATTTTTATTATTTACTTGTACCATATTATGTGTAATCTCTTTGATAATATTACCTTTATGATAATTTGTTTAATAATATGTTGAACTCAGGAGGTATGACAGTAGATAATTTTACGTTTATATGGTATCTGAGTTTGTCATTTATTCTGTTAGTGTGTTCACTTGTTCTGTATGTTCAATTGTTCAATAAAAAAAAAGTTGTTTAAAAATAATTTAGGAAGACTGTCCTACATCATGGTTAGATATATTTATTTATTAGTTAATTATTAATTGTTACATATACATAGATACACATGTATTTATTTTTACACAACACAGGCAGTTGCTCTTTTAAATGTGCTTTATAAATAAATTTGACTATTAGACCAGGCGTGTCCAAACTTTTCATACGTGTCAACATGGAAATAATTGTGGGCCACAAAATCTAAATTTAAGATAATTGTTAAAAAAAAAAAAAAAAAGCTTGCATACCTTTTGTGTTTTTTTAACTCTCACAATACGAAGAGTATTTTGGTAAAAAGAACAAAAGCTGAAAACGTTTTGGTGGAGAATGAGTTCTAAATTTGTATAGATCCCAAACTATACAGAACAATAACAATACAAAACAATATTGGATAGAAGGGTGTTAAATTTGCAGCGAACTTCATGTTTTCCAACTATTTTCACCTGTTCCTGAACGTATCAGAGCAGTGGTGATTAAAATCAGGATGAAGAAAGATTTTAAACAGAACAACACTCACAATTCCAGCCATCAAGAAGTATTTAGGTAAAGCAGAAATCCTGTTAACAACTTTAGAGCATGTTAATTATCTATATGTTCATTGTGTCGATGATTTAAACTTCTGAAGATCACAGAAACACACCCTGTTAAGTTTAGGAGTCGAGTTTATCAGTTTGGTCTCACGGACAAATTCTTTAGACCTAAAATGAAAATAAGTAAATATTAATCAAAAAGCTTGACATCGTGTTGTGCATCATGTACAGCAATCTATTAGCAGAACTGTACAATTCATATCTGTGTTTTCAGTGCGTCACGCTTCCCATCCACGTTTTGATGTTGTCGGTCTGGGGAGTTGAGCCGACGACCTTCTGATCTCGGGCCCACCTTCTCTAACCACTGATCCATCTTTAAAGCCTCTTTAAAACAACGTTTTACAAAGAAGGGGGCGAGGAACATCTGTAAAACAGGAGCCACGCTGAAATAAAGGTTCAGCATTTCATGAGATCTCCGTGAATGAATTTCTTTATTTTGTTGTTTTGAATATAAAACAGCAGCTCATGTTCTACCGTTGTGTCATGTACGCACATTCCAAACTTTTATTTCATGGTAACAGTATCTTTTAAAAATAAATCAACCAAGTCATGCAGCTGGACAGTTTGACTAAACAAAACTGGTTATGAAACGGTCCTCACCAAGTCAAGTCAAGTCATATTTATTTATAGAGCACAATTTAAAACAGATAGACTGTTATCAAAGTGCTTAACACTAAGGGTAACACTGAGAAATAAAAAGCAGTAAGAATATACCTTAAAAAATTAAAACAACAGCATTAAAATGAAGACATGGAACAAGATATACTAAATCAACTCACACAGTATGAAACGCCAGAGAGAACAGATATGTTTTTAGCAGGGATTTGAACACAGGAAGGGAGGTGGCATGCTTAATGTTGGGGGGTAGGTTGTTCCACAGTTTGGGACCCATGACTGAAAACGCCCGATCTCCTCGGAGCTTCAGTCGTGTTTTTGGAACAACCAAAAGCAGCTGATCGGATGATCTCAGAGCCCGAGAGGGAACATATGGTTCCAGTAGCTCAGAGAGGTAGATGGGTGCGAGGCCATTTAGGCACTTATAGGTCAGGAGGAGAATTTTGAAATCAATCCTAGTTCTCACAGGAAGCCAGTGTAGGGAGGACAGAACTGGTGTGATGTGCTCATACCTCGGTGTACCGGTTAAGAGCCGAGCTGCAGCATTCTGGACGAGCTGTAGCTGTGAGATAGAGGCCTGGCTGACCCCAGCATACAGTGAATTACAATAGTCCAGGCGGGTTGTGATGAATGCATGGACTAGTGTCTCAAGGTCGGGTCTAGACAGCACTGGCTTGAGCTTAGCTACCTGCCGCAGTTGGAAGAAGCTTCTCTGCAGAACTGAACTGATCTGTTTGTCGAACTTAAAATCCGAGTCAAAAACCACTCCAAGGTTTTTAACAGAGTGCTTCAGATAAGGCTGAAGGGAGTCCAGGTTCACAGGATAAGAGGCGGCAGCTGAGCTAGGGCTAAAGACAATGACTTCAGTCTTCTGGTCGTTAAAACTTAGAAAATTTGAAGCCATCCATGTCTTAATGTCGTCCAGACATTTGAGGAGAGGGTGGACGGAACAAGCACCGGCTGGTTTCAGTGGCAGGTAGATCTGACAGTCATCGGCGTAGCAATGGAATGGAATACCATGTTTTCTTAGGATCGACCCCAGCGGAAGCAGATAGAGTGAAAATAGAAGGGGTCCGAGAATCGAGCCCTGCGGGACACCGCAGGAAAGAGGCATTGAAGTCGATAGATTTTTACCCACCTTCACACAAAAACACCAGGTTGTTGTTTTTATTTTTACTATAGTTTATTGTTGCCATTATTTGCTCTCATTGTCGTCTGTACTTTATATGTTCTGTCTGGAATAGGTGTCTCTTGTAAATGAGTCCTCGTGGCTCAACGAGACTACAAATAACGGTTGAATGTGAAAAAAGTTTTGTAATTAAACCTTAAATGAATAAAGCACATACTGCTCTAAAGACGTCTTGCACTACACTACGAATTGTTTTTAACAAACGCGAAGGCAAATTAAATAAAAATCAATTGACAAGCATTTGGTGGGCCTTTTATTCAGGCTTCACACTCTGTAAGCATGAGTTCACGCAGTGGATTTTCAAGGTGCCTGTAGTACAAATACTTTTACTTTTGTCGCGGCGGTTGTGATGAAACGGGAGACGAAGGTTAGAAGCTCGTGAACTTTATTAGAACAACTGACACCATTAACAGTATCTTCCTGTGCACTGCTCTGCAGCAGCGTCTTCTGCTCCCACGGTCACAGCAGCATCCTCTGGTGACAATACTTGTAATATAGTTTTATTAAACAAAGCAGCACCATCTCATCCACAAGGTTTTATATATCTATATATACTGCATTCACAGTGATCATTAAATACGAGTACAGAGCTTTAAATGTTGTGCTGTAATGAGATTTTTTTTCAAGTATTTTTCAAGTCCAGAGGACCAGACTTAACTTTTTTTGATCCGTTCGAATGGTCGTTGTAGTCCAGTCAGGAAACGACTGCTTTTTATTTCATTCTGCACACTCTACAGACTATCAGTAACACAATACTGCTGGATTTATGTTTAAAGTTTGAAGTGTCAAAAAATATTTGGAACTTGCAAAAGATGATTAAATAAAAAGACTTTAAAATTTGAACTTATACCTATAATTTGTTTTTGTTTTTTTATGGGGGTGATGCATTTTACATGCTAGTCTACTAGGAAGTAAAATGTATTTATAGAATACTGTGCAAAAGGTTTAAACCTCCTCTAAAATATTTATCCCTAGCAATCAGACTTGCTGTACTTATTTAAATTGGACCTGATAAATTGTTCTGACAATTTTACATAATATCTGTTTGAGCATCACCTCGTCAGGAATTAAAAACTTTTTCACAAGTTGAACTCAGGTGTTTTTGGTCATTTTCAAAGTTTTAACTTACATGATGGGAACGTGTGTGTTTGTCACAAGCAGTAGATTTAATTCAAAATAAAATATAGGATCAGATTTCTGGTTCAGCCTTTGAGTTCAGGAGCAGTTTACACAGACAAGTCAGATTTAAGTGGCTTTACAACAAATAAAACTATTCCTCTGAACATGATTAAACACTGGACTGGAAAAAAAAAAATGGAAAAAGCCTGAGTTCAAAAACAAAACTTTTAAAGAGCTTTAGAAATTTTAATTAATATTTGATCAAAACCACTTTGAATGACGACAAATGCTTGAAAGCACAACAGAAATACTCGAGGGATGACTGAAGACCTACACAGTACAAGAACTCTCATTATTTAGACTATGTCCACATTTTTAATATGTGGTAAAGAAACATGTGACCATGTGTCACTGACCATCAGAAGCCCTTTAAAGCAAGATCTTCAAACATCTGCAATTATTAAGAAGATAATTATAATGCTCTTGCCGCCATATAAACACAATCAGTGGCGATATTGAGTTCCTGCTTTGAAGGCGGCGCTCTGCTTGTCCTAGTAAAGGCTTTCAGACACAAACTCTGGGTGTATGGTGTAGTGTCCAGCTTGGTAGGGCCTCACCACATGGAAGCAGCTGTAACAATCACTGTTGGCAGACCACAGGGACATAGCGCGGCTTCAGAGGGAGTAATAAAGACACAACAAGATAAAATGAGTGCATGTGAGTTGATGTGCACCTATAGTCCAGAGTGGTGTTGGAGCAGCATCTCCTGAACTGCGTCTGAGGAAAGCAGCGAGAGGCAGCAGGAGGGTTGCTTGCTTGTGCTTGAAGTTGAGTTCCAGCGTGGAACCTGACAAAAAAACACAGTTTTCTTCTCTTGTTTTAAAATACTGGTCCAGTTTATTGGTAACGTGACGTGCTCAGTGGTATCACTTTATTTCAAGGACCTCCAGAACAGTTGGTGTTGACTTACTTGGGTTGTCGAGCTGAGAGCGGATACGTGTTCCTTTGATAATCCTTTGCCCTGCACAGAAAACACATACAAGTCAGTGTTTGTTCAGTTTTCTTTGAGCTAAATGTTGGACTTGTTAATAATTACTTATGGGCCGTCCTCAAAGAGGTGGGAAGCTGAACGTCAGAGGCAGCAAGAGGCTCCGTCGGATGGAGTTTCTGCACTCCGTCAGGTGTAATAGGAGGCATGTGCTGTGGGTTGTCTGCGTTAGAAGAGTTTTCAGGACACGTTTGGACAGGACCGTGAAATGACAAATGTCTCACAGGGGGGAAAAGAGGACGGCCAGAGTCCACAGGGGGCAAAGACAGTGGAGGTGCGCGCGTCGCTTTGCGGCTGGACAGAAGATTGTGAGGAAACAGGAAGTCCTGAGGAGGCCAAGAAAAGAGAGGCACAAAGGCAGAATCACAAAGAGAAACGAGAAAGGTTTCTGGTCCAAGCTTCCAGAGCACACTTACACGCTTAAAATTGTATTTGTTTTTCTTTGCAATTTAAAATTTACAGAAATTTCATGTTCATCGCACTCCTTGTGCAGCTTTTCTGGTGTTGATCTTGCAGCTTAAAATGTCAAAACACTAAAAGTGCTGGTTGATGACAAACACATTGGTAGACATTTCTTACATTTTCCAATTCTTCATAGTATTCAGCTAAATGCACTAAAAACTTTAAAAAGATGAGACACTGCTGAGTAAACTGAAACCATTTTCGGCGAAAACATATTACCAGTATAGAGCCATTCAACCAGTAAAGACTTGTATTGTCAGCACATCTTTTGCAGTCATGAGTAAATCCTGGGCTCTGTCACCCTCGGTGCATGTGACACAGACAGCTCTTACCGAACGAGGCTGAGGGTTGTTCCTGCGGTTGGCTGAAGTCGGTCGAAGTTCTGTTCGTCTCACTTTTCCAGGAGAGCTGAACTGCTCTTTGTAAACTGTGATGTAGAGCTGTGGCGTCATCTTCTCTCACCCTGTTGCTGAGTCCACTGCTGGACTCCCGTCTGCCTGAAAGTCATGCAGCATCCTTCTCCTCACCAGGTAGCCCCGCCCCTTTCTCATATTTGTGTATCTCCTCTCTTTATATTTGGTAAAATTAGTTATTTTTTATTGTTGCAGTGTTGCACATGCGATATATCATTAAGATACGATGCATATTCTGCATTTGGGTGTCATATATTAGCATTTATTTCGGGGATAAATCCTGCATGAATCCCTAACAGCCACCGGATGGACCAAACTCTTTGTTTAACCTGTTGCTATTGTGAAGGTTCTAGTCTGCTGGGGCAGGTTCAGAGCATCTTTGCTGAAGCAGAACAACTCTTTGTGCCACCTGAGCACTGGCTAATCTCTCTAAGCTTAAGCCCCCTGCAGAGACTCACATACACGGGGTCAATGCCCTTGACCTGCTTCTCAAGCTCCAGGAGTCCTTACCAACAGGACCTCCTGATATCAAACACTCAGGCTGAGTTCGTAGCTTTTTAGCTGCCTTGCTGGTTGTGTTTCATCAAATCTGCAAAACTGAAGCAAAAAAACCAGTAGGTTTAATAAACTTTACCCACTATTCACTGTCAGCATGCATCAAGCATTATTAATTCATCAAGCACTGCAGGGTGCTATTGTGTCTCTGGCACTCTCACTGAGTTATCTGTGACAGGAACTGGCTGTTCATCCACTGCAGTGGTTATTAGACATCACTTCAGTCACATGAAGCCCAGTCAGTTCCGTGTCAGCAGGTGCAGAGCAGCATGCACGTCAAATCATGGCAAGAATGTGACTGAGTCCTTAGGTCTTGAAATCAGGTCCAAGGAGGGTTCGTGTTCCGATAGTCCAAATTCTTTTATTTTAAATCACAAAGAAATCTTGCTAAGAAAAGTACAAACATATCTAAAGGTCATAATCATGTCCAAGCAAATGTGCACGTCAAAGGATTTGCGTACGAGCAGATTGATGCCGACTGGTCTGTGAAGCAAACGCTCCGAATGCGCAGCAGACTTCAAAAGTTGTCGCCACAGTCTCTGTTTGTGCACGTACAGCTTTTACTTCTGCTTGAATTTCGCTGCTGCTTTCAGATGTGTGTACAGATACGCAAAATTCTGAAAAAGACACACAAAAACAAGACATTTCGTCTGTAACCTTTCTTAAGGTAAGCACTGTGATACATGTGGAAACATATTTTCAGAGGTGGTGAAAGAATTCAGGCACTTAAAATCTCTTTAAATGTGCTTCTACAGCACTAAAAACACAGGGCAAAGATATTTCCCCTGTGAGTGGTGTAGTGAATTAGGGCTAAAATGAGAGTAATTCTTCATTGGACCACTAGAGTGTAGAGAAAAGCATTCACTTAAAGAAAAAAAGTTTGGTAATTCTTCCCCAAGCATGTGGATGAAGGTGCTGTGAACAGTCCAGTCTAAAATAGGACACGTTTTAATCATCAAGGATGACATCCTGTCTGCAGCAAACTTAACACCTATCAGCACGTTGAGAACACTGCAGTGAAGCATGGTGGTGGCAGCATGATGCTGTGGGGATGTTTTTGTTTTTTTATCTGGAGGGACGGAGGTTCACCTCCCAGCAGGACGACGACAACAACACTCCCGTGGCTCAGGAGAAACAGTTCAATGTCCTGGACCAGTCGAAGCTCAGATCTCAATCCAGCTATGAATCTGAGAACTTATAGTTTGGTTTGGTATACAAGCAGTGCACGTCCACCTTGAAGGAACTGGAGCAGTTTCATCATGAAGTACGGGCAAAGATTGCAGTAGCTAGAGCTCACGGAAACGAGACTTTCTACTGTAAATGCTGCAAAATGTGAATCTAAAAGGATGTTTCTTTTTTTTTTTTTTTTTTTTTGGTCTGTTTTTGTTTGTCTCAGAATAATTTTGCATTTTTTTACCTCATATGTGTCAAATTCAAGGCCCAGGGGCCAAACATGGCCCTCGTTGACATCTTATCTGTGCCCCAAGCTGTTATTTTAAATGTAAAATACTTTAATCACTTTAATTTGTTTCAGTAATCTTTGATTACGATGTCAAAAGTGCAACAGAGAACATCAAATGAGACCAATCAAACTCTTGTTGAGGAACCTGCAACCAAGAGAAGATGCTGAGTATCTGACTTGAGTTACTGTAAATTCTGAAACCGGCCCTTAGTTTGAAAAAGGTTTTTATTTTGGCCCCCTTTTGTAAGTGAGTTTGACACCCCTGTTTTAACTGATAGTTATATAAATTAAAATATACCCTCCTGTTCCCTTTTTTTCCAATTTCAGGTTGTAAGACAATAAAAGCAGACGATGGCAAGTGGGATGAATACTTCTACAACCCATTGTAGCTGTAGTTCACATTTACACCTTGAATACTGAATTCCATTCCACCTCTGAATAGTAGTGCTGCTTTTTTTTATGGCTGCAGAATAGCATCATGAATGCACAGCAACAAACCTGAATTGCATAATAAACTATCCCCAAATATGCAGTAATGCATCCGCCCAGGAAGAGATCAAATGCTGCTGGCTTCACCCTAGAAAAAAGTGCAAATATCTTCAAAGGATTTTACAGAATACTACTGAATTTAGCTGATGCACAAAAGCCAGAAGATATTTACCTGTACATCACTATTGGTTGGTTCATTTGATCAAAAAAGGTGACCTCTGGGTCTCTGCAGACAGAAACATCATTAATTAATGCATCGGCTTGTTTTTTTTCTGTGCCTTTGAGAGCCTAAATAAGTAGTATGAGTCACCTTTTGTCCTGTCGGAAGGTGTGTCTGTGGACCTGCTGCAGGTAACGTCTGAACTCGTGCTCCAGTGAGTTGATCAGAAGAATCTGACTCGGTTCCTTATCCAGCAGCTGGGTGGCCCGAGGGACCGAGGTCAGAACCGACATCAGGCTGGACATACGGCTGTCTTGAAAGTCCTGCATCGAGGATTAAGATGTGGGTTCACAGAGAGTACGTGAAAACACCACGCAAAATTTAAACTTTTTTTTTTTTTTAACCACTGATATAATCTCTGTTTGGTTTGCGTTTATGTTTTCTGTTATAAAAAGAAATGCACGCTTTTATAAATGTGGCATCAAGCTGCTTATAATCTTTTCACCTTTACACTAAATGAGTCCAAATTTCTAATAAGTAAAATCAACAGATACATTTTAGCTGAAATCATTCAAATCCATGCTGCTTATAATACAAATACTGTACTGTCCCTACATTACCACTAGAGGGCAGCACCTTGACCAAAGGAAAAATTAGAAGAACTCACCAAGTGACCCTTGAAAACCTGTACATCCTTTGGTGAACCCTAAATGTAAAAAGGGTGCCCATTAAAATGCCTCGAACCGTTTGCTTTTCTTTCCATCTTTATCAAATATCGTTTTATTGTTTGATTTTGTTTGTGTTTTGCATCCACTCACTTTGTCTGAAAGATTGTACATGTATCGCGCCAGTGCTTCTGCTACGATGAGCCCATTGCGTTTAAGTTTTCTAAAATCCACTTGAGATCTATGAAGTGATAATTACATGAATTGATTAATATTTAATTTAAAACACCTTCCCTTTTATTGGTACAAATAATAATTCAAATCATTTTGAGCTTACGTTGTGTCCAGAATAGAGCCGCGGAGCTCAGATTTGGGATCTTCCAGGTGAGACAGAGTAAATCCTAGGATCCTCCGAAGGCTGTAGCGTTCGTGCTCCCAAGCTACCGTGGACTCTACAAGATTGATCTTCTTGTGAACCAATCCCACCTTCACCCAGGGGTATCTGGAGTGAACTACCTGGCGGGCAATCACACAAAGAGAGCAGGCGAGATCGTTACCCACGACAAGACACATTCATGCTTTCTCAAACAGCGACAATAAAATAGTTACCTGCTCGAGCTGTTGAATGAAAGAGTGCAGAGGAATGTCAGGCTTAGGAGGCCGAGACACGTGCACGAACAGCTCATCGCCGTTGGACAGTGTATCCAAACACAGAACGAATGCCACATTTTCATGAAGCAGGCTGGACTCTGCAGGGGAAACGTTCGGCTTTAATAAAACAGGACAGGCTGATGTTTAAAGATAAAATATAAGAACACGTTTCGACGCAATCTGCTGCAAACTCACCGGCATGATCCAGATTCTCCTCAATCCATCTCTTTGTGCCGAGGAAGTTATACTTCCCTCCTCCAGTTAAGGAGAACATCAAATTGTATCTAAAAGAAGAAAATCAGAACATTTGCTGTAAACGCACATTGTGTTCTCATTTAGCTGTAGGTTGCTTTAGTGTTTTGTAGAAACACAGCCCAGACGAGCTGCAGCTCACGGTGGTCGGGTGCTGGAGCTGCTGTACAGGTTCTGGAAGACACGTGCCAGCTCCAGGAGGATGGTGACCCCGCTGCCGTTAGAGTCGGCGCCATACGACAACCACTGTTTTAGACAAAACAACAGATCTGTGCTGAAGGGGAGAATGACTGTGCCCACTTTAATCATTCTAATGTGAGTTTCTGAAGACGTCGATAATCTCGTGATCAATACGGCAGCGTTGTAGTCAAGACCACCTAACCCGAGACCAAGTCAAGACCAAGACCGAGACAAGACCAAGACTTTTAGGGTCCGAGACCAAGACCTCAAGTCTTGGAGCTCAGTCTTTTCACAGATTATCTGTCGTATATTACAGTTCTAACAAATATGTAAAAAAAAACATGTAACTTTTATGATTTTTTTAAAATAAAAGTTACATCCTGCAACTTTAAGTTTGCTTTTGAATGAATGTGTCAGCTTTTATAAATTTTCAAAGCTACACAACAAAAAAAATCAGACATTCAGTGTTTTTTGCACAATAATGTTCATGTCATGTGACTCACTGACACAAAACTTATGTTAAACTACTTCACTGGACCTGACAGATGAGGCACCTGCATTTATTTCTCATTTTAAAGCAATTTTTTTTTTAATTTTACATAAATTTGTTCAAAAATGATGGTTTTCCATCAATAACTAACTAGAAAATGATTGAAAATGAGAAATAAATGATGGTGTCTTGTGTGTCAGGCCTATTAGAATAGTTTAACATTAGTTTTGTGTCAGTGGGTCAAATGATGTAAAATATATTAATTTCTGTTTCTGAAGAGTTTGTTTTGGTAATTTGTTGACGGTCCCTAAGAGAACCATTATGTCTCGGAGGAGGGGCAGACTGAGCTCAGCTGACTGAAATCAGACTGCCTGCTTGGGATCGAACGAGAGCAACACACCGCTGAAGCCACGGAGCTCGAACGTCCAACATAAAACTAACTTCACCGCAGTAGAGAACCGACGCTCCAGCACGAACGGTTCAGAACCAATTTGAAATGAGAAAAAAAAAAATCTATTAACTGATTAAGTCATGTTTTAGACTGATTATTGCTAGAGAATTTATTCTGACCCAAAGTGCAGCCGGGACAGGTTCTGAATGAGGCTTTACAGCAGACAGCCGCTCTCTTCCAGGTACTGGACAAACAAACTGGACAATATTCTGGCAATTTAGTGGTATTTCCACAGTTGTGGTCTTGACTGGTCTTGAAATAAAATCCCGAGTCTTCAACGTCCGAGATCGAGACAAGACCGAGACCATCAGAAAGTGGTCTCAAGACCGGTCTTGAATGCTACAACACTGCAATACGGACATCTTGGTTTCCTTTTTAAGAGTAAGGACCAACGATAAGTTAAAGCTCTAAACTTCTAAACTCAAAGTGTTTCAGCCTGTGGCTCACCGGAGCCAGGCCATATGAGTCATAGTGAGCGGTGATGACGATGGTGGGTGCATCCTCCCCTGCTCCAGGCAGCACTCCCTGAAATACACATCAGCATGATGCAAGGACTGACAGCTGTTAGAGAGGAAAGTGCACGTTGTCTACTTAAAGAATGTTTTTGAAGGTTTCTATAAAAACGCTGAGGAGCGCTCTTACCTCCAGCGTGACTATAGTGGTGTCGGTGACAGCCTTTACCGGAGCGCTGTTGCTCACCAACATCTGAAAGGCTGTAGCTGTCACCATGCTTCGGAGAACTAGCAACAATACAAACACAAGTAGTTCAGTACAAGTACTTAATACTTCCAGTTTTTCCAGTCTATTACACGTTTCCAGTTTTAAGGAATGCCATGGTTGAAATAAATCAGTCTTTCCGTCATTCTGTTATTATTATCATAGGTTGTTTGTTTGTTTTTAATAAAAAGTTGTTTTCGCTCCGTTGCACCACCACCTCCATTTGTTGCTGCCAGATGTCAGACAGATGTGTTTTGACCAAGAGGAAAGTTACACTGAGTCTTTTCCATAAAAAGGCAAAGTTGCCGGTTGAAAATGTTTTCTGTAATAAAAAAAATAAATAAAAAAAAACACCAAGTTTGTGGCTTATCTGCCAGAAGAGTGACACCCGTCAACCTTTTTACACCGTTTTAAAAACAGATTTGTAAGAAGTAGGGGGGCGGTGGCGCAGAGGGTAGGTTGATCTGTGATCGGAAGGTCACCGGTTCAACTCCCTGGACCAACAACATCAAAATGTGGATGGAAAAGGTGGAACACCAATGCATCCCTCCACCCTCATTTGCCCCACTCTGGGTCCCCAAGCAAGGCCCCCCAACCCCCACCATCTGCCCCCAAACAGGTCTCTTGATTAAACTGTGTCAACTTCCTTAAATGTTATCCTTCGTGGCCAATCTATAATTAGTTTATTTATGAGAGCTTTTTTCCTATGCAGGTAAATTATGTTCTGTTTACTGTACTTGGTTATTCCTGCACCTCAACCAATATTGCTGTCAGCTCCAGGCACTGCCCACGACCTAATTAGTGTTTTATATCATTAATCCTCCTTTTACCTTAGTTTTGGGGGCGGGTTGTTACAGATGGACAATCGGATCATCAGCCGTGTACGTCCGCTGGCCGTTACTGACTATAATAACTATTATATTATAATAACTATAATGATCCTCTGACTCTTGTTAATAAACAAGAAATCTTATATATTCCTTTCTCTGAAAGACCTTTTTAAATCATGTCAGATTTGTTTACAATAGCAGTAAAAGCTTAAATTTATTTATTTTTTTTTTCGGGTTCGGGCCTCTAATTAGTTAATTGGTCAGTTTGGGGTCGAGCTCGGAAAAAAAATGATACTGGTTTGGACCAGGCCATGTTGGATATTTTAGGCCCGAATGCAACTCTAGTGTAAATGAATGTTAAAAAAAAAAGAAGAAGCTACAAGAGTTAGCATGTGTAGCTAACGTCCTTGTCAGGATCCCAGCAACAGTTTACAAAGAGAACGACAAAATGCGGGTTTTAAATAACGAGCAGTCACAACTGTGGCTGCATTTATCATTTTAAATATAGTTGTAAACGCAATCAAACGATGCAACGCAATTTTAAAAAAAAGTTAGTTAAAATTTGGGCTTATGCTTGATGAAACCGTGAAGCTGTGGTATTTCTGCTCAAGTTGCACCCCCACCATCTTCATACACGTTTCTTACCTAGTCAGAATCATCCCGTTACATTCAATTAGGATATATTTAAAATGGATCATGCACCATGATTCTATCCTGTTTCACGTCTTACCTCTGACAAATATGGATAAGGTCCGAGCGGCTGCAGCTTGTTTAACCTCCTCGTACATGTAAAGTAACTGCTCGTCCTCTGGCGCTACGTACACGGGAATAAGGCTCTCCTTGTGTAAGGCTTCACTCTCACCCACCATGAAGGACTGGGAGATAAATCAGGTGTTACTTCAGGTTCGTGGCAACTTTTGCTTTACTTTAATACTCTGACAGTGTTGAGGTTGTTTCGAAGCGGTAACCCTTCTACGTGTCACCTGTAACTTGTCGTAAGGGATGTTGGAAATATTTTGGGGCAGTAAGATGAGCACAGCAGCAGCCTTTTGTCTCTGGGCCTCTTTGTACTTCTCTGTGGTGAAGTCCTGCACCTTCATGACGACACAGCGGCGGGTCAACAATGGTTCTTCTGCTGAGCGGGCCTCCGCCACCACGATAGCTCCACGACAACCTTAGCAACAACAACAAAAAAAGACGATTTAAACAGAAATATTCTGTATTCAGTCACAGTTTCTTCACTTTTTTAAGACAAAATAATCCAGAATTATCTTTACTCAGAGACCATTTGTTACTCAGTGACTGCTACTTGGGAAAAACATGAATGACTTTAACTCAAAGTTTTATTCGTTTTAATAATCTAGTCCTAATTTTAGGACAGTTAAATGTTTAGGATTAACAGGCAAGCACATGAGACCCTAAAACTTTTGTCAGTGTTAAAGGAGGTGTTATGTGTGTGCAGAGTTACTTAAAGGTTGATCTTTATTATTATTTTCACAAGGATAGAATTAGAATCATTGCAATCTCCCAGACAACATTAAAGAAATGTTTTATGTATTTTTCCAGGCCCAAGCAGACAAAGGTGCCCAACTTTAAAGAATAAGTGTCAGAGAGTTTGTTCTTTACAGGCTTTCCTACAGTGACATCTACCTACTTCCTCTGCCTCCATGAAAAATCTTACAGAAGTGCACATTTTGTTGAAATTCAAAGAATTACAGGCTTTTCCACTCAAACGTTAAATCTCAGTTGTTTTTTTTTCCAAACTGAAAGCACATCTCACCACACTTCTTCAGTCCCAGGTTGTACTGTTGCATCCTGTAGGCGGTGAACTCGTAGGGGGAGAGTGCAGGAAGAGCAGACCCGTGCACGTGCTGCACACAGAGCAGCAGCACAACAGCAGCACTCCTCAGCGGCATCACACCCGCCTCTGAGCTCAGCCTGACGGGAGGTCAGCGTCAACTTTATACCAGGCCATCACTACAGATAGACTTAAAGTGTGCGGGTGAACAGAACATAAAGTTTTAGTTGCATAAAATTTGAACTTGTTGCTCACCTGTGGTTGAGTCCTCGCTCCTCAGATTTATTTAAATTCAGTGTCAATTCTCGCAGCGTGGACGCACTCTGCTGTTAACTACTTGGATCCAGGACATCTAGGTAAGCCACCACCTGCTCCCAAAGGATCAGCTCCAGGCTAATCACACGTGCTCCACCCCCAGCCGCTCACTATTTCTCTATCTGCCATTCATCCATCTAAACAAGGGGTCTGCAACCTTTGTGATAAAAAAAAGAGCCATTTTTGCCACTTTGCTTACTAATTGTGACGTGTCCGGAGCTGAAAGCCTGCTACAACTGTGTACTATCATCTGGTGGCCTGTGCACCATTAGTTGGAGATGGCTTTTCCAGCCAGTGGGGGTGATATTATAAAACGATAAAAAGTCTAACTATTCCTAACATTTATTGGTATTTTTACATTTTAATACAAAAGAAAAAACTAAATTCATGTAAAGAAAGAAATATATATATATATATATTTTTACAGTTTTACAAAAGTTAAAACGCTGAACTCTGCAGGCCGATGTGAGTTCTCTTAACTGTTGAAGAATGAAGTGTCCTCCTTAAAGCATAAAGTTAAAGATAAAATTAGGCCAGTTTGTTGTATATACAGTTACATTTTTAAAGAATAAATAAAAACTTCTGTTTACTTTTACTTTGTTTTTTGTGTTTTATTCTTAGTGTTATTAAAGTTACTCTCCATATTCCTTCTCAGCAACTTGTCTTAAAGATATTCCTAAACATTCTCGTGGTTTTGAGGGAAAGATCACGTTGAGAGACTGGAAGTTGACTTAAAGTGGCTAACAACTACTAGCATGATGTAGTCCACATGTTTACACCTTGTATTTGTATTCTTCACATATTTCAAAATGACAGGAAATCTGATAAAACTAACCGTTTTCATTGTTGGTAATAATTGAAATAAAATTCTGTTTAATTTTAGTTTTGGTCAAAGCCTGAAAGAGCTGCTGTAGAAACCAAAGAGCCGCATGTGGCCCCAGAGCCACAGGTTGCAGACCCCTGATCTAACCATAATTCACCAGTAAAACATTCTGTTACATCCTGCAGGAATAATAAATCAAGGCTGAAGGTACCAGACAGAAATAAAGTAATTAATTTCTAGAATGCTGCAAAACATCAAATTTAGACAACAAAAACAGATCGAACTCTAAAACTTGAGATATCTAGTATTTATTTTTCTGATATGTTGCACTATACACAGAACAGTAACACTGTTAAAATCTAAATGGAACCAGTTCACGATCGTCATGACAAGCCTTTAGACAAATGGAAAGTGTCTGCTTGTATTTCTCACACTTAAAAAAAACAACTGCATATACATAAAAAGCTTGTTACAGGAAATGAAGTTAAACTTAAGAGGTTAGTGAAGCTACGCCTCAATTGACACGAGCTCAGTAGGAGACATCGACTTGTGTGCAAATCCAGTGCCGTGATGTTGATGGAAGTAAAAAGCAGTTAAGAGTCATTTTCTCTCTCATCATCATCTGCTCACAGCTGCATGAGTGTGAAACACCAACCATGTTACAAGTGTCTACTTTGTGCACTTCATTTGACTACTTAAAGTTACATTTTCCCACAAACTTGTTTCTTTCGAGTTTGCGTGAACTTGAGTTCAGCCAGTTCTGCAGGTGCTACATGTCTTCGACATAAAACGTTTGCGGCAATTTATTTGAATTGTTCTCTTAAAGATGTGTCGAAGAATTAAAAAGCAAAAATAGATCTGATTTTTTTAACAAGTGGGATAGTATTAAAACGTTATGAACAATTATCTTACCTGCTGTAGATAACTCTTTGGACTTTGGAGAAAAAGATGCTTTAATCTGACTGGATTGACGACCTAAAGGCTAGTCTGAGCAGATCAGGTTGGATTGCTGCCACCTTTAAACATCTCCATATCAAAAATTCACAGTGGTTCATGATCAGTCTTTAATGCTAATCTAATGGCTGTGTAGACATTTATTCCAGCAGAAATCTTATATTCAAGCAGAAAGTTCCATCAGAGGGAATCCTGCAGCTGCTTCTGTGCCACAGTTTACACGTCATAGTTGTGTAATGTCACGCGGCAATGCAAAGAAAATTAATCTTCCATGAACCAGTTTAAAGCATTTGGATTAGAGTCGTGTAAAGACGGTAGTTAACTCAGTTAACTCATCAATCTGCTCAGAATCAAACTAGTTCTTCAAACTGATGTTCGAAGAGCCATCTACAACAAGTAAGACATTAACTGTTCGTACCATTTATACAGAACTCCACTTCAAAAAGTCTCGCCCATTTCATAAACATGGTCTGAATTTTTACACATTCTGTGCGTTATGATTTCTATCCTTCACCTAATCTTCATTTGGTGAGTTACTAACATTGCAGCAGTCGCGTGAAAACTTTTATACTGGGAGTGTTTTGGTTGTGTTGCACTAGAAAAAATAAAAAGGAGATTTATTTTCTTTATTATTATTATTATTGTGGAGGCGAACAGTATTTCTGATCTTTTAACGATCAGAACATGGATTAATGAGATTATCCACTTTACTTAAAAACAATTAAGTCAGCTTCCTTTGGAGGATCGATAAGAATTTAGGAGAATTTAGGTTAAGTTATTTAAAGGGAATATTGATCAATATGTCATTACAAGGAGTTGATACAATAATAAACTTGACGTTACCGTGTTTTTAGAGTGAACCAGCCTGTCAGTTATTTCTATTCTTTTTCCAAAGTAGCATTGAACTATCCTTTTCATGTTCAGTAATCCAGGTAGAAAAATCCAACAAAGTTCAGTCAGGTCCTCCGGACGGTGTGTTTTTGTTGAAACTATTACACTCAATAAACTATGAACTATTACGCTCTGCCAAAAAAAATAAGTTTGTATCATCCACTGTGATAATAAAAGGGATTTAAACATGAATATAGGGGAAACAAACAATAGTGCACAATCTCCTATTCTAAACAAACAAAGAGGACTTCCTGTTAAAAACAGAGAACAGGTGAATGGCACCAAGCTGTGACAAATCCATTTGTGCCTGGTGCTACACGTACCGTCGTTTTGTTCATACATTAGACAAACGTCTCACGCTGTAACTCAGGAGGAAAATACACACATCTGTAATCTAAGTGAACAGAAATGTAAAAAAAAAGTTTTTGAATTGTCTTACGAAATGACAGTATTACTTAAAAGTAATTTAAAAAATGTTATTCAAACTGTTTGGCATCAGTTTACCCACATTCTTCATATGGACAACCAAAACTGTATATTTCTATCCCTTTTTTTCCATTTCAGTGGCAGAGGCTGCTGTATTATAAACAAACCCCTAAATATAACTTATTAGAATGATTTTCCCTAAAATGAAAAATTAAAAGATAAAACAGTTTAGTTGTCACAAAAGCACATGATGTCTATTGAACCCAAAGATTTGGCTGTGGCTCAGTAGTACCTAATAATAAAATATCTGCACGTTTGTCATTGGGACACGGTGTAAACGGGCAACATGCATCTTTTCCAGCTTCCTTTAACTAAATATAAAACCGGTATCAGTATATTATCTGTGTAATGGAGCGATTACTACCTTAGTGTTGAGTAAGGGCTGCTATAGAGTTTTATAAGCAACTTGACAGTTTGTCACCATTTTCCTGGGCGTGATTAGACACACGTCATGTTCAAGTTTGACACATACACAAAGGAAGACAAAGCAGATGTGCTAAAAGAACGGGAAATAAAATGTCAACTAGCGAAGTTCTGATCTTCTTCAGTCCATCGTAAACGACTCAAAAGTAAACGCCAGTAGGAGACTGTTCGGACGTCTGCTGACACACAAGTGACACAGAGTCGTGTGGCCAATTTGATCTTGTCCCATTGTGTTCTTCCACAGCGTCACACAGTCCTTCGTGGTCCTTGTAAACCAGAGACTTCACGAGCATGAGAAAAATCAAACAAAAGAGAAGCAAAAGTTGCGGGGTTTTTTTTTCTTGGAGGTAACATTTCTGCCAAACCTGGAATCCCTGCTGAACCAACACTGAAGTAAGACACGCAGATCCTGCCATAGGAGGAACATGCACAGGTTCTGCACACATTCAGTTTCTCGTTTTCCTCAGTTTAGAAACCTTTGCTTTTCTCCGCCGTGTCTTTTCCAGCCAATAGTTTTTCTTCCTTGATGCCACTCTTGTCAGCAACTGGCCTTAGGTAAAGATGGCAGGAAGCGGGGTGGGGAAGGGGGGTTGGCTACTGGATTTGACAGGCTGTGGAAGGAGCAGCCTGGCAGCACATGCAGGTAGAGTTGACTGCTTTAGGGGGGATGAGGTCCAGGTCTTCGTCATCTGGAATCTCATCGAGCCGGTACCCGTCCTTCAGGAGCTGGATGTTCAGGTCCTGATTGATTTGCTGCAAAAGCCACAGAAAAATAAAATAAATAAACATCACCATAATAGATGTGGCACATCCTAATATTAAAAATTGGCTTTACAATGAAAGCACCTGCTCAGCTAAATGTGACACATTTGCAAAATGAAGAAATAAATTTAAAAATAAAAGGTCAAACTAATCAAATTTCACAACACACAATTAGGTTGGTGATGATGATGAGAGGCCAAAGGTAAGAACAAAACGTGCTGCCTGCAGAAATGAAGGGATGAAAACACAGAGAATTTAAACAAAGGGTCACTACTAATGTTTCAAGCAGCCAGATTATGGAGGCTGAATTGACCTGATGTGACAAAGGTGATCTCATGGTGATGTTTGTGGTATTGGCCAGATGATGCTGTGAAACAATATAATATGTGTATAGATACCTGGTCCCTCAGACATCTCACCTCGGCTGAGGAGTATCCTGATGAAGAGTATCTGGACATGTCGAAGTCATCGTCACTGAAAGACAGGCGACATCTCAGGTTAGACCCAAAGGATGAAGACAGCACAAATCGCTCGTGACATCTGAATCTATAAAGCAGCAAACTGGTAATTAAGAGTATCCTGACGCATGCTCAATAATCCAGGTAAAAAAAAAAAAACTTAAAAAGTTAAATCTGGTCCTCTGGACATTCAAAAAACAAAACAAAGCAAAACAACAAAAAAATGTAGAAACGTTTCGTCTTTCATCCGAAAGACTTCCTCAGTCTGAGGTGCTGTATTCAGCTCAGTCTCTTAAAA
>NC_056504.1:7389439-7434675 GCF_014905685.2 Nematolebias whitei
ATATATATATATATAAAGTCTTTATAAACCCTTCCAACACTCTTGAAAAGTTCTTAATGTTCTAAACTCTCAATGATCTAAAAGAGAACAGCGAAAGACAGCAGACAGACTGATGCCACAGTTACTGAGCCAATCAGCGCCCAGGGGCGGACTGGCCATCGGTAGCACCGGGACATTTCCTGGTGGCCTGGCCCGCTCAGTAATTGCAAAAGGGGGGCTCGGTTTGGGTGACGCTTGATAATTTTAAATAAACAATCTGTGTCGCTCGTGCGGCTCACTCAGGTATAAGACAGACACCCTGCCCCTTCCTTTCTCTTTCTGAGGCTGCCTGTCACAGCGGGGGGGGGGGGGGGGGTGTCGTCTGTCTTATACCTGAGTGAGCTGCGCTCAGCCACTCTCTCTCTTTACAAACTGGTTCACTCTTATTTTTCCACCTAAGCATTTTCTTCAATATTCTGCATTTATTCCTCTGATCTGTTCATCCCTGCCCCTGAGCAGCAGCGATAGGGAAAGACAGACCCCACTCCTCCTTTCTCTTTCTGAAGCTGTCTGTCACAGCAGCTACATCACCAATTGTATGTTGTGTACAATCTTATGCTGAAAACCCGTGAAAGAGTGAGTCCACAAAGTCAAACTGCGAAGCATCGAGGGACTAATGCACAGTATTTAGCAACTAATTTAAACTTTTTGAAGCAGTCTTACTACTTACTAGTCCTACGTGTTGTTGAACACTTTTAGCTAAAAAACAATAATCTCAGAAACTCTCATATTTCAGCTTACGGTCTTTTGTTCATGAGGATTTATTAAAGAATTAAACCTGTTTGCTCATACCTCAAAGGTTTATAGTATACTATATTAACAGTTGGCTTGAAGTAAATGTTTTACAATGCTTTTATTTGACAGCATGTAAAATTATAATGATTCCTAATTTGCATTTAATGCTCAATACTGAAATAACCATTATTCTTGTGTTTGAAGATCAGAGCAGTTTTAAAAAAATAAAATAAAAACAACAACTAGACACTTCCAGTGGCACTATGTCTGAATTTGGTGAAGAACCAAGTAGAAGCTATAAAGAGTTAAGCTCCTAACAATATGTTAAAATACACTAGCTACAGTTGGACCCTGTTTAGACGAGAACGATCTCCTGGAAACATTATAGAATTTCCAGTGCTGATTGAGAAAACGTTACACATGCACATGTCAACACTGTGATCGTAATCGCTGTTTAGATGAGATGGTAAAACTTTGAATGCTCTACAGTTTTCATGCCAGGTCAGTAGCTGGCACTGTGATTTTTGTGTTTCAGCAACATGTGCATGCACACAAACACTTCGGCCTCAAGCATGAACATTTACAGGGCTGTTCAGTTCTTGTAGAATGTGAGAAGTGCATCTCCTCTGTCCCAAGAGTTGGTGTAGCACATCATGTTCTGTGTCAGAAGCTCTGATGAACTGACAAGCCTGAGCAGCACAAACATTATGCTATCCCCCGATGATACTGTTGTTTATCTACTCGTGCAGAAAAGCTACTGACTGCAGCTGTCCATTGTGCACATGTGCACTTACACACACATGCTCGGCATTTCCAAAAACTTCCAGTCTGAGGTCTGGATTCAAAACATGTTGGTGTCAGGGTAAACGGTCATTGATGTCGTGTACACAAACAGCTAAAACACAACACAAAAGTTACAGGTTCACTTAGAAACGGAGTCGTGTAAACAGGTTCTTAATCTAATAAAAAATGAACTGTTATGCATTTTGATGAAAAAGAAAATCTGCATTAAACAAAGAAATTCAACACTAATGGAGCGTTCCGTTTCAAATCCAAATTTACAAAACATTAACTAGTATGGTTTTTGGTTTTGAACCAGTTTGACATGACTGTCGATGAGGAAGAGGGCCGGCAACAGAGGAGGGGGCGTGCCAAAGACACCATCTTAGCACCGACATAACTGGTTTGTTCCACTTTGGAGTAAGCTGTTTGGGGGAAGAATCAGTTTTGTGTTGTGTGTTTCCTTGACTGATGAAGCCTTCTGGATGGAAGGTGAAACGTTTCAGCAAACAAAAAAAGAAACTGTCCAGATGACCTGACTGAAAAATGTTGGATTGTATACCTGGATTATTGAGCATGGACTTTTTTGATTAACTAGTATGTTTCCCAAAGTCAATATTCTAGCTTGGAAAGTCTGAGATTTCTCACCAGTCCTGACCTCAAAATCCAAAATGGTGGATTGTGTAACAACACACAGTAGTCAATGGTAAATGGACTGTACTTATAACTCGCGTTTCTATCTAATCTAGACGCTCAAAGCACTTTACAACACAATCCAGTGTTTCCCCTACCATTATACAAGTGGGTCACCCTTCCCCACCAGCAGAACCGAACTGCTTTTCGATCACGTTCATACACCGATGGGACACACATCGGAGGCAATGAGGGGTTCAGTGTGTTGCCCAGGGACACTTCGACATGTGACTGCTGCTGGAATCTAACCCCCAACACTCCCAGAAGAGGACGACTGCTCTAACTACTCATCCACAGCCGCCCCAAGTACTGTGCAACCTCCAATAATGAATCTGTTGCTCCAGTACAATGGAATATTACTTCACATATGGGGAGCAATATTATAGGCAGAAACATGGGTGTGCTATGGGGTCTCCAGTTTCTCCTATTGTTGCCAACCTGTACATGGAGGAGGTAGAAAAGAGAGCCTTGACGTCCTTTTCAGGGACACCACCAAGTCATTGGTTCAGGTATGTTGACGACACCTGGGTTAAAATTTAATCTCAGGAAGCCCAACATTTTACTGACCACATCAACTCTGTGGATAAATACATCAAGTTCACACGAGAAGATGTAAAAAAGGCAGGATCTTGGACTGTGAGGTCTCAGTCTCTGATTGAGGACAGTTGAAAAACAAAAAAATATTCATGTGGATAAACTGATTATCAATTAACAAATAAGGCCCAGATTCACTAACTGTTCTGTTTTATACGTGCAGTTTTGCATTTTGCGCAAAGCCAATCAACATTTGTGCTTCTGTCAGCACGGTGTCAATGTGCACCGCTGCAGCTTGCCCATATTTAAACACGATATTACAGATGCTTTTAAAGGAAAACCTTCTGTATTTATGTTAATAACTGTCGGGGCAAAAGCGCCTAATTTTCAACGATAAGCGCTGTACGTCACATGCATTTAGCGTCAAATAGAGCTTGTGTTATTTGCATCACTGAAGAACAAGTGAGGATGTTCAGCAGTCTGTTGCACTGCTGCCTTTTCAAACTGACTGCTGGGATGACGGGTAGAGTACGGTAATCCTCTCTTCCAGCGAAGAGTGTCAAACATTACTGCAGCTTGAAATAAATACAAATTTTAAAACAGTGTCTAGTTTTATATTCTAGAAAGAAAAAAAAAGCGTTTTGCTTACAGAACCTTTCAACAGACCATGATTTACAACCATTCAGATTAAGAAAGTAAAGTTACACATTTTATGGCGTAATTATAACGGAACTACTCAGTGTCTGAGTAGATGGCACCGTAATAATGATTTAGGGCACAAATTTCTGTCTTGTATGATCTTTGAGGGGTAGCATCATGACGGTGAAAAGAAAATGCAACTTTTTACTGTAAATAATATTCTGCGTGTCACATAGCAATAATAAAAACAGGAACACGTTGTGCAAAAAGTATGCATATACTGTAGCTCTCAAATGTGAACAATAAACAAATGGATGTGTTGTGTTGCGTCAGTGAGAGTGTGATGTATAGGCTGATGATGCAGATCTCCTTTTAAATGAGACGGTTCACCTCATGTTGTAACTATGTGGGGATAAAAATGTTGGGACCCATCTGTTCAAGACACAGACCTGCTGGAACACAGGGGGGGCAGTGGGTGCTCTCGCTGAGCCTCTTTTGGCTGTCTAAATCCTCACCCTGCTGCACTCTAATCCTGAGCCTTGGGAGAGGCTTTGCCCCATTTTTAGGATCACTTCTAAACACTGTCAAGTCATTCAAGAGATAAATGCTCCAGAAATGCTGAGAGAGGTCTGCAAAACAGAGCAAATGTCTCTCTCAGGTCACCTTTCCTGGTTCTCTAAGTGTCTGTCTTTATCAATGTTATACAATATTTTTAGATGACTTGCTCGTTGCTTACCTGTCAGTGTCCAGTGCTACCAGGGGCTTCTCATCTGGGCTCTGGTCTAAAGATGAATAGCCTTTGTTTGGCACCACCAACCTAGAAAGGGGCACAGTTGTAATCTGTATAAACCTGCAGCCCACAATGTGTCCAAGTTATGCAATACACATGTCACTAAAATTTAAAAAAAGGATCACATTTATTCAGTCATAATGCATCCATATCTTTCAGACTAAAGAAAGACTAAGTTAGCTTTCAGTCTCGGATTCTGGGTTCAGACCGGTGGGCCGCCTTTCTTAAAATTTCCATTAATCCACTGGGGAGAGGGATTAAACTCAAACCTTGTCAATACTGTGGGACTGGCAAAGCTCATGCTCAGTAGTTTTGACTCTTATGAGCATTCAGGCTCACAAAACATCTTTATTTATTTCACTGTAGGAAGCCTTGTTATGTCCTGATTGCGTTTAGTAGTAAGATTAAGAAATCTAAACATGTCTCAGACAGTCTGGAAGCAATCCATGTCTGTAAAAAGCTGCCCGCCCTGTTGTCAGGATTAGCATTTCAGTGGGGTGCAGCTTTTGTGCTGAATGGGTGCAAAAACATATTGCTTGTGATGCAAATGACCAAAAAGAGCAACATTTGGGTCTGAATCGGTCATAAAAGAGAGAACCAAAGAAGCGATGGAAGGTGCTACCTCGTCCTGGCATTCTTCTTGGGTTGTTGATTGACGGGACTTCCCACGGTGCCATTCTTCACCGAGGCCTTCCTGGCAAGGTCCCTCTGTTTCTCTGGCAACACAGGATGTGAGGTCATCAGTAAATGCCTCGACTGAGCTTCGCACACTTCCTATAACTGGAAGTCTTAATTCAGATTAAAAAATCTGAAGACATTTTACAGATTATTGCCAGCTCGTCTTGTCAACAACATATTTTCTAAATGTAGAGTATGTAGTACACAGAATAACTTCATAATAAGCTCAAAGTAATTAATATATTGATCAAGGAGGTTCTGAAAACTATTTTTCTTGAATTCATGAAACTAAAAACGATGAAGAACTATGAATACAACTAAATCCTACACGGACATTTTAGGGCCTGCAGGCTGCACCCGGCCTGTTAACCCTCTCCAGCCAGCCCATGGGAGGTCAATGGAAGATCAGAAATCAAATATAATTCATTCTGCGTGCAAACCTAAACTCCAAGTTTTATTTTGAACTTTTACAGAGCTGCTCTTTGGAAAGCAAGTGGGTGTTTATATCAGCGGTCTCCTCCGTGCACACCAGCAGCAAGTCTTCCCACTTACAGATGGAGTGCGTGAGAGCACACGGTGAAAAAATACAAAAACAGACACAGAATGTAGAGTTTTTATGAACACTTGGACTTCTATAAAAAGCAATGGGGCAATTTTACCTAGATTTATACATCTAGGAACGAAGCAACTAGTTTTGTGAGATCTCACAAAACGGTGAAAAATAAAAAACGGTACGTTGTTCTTTATAAAAACGTGTTTGGTGAACTCCGCTGCAGTACCGTGTCCTGAGAACAAGAGGAGAGGGGAACTTTCCACACATGAGCCTGCAAACCAAGACGCAGATCCTCTCAATAAAAAATCACCTGCAGCTGTCCAAGTCTACCTCGGGTGATGAAACTCAACAAAGATTAGATTTCATTCACTAAAAAAAATAATATAAACATCAGTTATTTAAAGTTGTGAATTTCATGCTGATATTTGAAATATAGCAAAACTCTGAGGGAGTGGTGGCGCAGAGGTTAGAGAAGATGGGCCTGTGATCGGAAGGTCACTGGTTCAACTCCCCGGAAATGTGAGTGGGAAAGGTGAAGCACCCACACCTGCCTCCACCTTCATTTGCCCTACTCTGGGCCCATGAGCAAGGCCCTTAACCCCCACCATTTGCTGCCCCATGCACCCTAGATAGCAGCGATCTGCTCCACACAGAGGGCTGTGGAAGCTCAGCGGTGTGTGGTTGCGTCACGAAAAGTATCCTGTATAAAAACAACCACCAAGTCTTCGTGCATCTTAGTTCACTGTGTTGACCCCTGAAGAAGGGAGCAGCCCAAAGAAGAAGAATTTAAATATTCCAGAACAATGCCTTTTTTTCCACGAATGTTAATATTTACATTGTTTATAAAAGGTTTTAATTATCTACATTAGACGTACAAATCTATAGATTTCTAATATCTAGTTACGGAGTCTTCTTGGCAGAACGGCCTGCTGGTCCGACCCTCTACAACAGTCTCGATTCTGCGTGTAGCCGTCTGGGAACAAACATAGCTGCCCATCCCTGGTCTAAGTGCTATGAGCCATAAATTCACTTATATAAAATAAAATACATATCAGATGGCACCACTTGTTTTCTCCACCTTCAGTAATCTCCAGCGTTGCAGTAAAGCAAACGTGCATACAGAGGTGTCCTATTACAGCGTTAACACACACAGTAATTGACTGGTTTGTTCAGTGCCTGCCAGTTTGCATCTGCCAGTTAGCTTGATATTGAAATATTGTGTCATGTTATTTGTTGTTTTGCGGTGAGTTGGTGTTGATACCTATTTGGACCTGCAGCGGTGGGGGCTTGTAGTTCATGGCCACACTCTCGCCTTTGGTGTCAGGTTGTGCCTCTAAAGCGGAGGACGCAGCTGGGTCCTGCAACAAGAGTCAGACAACGCAGAGAAGTTTAGCTGAGAACAGTGACATCTGCTGTAACCTGTTTTACTTCAGGCTGCTTTTATGTTTGTTTGTGTCCAAAAGTGTTGATCACAGTGTCATTGTAATAATACAAATACCAACAAAACTGAATACTTTAAAGCTCATTTAAATACTCTCATGTATAACAACAGAAAGACAAAACATTATATGTCAAAGAGATAGTTTAGATTTTTAAAGTGAGATTTTGTGGAGTTGTTATGACCAGTCAATATCTTACCTGCTGCAGATAAAATTGCGATTAATCTGAGGAGAATCGGAGAAGACAAGCTAACAGCTACTCAGAGAAGAGCCCAGACAAGAACAAACTTCAGCCATAAAAAACTTGAACCTTAATGATTTCAAAGCTGTTAAAGTTATGTTTTATTGTGAACTTTTGTACTGACAATTTTTATTAATATATTGCTTTACAATATCATCTATGGTTATTATCGTTGAAGGCCGGCTGTGTTGAAACACGGCCTGTTGTAACACATGCCATGTGAAACATAAAGTGCTAAATAATGTTCGGTTTAATGCAAATGCAATGCAGCGCAAAAACGCAACGTTTGCCTGAACGAGTAAAGTGTTTCAGGTAAAACCTGTTTCAGACGACAGAGACTAAAGTGCCCTGCGTACTCCATCCGACGCGGCGAAATCGGCTCTCACTGATGAAGTTGCGTGACGAAAATCGCGTCATTTTGTCAGAGCAGCTTCACTCGCCTCTTCTCAAAACAAGGCTCCTTCTCACAGGTGTATGCGCCAAGTACTTTGTGACTGGTCAGATGTTTGTGGGCGTGTTCGTCAATGCACAAATGCACCCGCACATTTAGCTGCAAGACTCTTCAAACACCCTAAATTAGTCAAATGGCCAAAAACACCTGGATGGAGACCGTGCAGACATTGCGCAGGGAGAAGACAATCTGCTGAGGAGTGTGGCACTTTCTTCACGATAGATTTGTGGACAAACGGCGGATGCAGCGACGGAGTGGAGAATCTGAGTGGAAGAAACCCCGCGGTGAGCAGCGAGCGAGGTTTTTCAGGAGCTCTGCGTCCGTGTCTCGTGGACTATAAAAGATGTGTGCGAAAACGAACATCCCACAACGACATGACTGCGAGTCGACTGTTCGGCATCGGATGGAGTCTGCCGGGCCCTTAACTCTTAAAGAGGACATCCTTTGAGTAGCTATTAGTTTGGCTGACTCGTGAAAATAACTCCCCGAGTTCACTCTGACTGCTGTCTGCTGCAGGTAAGATACTGACTACTCATAACAACTCCTTGGAAACCTGCTTCATAAATCTGAATAATTCCGTTAAAATATAGTTTGCTTATTTTAACAAAATATTAACTGATTTCAAATGTATGTCTAGTAAATAGTAAATTAAGGTTCGGTCCAGACAAACAGGCATTCTGCAAAATAAACTGTCGTCTGTACGCAATCGGATGACGAAGCAGAATTTTGTTTTTCTTTAAACTCATGAATCATTACAATGGTTTGTACTTGACAAAAACATCTGGCTTGTTTAATTCCAACTCTGATGTGTTGAAATTTTAGATGTCTGCTTTTAATTATTAAGAGGAAACGATAAAACAACAACAAATAAAAACAAGCTACAAGAATTACTAGTCACGCTCATTTTCTTCTTGATTCGTATTTTGACGTGTTGGTGGGGACATTATCACCATACTGGCCCAGCATGGGTATTTAGCATCTTTTGGAAATGTCTGTGCTCTCGTCTAGATTCAAATACAAAGATTTTCAAAGAGAACGAGGATTAAAAAAAAAAAATCTTGAAACGCACATGAAAACATTTCTGTAGTCAAGGTTTAAATTTGAAAGTGATAAATTCACGATCAAGAGGCAACGTGTCATAATTTAAACACAATCTGTGAGCAGTTTGGACACAGGAAAACGATTGTCATAATAAAAATAAAAATAAAAACCCACTTTGATATGAGATCTTTGATTTGAGATGTCCTAAGTATTTCCATTTGATGTCACAGAACCGTTTTTGGTTCACCTTTAAGAAATCTGCCTCAGAAAGTTTCAGTGCGTCTGAAACTTGTTAATATGTAATTGTTACAAGATTGTAAACTATAACTTAGTAAATTATCTGCATGTAAGAACAAAAAATTACATTTACCTGACTGTATATAAGTGAGACGCTTTATCTTGCCAAATAGTTCACTGTACGGGCAGTGTTTGACTGTTTTATAAATTATTATTAATGCCAAGTAAACTCAAGAACAACCCGTTTAAAAAAACATTAAGTCCTTAATAAAAGGTACCTTTACTGTAAAGTGGCACCAAAAAGACACTAGATCTAAGGAAGTAGTCAGCTCACAAATGAGATCTGGATTTACCCAGTAAATACAGCCAGGATCAGCAGTTGCTTTGAAACCCTTTTTGTGCACAACACAGACAAGACGACAGACTTTCTACAGCTCCTTTGGATGCAGCAACAATAGACTCGAGTGTTTAGGCTGGGCTAGCAGCTCCGTGTCTTTCGTCAGCGAGCGGTGACGCCGTTAGGAGGTGGCCGTGTGAAAACAGAGGGGGTAGCTGTTGGAACCACCATTTCCCCAGACTGGGAAAGGGGAGCTGGGCTGTGCATGGCCTGCTTCACTCACAGAGCCCCGCATTATGATGACTCAACAGGCCTCTCCTTGTTGAAGAACCTCACTAGTCTCATGAATGCAGAGTGCCAGCCATTTGGAGTTCAAGAGCTCCTGCAAACCTATATTTTAATGCTTAGAACAATCGAACAGAATACGAGGCAGTTAACTCGGACTATAAGGGCTTGGGCACGTTTTTTCTTAGTGGCAACTTCAAGGCTTCAGCATACTCCTTCAGAAGCGGCAAAATCGTCTCACAGCGACGTAGTTGTGTAAAATCAAGTCATTTTGTTCCCAGAGCAGCTTCGCCCGTCCCTTCTCGACACAAGGCCCGGGCCGAATCTTTTCTCACAGGAGTATGTGCCAAGTACAGTGTAACTGGTCTGAAGTTTGTGGGTGTGATTCGCACTGCAGAAATGTGCTCTGATATTCATCTGTATAACTCTTCATGACACACTTAGATAGTCAAATGGTCCAAAAACTCCTGGATGGAGTTAGTGCAGACATTGTGCTGTCTGGAGTCAGGAGGCGTGATCGATTTGTGGCCAAATGGCAGATGCAGTGACGGAGTGGAGACCCTGTCAGGAAGAAACCTATGCAGTAATGTATACTGTATACATAGGAGTGGCTCTTAATTTCATTGTACTGCGTATAATGACAATAAAGGCATTCTGATTCTGATACTGCAGTGGGAGGGATTTCCCAGGATCTCTGTGCCGTGTGTCTTGTGGACTATGAAAGATGTGCATGAAAACGAGTGTCCCGCAACCACGAGACCGCAAGTCGACTGTTCAGATTAGGACGAAGTGTGCAGGGCTCTTTACAGTCAACATATTCCCCAATTCATCTCATCTAAAGCTCCTTAAAGGGAGAAATACTGAACCAATTGAAACCTGGTCCAGAAATCAACAGAGATTTTAAAGTCTCACAAATCAGGAATAAAAAAAAAATAATCAATGTTTTTACCCGAAAGTGTAAAAAGCTTCTATTGCATACAAATGTCCATGAAATACATTTAAAAAGCAAAGTCTCAAGAATACAAGTAAATGGTGCAGCACAACTAAGCTTTAGGGTTTGTTTGTTTTAATTAACAGTATTTCATGATTTGTATCAGAGGGAGCCAAGTGCCTACTACAAATTTCACCTTGCCAACAAATGTTGGACATCACAAATGGATCTGAGGTTAGATTGATGTTCCCAAACCCATGTGTGAACGCTTTGAAAGCATGATTTGAGTGGTTCACTAACACAGTTCACTCTCTGATCGGACATCTAGCTTACTTGACATTTTTTAAGAGCTGGCAGGGAATTTGTTGACTGAGACGTCAGCTAGTGCTACAGCCTGAGACGAGTGTGGGAGACAGATGGAAGGGACATGAACCAGGGAAATCCTGGAAAAAGAATACCACGTATTTGTGAACCTGCACAATAGTCAGGTCTGGAAAGCAAGTATGTACTATTACAAGAACAATACAAGAAGTATTTTCAGCATGAAAAATGATAACGGGTCTGAGTGAATGAAGGCGGGTGAGTAATACAAAATGATTCACTGTAAAATTAAATGACATGTGCAACAACTGATCTGCAACTCCACATAATTATCTGGCTCTAATAATGAGCCAGATAAGTCTGGCAACAAATCACAACTTGAACTCACAAGTGGAGCATGCTACAAAGCATAAACAATACAGTATTTAAACATCTTTAAAAGTTTAGTCGTCTGAGCACAACGTTCGTCCTGCGACATTCAAGGATTCAAGGTTCTTTATTCGTCAATGAAGTTGTGTACACAAGGTCCGAGTTACATCCAACAAATGTATTACAATGTAAAAAAACGTTAATAAAAAAAATACACTAAGCACTAGTAGCATAAAACAGCATAAAAACAATACACCGAACATTCATTTTCAGCAGAAAGTTTTTAAATTAGTCTCCTCCCGTGACAGAAAAGTTACCTCCTCACATCTTCCTACTTTTCTGTGAGAACATGGTATGAGTTACCAATATCACCTTCAACAATCGCCTCATTTTCATCAGGGGATGATGATGCACTTTGCCTTAGCTGGAATAATTTATGAGCGCCCCAACTGTGAAAATGACACACACACACACACAAACACACACACTAGTAGATGTGAAATGACACATGCAACTTATTTCCAACGTAAGAAGCAGAAACATTTTCTGACAGGCCCTAAGGTGCAACGTGTTTTTCTCTCTCGCAGAATCCCACCAACTTTCAAATAAACCCCTTTGATTTATTTTCACATGAGAAGAACAGGTTGAGTACAAAAAGGAGTTCCACACTAAGTTGTTCATGTCAGGATTTCCTAGCGTTTCCTAAAATAAGTCTTATTTAAGAAGCAGCAGGTAGGACTCAGCTAAAACAAGTTCAGAGTCTTATCCTGATTTTACCATCCCCTTAGATGCATCTTTAGTGTGTTTCTACTTATATTTGGGTTTATTATATTATTTTACTTATTATATTAAGCGTACCGTTTAGCATATATCTTAGATCCTTATATACTGTATATACCTTATACACCTCATGTACCACACGTGATGTGAATAAAGAAACTTGATTTGTGTCTTGTTTTTTTTAAAATGTCGTTTTAACCTAAATTGTATATAAAAATACATTTCCTTGCTCCCTACATATGAAAGAATTGACCACTTCAGTATCAGTTTTCACCCGTCTGTCACTGGAGATGGCGTTCCTGCTTCAGGAGGTTGCTGATGCAGCATAAACACCAAGGGATTGGTAGGATTATACACCGTGGCCACCCGCTGACCAATGGCAGTGAAGAACAAGAGATCAGGTGACCATTAAAACACCTGAACACTTTCTATATGCACAACAAGTACAATCTGAGTGTAGAGCAGGGTAATTATAGGTTAGCCTTCATTAAATCACTTCCAGGATATTTAACACTATTATTTTCTAACTGGGTGTGATTTCATGCTTGATTAAAAAAAATAAAAAAAACTATAACAGTGACCCTTAAACTCTCACTAAATGTTCTATTGAAAGCAGTTTCATTTGTGTTCAATTGGCTGATGCAGGCGTGTTCATGACATTTAGAAACCCCGATGAATGAAGGTATTAACATGAAAATGCACAGCCATGTGTGCCACTGCACCTGAGGTCCTGACCCGGGCAGACAACGTGGAGACTGATCTGTTTGAGGGGTAAACAAAGACCTGCAGGTCTCTGTTAGGAATTTGAAATAAAACTGGTTCAATCGTGTGCGTCAAGACAATCAGCGAATATTTTTCTTCTGCAGGTGTCAAATCGTCCATCTGTCCTTTGTCCTCACTCCAACTACCGTGTCCTCTTTAACTGCATCCATATATTTCCTCTTTGTCTTTTTCTCTGGACATGTCCAAACCATCTCGGTCTGGCCTCCAACTTTATCTCCCAGTTGTTCAGCCTGTGCTGTACGTCACAACGCAAATATTTGATATTATGTTCAGCTGAGAAAAAACTATTATCGGATGAAACATGAGGTGATCACTGCCGTAAAAGAAGCCCTCACTACTTTTAGCACGTTTTCTGTGCGTTTTGTCACCGTTTGTCCTCAAAAGTGGGACTGGAGAAGCAAAGCTCAAGTTTCTTTACTGTCATTCTCGCCACATGTGGCACATGAGGTGGAACGGAATTGTGTACACAGGGTCCAACGATAGCAAAAAAAATGAATTGTAAAAGAAGCGTAGCTTGAAAAACTCCTTTTTGTCTCGACTGCTTTGTTCCCAACACATCAGGATGATTTATCAGAGGTGCAACTCGAATGTAGTTATATGTAAATGTTGCAGAAAATATGCTCATCAAAGCCTTGATATGAGCAATAAATGGACTGGATTGTATTAACCAGGCGTGTGCAATCTGCTCAGGCACAAATGTCTGATTCTAACATTTGTTCTGAAACCCATCCCGACCCAAATCACACGTCACAAAATGACGAAACGTAAAAACAGTCAGCTATTGATGCAGCAAGCACTCGGTTTTGTCGAAAGTGCGTAATATGATTGCTCGGAAATTAATTATTAAATAACAATAGTCGTGCGTCTTTAATGATCACATCTATGAAATAAGACAGTCGCCATCCTTCCATCTGATGTGGTTGGTCGCTCCATCCCAAGAAGAACCAGTTTGTCCCAGAGCTGCAACACTACAACCCGTTAGCTCACGGACAGATTGAGTTTTTTTTTTTTGTCACATCGCCACGACGATTAAGTAAAAACGATACGTGAACGTTCCCATTTTGCCTTCATTACAGACTGCTTTGCTAACAAGACGTGTTTTTGTCTTCTTACCAAAGGCTGCGTCTCTCCGTTGACAGGAGGCACTTGGAACCTGTCGATTTCTTCCATCATTTTTGGCAAAAGCGGTGTTGAAACGTGTCAGAGACGCAAAAGACAATAAGGGTTTCGTCTAAATGTGCCGATTAAAGATGCTCGGCTACGGGCGACTCCTCGTTATTCTGCATTATAGCAGCTCATTTTGCTCCTCCATCCCGCTTGACAGAGGTGACTCGACAGCTAAACAGCAGCACCGCCCCACTTCCGGGTGTGTAGAACGTTCACGACGTTTCTGTCCAATCACAGAGGAGCTCACCCGGAAGTGCGTGGAGCTCAAATTTCATCCATTTCTATTAAAATGCCAGATAAGGAAATTTACAATATTCAATATTATAATTAAAGCACGCAAACACTACATATTTTGTTCATTTTTTTTCCTGTTATTAACACTTCAATTTGTTAATTTACACAATGCGTCATCTTAACGGAGTTAACCGATTTTTAGGCTAAATATTTTTCAGAAACTAACGTCAGTTGATATTAACGTTTTTATTTATCTATTTATTTTGCAATGCCATTGTTGACAATTCAGGAGGAAAAACACACGATGGGAATATCCTGATGCATGCTCAATAACCCCCATAAAAAAAATCTAAAAACGTTAAGTCAGGTCCTCTGGACTGATTAAAAAAATAAAAATTAAAAAAATATATTGAAACGTTTCGTCTTTAATCCAAAAAACAAGTTTTTTTATATATATATCCGTCCAGAGGACCTGATTTAACACGTTGGGATCTCTTGACAGTATCCTGGACGTGTGGTTGCCTTGGCAACCGGTACACAGCAGAAAGAAACTGCCCGGGAGCTAGCTTTTATTTTTTAGGTTTTTAAAACTTATTTTAATCACTTAACGGTTTCTTTTTAACTGATTTTTTTTAACAGACTTGACAAGCTGAATATTTTTGTTTAAACTTGTAAAACTTGACTTTATCCGTGATGCCAGCGCCTAAAAATAACGCGCACTCCAGAAAGGTAAACCTCTTTTTACGTAGCATACTTTAGCCTTGTCGAGCTAGCTTACTAGCAAAAGTGGTGACGCTCTGAAAACCCCAACATTTATTTGTGAAAATGATTTTAAAGTTTTTTTTCCTGCTGCTAAGCATTCACAATTTGGTTTTCCTGTTTCTTTTATTAAAAAAAAAAAATATATATATATATATCTTCTGTACGTTTTGTGTAGGTCGGTAGGCTACTGTAAACTGTTCCACAGGCTTTAAGCTAATATTGTAGCAATACACAGCAATATAACGTTCAGCTCACTCAGCATACTCCTGCTATGACTTCTGGTATTGATATATTTTGAACGATTATTGATTCTGAATCTGAAGTCCTCTGATTTTACATGAACAGTACAATTGGTTCAAGAATGATCTGACTCTTCAGAGAATTCTTCTGAATCTCTGAAGAGTTAAAGATTGAATATTCCTTATACTGTCTTTCTTGTTTTTTAGTATTTTATATCATTTTATAACGTGGCTGTTTTGTGTTTTGTTTTTATATAATTTTCTTCCATTTACTTTTCATTTGATACACTTTTTGATGATTGTCTGCTGTTGTCTTCTGTGTTCTTTGCAGGTCCCTCTTGTAAACGAGTCCTCGAGACTCACCTGTATAAATAAAGGTTGAATTGAATTACTGTACATTGCCGCAGTAAGTCGGACCCCTTCAGGGTGGGAGTTGGACTCCACCGGGGTTGCTCGTGGTCACTTATTCTGTTCATAACTTTTATGGACAGAATTTCTCGGTGCAGCCAGCAGGCTGAGGGTTACCGGTTCAGTGGCCTCAGGATTCCATCTCTGCTCTTTGCAGATGATGTGGTCGTGTTGGCGTCATCGTGCCGTGATCTTCAGCTCTCACTGGAGCGGTTCTCAGCAGAGTGTGAAGCTGCTGGGATGAGAATCAGCACCTCCAAATTTGAGGCCATGGTCCTCAACCGGAAAATGGTGGATTGCTCTCTTTGGGTCAAGGGTGAGGTTCTGCCTCAACTGGAGGAATTCAAGTATCTCTGGGTTTTGTTCAAGAGTGAGGGAAGAATGGAGCATGAGACTGACAGACGGATTGGTGCAGCATCTGCAGTATTGTGGACGCTGTACCGGTTCGTTGAAGTGAAGAGGGAGCTGAGCTGTAAGGCAAAGTTCTCTGTTTACTGGTTGGTCTACGTTCCTACCTTCACCTATGGTCACGAGCTCTGGGTAGTGACCGAAAGAATGAGATCGAGGACACAAGCGGATGAAATGAGTTTCCTCCGCAGGGTGGTTGGACTCTCCCTTAGAGATAGGGTGAGAAGTTCAGTTCTTCAGGAGAGACTCAGAGTAGAACTGCTGCTCCTCCACATTGAGAGGAGCCAGTTGAGGTGGTTTGGGCATCTGGTAAGGATGTTCCCTGGACGCCTCCCTAGGGAGATGTTTCGTTCATATCCATCTGGGAGGAAGACCCAGGACACGTTTGGAGAGACTACATCTCTCGGTTGGCCTGGGAACACCTTGGAGTCATCCCAGAAGAGGTGGCTGTGGAAAGAGATGTCTGGGCCTCCCTACTCAAGCTGCTGCCCCCGAGACCCGACTTCAGAACAAGCGGAAGATAGTGGATGGATGGATGGATGGATGGATGGATTTAGTTAACATTCTGCTACTTATGGATTCAAGCTGGACTTTTCTTTATTTCTTGATAGATTTTTGCTACTCCTGGTTCTACGCTATAGTATTTTCCTGTTATTTGATAATATTTCCCTATTGGCTCTTAGATAGCATTTTTTTAAATAGCATTTTTTTACTTGTGCCTTTAGTCACGATACATTGCTTTTTTATTGCTAATTATTACTTGACATTTTGCACATTTTGGCTGTTTTAATCTAATTTCAATGTTTTTCTGCATTTTTCATTTATTAATTTATGTATTTATGTTTTTATATGCACTTGCAGCTTCATGTTTCAAATTTTTATCCACTGATGAATTTCAACTAGTAAACTGTAGCTTTTTAAGCAGCTTTCAGCTAAATCATTCAGCAATCATCATTCACTCTGCATTTTCACAGGAAATGCAGTTTCTCTAGTTATTTATTTGGATGTCTTTTGTTTAAAAGGTACCTGGTGCAAAGGTTAACAAAGGGCCAAAAAAGAAAAAGGTTAGTAAGTCAATAAGAAATCACTGTAATTACACCGTAATAGTTTTCTATTTGTTGCTGACATAGGTCACCTGTTATCTGTTTAATATTGTAGGATGAGGAAGAGGCTGTGGATGCGGCTGATGGATTAGATGAGTGTCCTGAAGCAAACAGGCCAGAAGATCAACTAGAGCTCACTGAGGCTGTAAGAGAAGGATGGGGATATTAATGGGTGGATTGTAACTAAATAGACCTTTGTGCAAGACATAGGTGCCAGTAAAACAGTAACAATCATAAACCACGTGTGTTCATTTTTTATTATGTTTTGGACATGTCTTTATGATTGTTTAGTAGTTGAAGAGTTTTGATTATTTTTAGCCTCATCTGTCTCCTTATGGTCATTTTAACCTTTGTGGTCATTTTCTGTCTCATTAAAATCATTATATGTCCTTTATCAACTGTTTATGCTGCAACTAGTTTAGTCATTCGTAATTTGTTTAGATTCTTTAGCATTTTTTTGTTGCCATTTTGTCTAATTTACCTCAGTGATTTTCTTAAATGTATATGATTTTGTTTTTTGTGGGTTTAATTTTATTCTCTCAATTTTAAAGCCAATTTTCCAGTTTTTGAGTAAATTTATACTTGTAAAATGAACATCTCTGCACTGATCTGCTAGGAGCTAAATGAGGAAATAACAAGGATCCTGACTGCTGTTAACCCACACGCTCCACAAAATATCGTTCGCTACAGCTTCAAGGTAAGAAAGTCACAACTAGATATAAGTCACACTATTCAATGATATTAGCAGCACTACTGCACAAGAAGCATCTCACATCCAACTGAAGTGCTAAAAAATTATTCTGTGAAGAATATACTTATTTGACTGTCAGATGTTTACATACAAGAAAAGAAAACTTGTTCTCAGCCACTGCTCTGGGTTTTAATTACATTTTTGTTTGTTTGACATAATCTATTGCCTGCCGCTGAAAGTAAAAGGGAAATAGTATTTTTTCTTGTCTATGTGTATTCATTTGTCTGCCGTGTTAACATGTCTCATGAACCACAGGACAGATTATAATGAAAGTCTCAGAAAATACTAACTGGATATACAGTACATCTTTACCTTTTTGAGTTAACCCAATTCTAGACGGCCACCTCAACTAATCAACTTATAATCAACACAACAATGTCTATAACATGATCATATATGAGCTATAGTTTGATCTGGTAGTAGCTGACAGTCATATACACTGAGTACACTGAGCACTAGCATATGTCCTGAGATCTCCCATTATCACATGAGATAGTGCATAACATTAATTTAAAGTTTGACCTAAACGGCTTTAACTGGGTCGCTTCTTATCTCCTGCGACCCTTTGTGCTAACTCTGGCACAAAGGGTCGCAGGAGCTATGCATACCTTCAAGTAATGCCAAGCCTTTAACTAATTCTTGTTTGTTTTTAAATCAGTTAATCACAACTAAACAACTGATACCTTCCTAATTCATATTTCAGGAACGTTCCTATAAGCCAGTCGCTGTGGATCAGATGGCGGTTCTCTTTGAATTGGAGGGAAACCTTTTGCATCAAGACTCTGATGAGGCTCGAAGACTGAGAGTCAAACAGGAACTGCTTAAGGGTATTGTAGCTAATAACACATACAATATTTATTCTGTTCATAGGCCACATAATAACTCAGATAGAAAAAACGTCAAAACATTATTTTTATTAATAGTTTTAAACTATGTTTTTATTTTACATATTGCATGTTGTTACCAGGGACAGCACGGCACAGTTGGTAGAGCTGCTGCCTCTCAGCGAGCAGGTTGTCCCAGTTCAAATCCCAGTCCGGGGGACCTTTCTGGGTGGAGTTTGCATGTTCTCTCTGTGCATGTGTGGGTTTTCTCCGGGTACTCCGGTTTCCTCCCACAGACCAAAAACATGCATGTTAGACTGATTGGTAACTCTAAATTGTCCCTAGGTGAGAGAGTGAATGGTTGTTTGTCTCTATGTGTCCCTGTGATGGACTGGAGACCTGTCCAGGGTGTCCCCCACCTCCCACACAGTGATGGCAGGACATGGGCACCAGTGACCAGAAAAGGAAGAAGTGGGTAAAGATAATGGATGGATGGATGTTGTTACCAGTGTAGTACATGATTGGAACCAGTAGATGTCACCTTTACAGTGTAACAAAAATTGCATGTTTATACAGAGTTTACATATAAAATGTTTTGCTTTCTGATACATCATAATTTGATTAAAAATGTTTGATAATATCCAGAAAATGCAACACTTGACACAGGAGTTGAATATGATGACGTTCGCATGGAAACCCCGGTAAATGACTTTTTTTTTTTTTTTTTATTAATAAAATGAAACTTTTGTGTTTTGTTTGGCAAAGTTTCGGTTACATTTTATGTTTGTTCCGTTTAAATTAAATATGAAAGAATGTTAATAAACACATCATATAACAAGTATGCTTTAGTCACAGCATTCCTTGGTTGATTTATCACAGGCTACACCTGCTGAGGACAGACGGGAGGTAGAAGAAGCTGGAGAGGAAGACAGACCAGACAGTGCTGCCTCAAAAGCTGACAAGAAAGAACCAAAACTTAGAAATCAGTTCAACTTCATTGACAGGGCCTTCCAGACTCTAAATAATCCTCAGAGGGTAAGAAAGAGCAGCACGTCTTGTTTTCCTCAAAAGTTTAATATTTTGATATAATTGTGGAGTTTAACTATTGAGATGCAAGTGAAGTATTCACTTTCTCAGATGTTTCAAACAAGTAATCATTTTCTTTGACCTTTTGCAGGAAATAATGTGCCAGACTGAACCCCCTCCACGCAAAAACTTCTCTGCCACTGTTAATCAGGTACTGAATTCTTTGATTGATAAAGTGCTGTTGTTTTTGTTTTTCAGCAAGTTTCATGAGTCAACTTTAATATTTCCAATCTCTTGACAGTGGACAATTTATGATGCATATGTTCAAGAGTTGCAGAAGCAAGAAAAAAATAAGGAGAAGCAGAAAACAGAACAATCAAAGAAGGATAATGACAAAAGCAAGAAGATGGTTCTGACAGAAACAGAGGTACTTTGTGATTAACCGTTGACTTGTTTCTTTACTTGAACATATTGTGATTCTAATACTTACATTTTCACTTCTTGGTGGCAAATATATAAATACTAGTTTTTCCAAAATTGATGCATTTTAGCAACTGACAGGGATTAAAATCACTTTTTCAAATCCAGCACAGAGCAAGAAACAATTGTTCATTATAATTTTCACAGAAATAAATTAGTCAAATGAGAATTTCATCATAAAGCAGCTGTGACCTCAAATATACTGATACAGAAGATACTTTATTGTTGTTGAATGATTTTGACAAGGATCCATACATATTTTTATTACATTTCTTTCAGACTGATGATTTCACTAAAGTGGCCAAGATCTTTGAACGAATGATACATCAAAATACAATGGGCGACATAGCACAAGGTATTTTCAAATGAAACGGTTATAAAGTGTTATAAAGTCATTTTTGATAAACAAGTAAAGCGTTTATTTTTTCTTCTCTTCTAACTGCTCTCCTCTCATGCCATTTCAGATTTTAAATACTTTGAGGATCCCGCTGATGAGTTCAGGGTCCGGGAGGGCACCCTGCTGCCTTTGTGGAGGTTTCAGTATGGCATGGCCAGAAGATCGATTGTTACTGCCCTCTGTTGGTATGTTGCTTTACCTAGTAGTGAATGGTGTCAGTGTCACAATATATTATTTATTTTATGGTCCTAAAAAGATGAGTGTTTGGGTGATTTGTTCTTGACAGGCATAACAAATATCAGGACTTGTTTGCTGTGGGAATGGGCTCATGTAAGTACCATGAACGGACAATATTTAATCCATTTTTTTGTAATCAAACATTGGAACATTTTTGCATTCTCGTTCTCCTTATCATGTGTTTCTGCCCTGCCTAGATGATTTCAGTAGACAGGGACAAGGCATGCTTCTCTTCTACTCACTGAAGAACTCTGCTTTCCCTGAGTATATCTACCCTACAGCTTCTGGAGTTCAGTGTCTCGACATCCATCCACAGCGCTCCTGTCTGGTGGCCGTCGGCTTCTACAACGGCTGTGTGGCTGTTTACAGTTTGAAAGAGAAGGGACAGGAGCCTGTTTACAAAAGCACTGCAAAGTCTGGCAAGCACACAGATCCTGTCTGGCAGGTGACAGCGGGGGGCACAGCAGACAGGGTGCTAGGAGTTCAGGATGTGTGTGTTCGGTTAAATGTCAGCAAGTTGACCGTAGCTTTATTTCTGCCCATTTATGTGTTCTCGTGATTTTTTAGCACTTCAGAACAATCCAGTTAGAAACAAAAATGAACTGTGCATCTATCTTAAGCCTGCAATTGTACGTTATTCCTATTACAGACACAAAATGAATTTTCATCAAGTCTGATTTTTGGTTTGGAATTCAATCAAAGTTCTCTGCTGACTTATTTGTGTCGTTGTTTTTGACAGGTGCGCTGGCAGAATGATGATATGGACACTAACCACAACTTCTATTCTGTATCATCTGATTCCCGAGTTGTGTGTTGGACTCTAGTCAAGGTGAGCCAAAACTGGTATATATTCATATTTATTATGCCTGAACCTTCACACCTTCGCCTGGCTGATTAGATGCCACAATGTGTGCCCTGTATGCATATAGGTTTGTTTGTTCCCATTTATGCATTTTTTCTTGTCTTTTGCTTATATCCCTGACTGTATTCATGTGTTTGCATGATTGCAGAATGAGCTTTTCTATACAGACGTTATCAGACTGTCTGTGAATGATGCTCTCTCTTATGGATTAGAGGGTGGACGTAAGTTTCACTAACTTAAAATTCTATAATTTTTTTAAACAAAGTCTTTTTATTAAGTTTTTGCTTTTTTTTAACACAAACACACACAAAGAAAGAACACAGAACAAAATCCCCTCCTACCCCACCCCTCCCACACCGGATCAGTCACACATGCATAAATAGTCACACAGGCATTGATATGTTCTCAACAAATGACAGAAAAGGCTGCCAGGTGTCCCAGAATCTTCCTGCAGACCCCTTCAGGATGGATCTGATTTTTTTCCGGATGCATATGGTACATGACCTCTCTTATCCAATGTATATAAGCTGGGGTGTGTGGGTCCTTCCAATTGCACAAAAAGAGCCTCCTGCCCAGAAGAGAGCCAAAGGCAATCACATCCTTCTTGTACTTGCTGAAGGACGTATCCACAGGGACTACCCTGAACAGTGAGATGAGTGGTAATGGGTGTACAGTTTTAACACATATCCCAGAGAAGGTGTCAAAAATACAAGATTGACAAAAAGTCTGCAGTTTGGGACAGGTCCAGAATGTATGCAAGAGTGTTGCTGGAGTTTGTTTACAGTGATTGCATGTGGGGTCCAGGTTGGCTTTGATCTTGGACAGCTTGTCTTTGGACCAGTGCAGCCAGTGCACCACCTTGAATTGGATTACATGTCTCAGGCAGATTGAAGATAAGTAAATGTTCTTAATGATCCTTCTCCAGATTGAGTATGATATGGATTCCTCCAAGTCTGCTTCCCATTTCAGTTTAAGAGAGTCCAAACTGGACTCATGGTATGAACTGAGCAGTGTATAAATGTTGCTGAGGGCCCCCTTCGTATCCGACCTGCACTCCAAAATCTTAGCCACAAAATGTTTAGAGGGGTACAAAGGAAAACAATCAGCGTTAGATCTCATAAAATGTCACAGCTGCATACAATTCTGTAATTTCATGGTTAATTGATTTAAGTTAATTTTTTCTTGTTCATTGTCTTAAACTTGTGTTTAACAGTGTGTCTTGCTGCCTCTTGTTTACAGCTGGTGGTACATCAATGGACTTCCATAAACAGATCGATTATCTGTTCTTAGTTGGTACAAAAAGGGGGAAAATACACAAGGTATGTAACGAGGAGTTCACCGAACAGTTTTAACAGGCTGACACTTCTAAACTTACATCAGACATGGCGTTGACGCGATTCACTTGGGCAGGAATATCTCCAGGGAGAAAGGAAGTCACACATAACTTTGTGTGTGTGACAAGGTCATTTAGAAAAGGAAAAAGCTACAAAAGTCCCATAATGTGTTATATGGTAATACTATACTGCTAATAAGTTTATCTATAGGAAGGAAAAAATAATACATTTTTAAACATTTCTACAGACAGATCAGGTTGTGTTCCCTTGTTTGGACACTGAGCTTCATTTAGGAGAGCACTATCTTCACACTCTCTAAGCCAGCTGTTGAAATTATGTATGTATTGTAGAAAAATCCCTTAAAGTGTTTTTTTGTTGTTGTCTTAGTTTTATTTATTAAGCACTTTTTTTTATTTTTTACTTAATGCATCTTTGAACCTTAACCAACAATGTTTGTCACAAAGTTCTGCCAGTGGAGAAATAACACACACCTTTGCTTTACACTTATGTATTAGCTTTATCTTGCTAAGTTGCTGACAGACAAATAAAAGTGTAAAATGTTTCATGTGCCACCTCAAGGTTCAGTGTTACAGACACCTCAGAAAGGACAAATGAACCCTCTTTCACCTGCTGCAGGTCAGCCATCAGTCTACCACTGTTTGGAAATGCATCAGCTGTCACCACCACCTTTACAGTGTGTGCCCCCCCAGGATTGTCTAGTTAATTTATTGCTGCTGTGTTTTTGCTGTCGTAATTATTTTACCAGTAGCAGTCAACAAATGGATTAATATTGCTCTTGTAGGTTTATCAAAACAAGTCTTGTCAAGACTTCTCAAAGCTTGAATTAATAATTTACAAGAAATGTTTGCAATTTTATTCCATGGCATAATGTTTTGTATATTGTTCTATAGTTGTTCAAGCGATTAAAAAACATATTCACATATCAAACCAAGTCCCATTAGTGAAAAACGGTTGTGTAATGTTTGTGAAGGCACGTTTGCCACGTTATGATAAATAATAAGATACCTCTGAGCTGCATTGTGGAATGAGTGGAAGGTTTTTAGAGCTTTGTGCTTTAAAAGACTGTAATTAAGGTTTTCATTTATACCTAAATCAACTTTTTTTACATGTAAAATCACAGCATATTTTTTCATACTTTTCAGTACATACACAATTATCCATTTTGAAGAAAAAAAACACACATAGTGTATATTTTTAAGTTTAGGTTAAGGTAAATGTTTTAAATTATGTATCAAGGACCCATTAGGTGTAGTTTTAGATGAGCTGTAATATGCCTCTGTCTAATGTACACTGAATAAATTACACCCAATGGCTGTTACACAAAAAGCCTTGTTATTTAGACCTTAGTTGTAGAAAAAAAGCAATATTCATAAATATTTCTCTGGTTTGGCACATTTTTTATTCTTTTAAAAAGACAAGGCGCTGTGAGATCTGGTTGCTCACATAGTGCAACCAGCTGAATAACCTCCTGTCCATAAACTATGATTACTCCAAAAATAGAAATGACTTTATCTAGAGCTAGTGTTTTATCTGTTATTTAGTATTTGTTCTGGGTTTTATTACACTTTTTATTGTCACTGTGATGAATGCATGGGTCCTTTTTAATAGCTACTGTAGCTATTTTTATTCTTCTATGTGGTTGGTAGAATAATCTTGTTTTATCCATGTGCAATTAACAGGCACTGGTTAAACTTTGTAATTTAATAAATTATTGAAAATGTTGATTTTTGTTTATTTCAACTGCTTGGTCTAAATCAAGACTTGGCTTTTTCCTGTAGTGCTCCAAAACCTACTCAAGCCAGGTCCTGGAGACCTATGACGCCCACACCATGGCAGTAGATGCTGTAAAGTGGAACCACTTCCATCCAAAGGTCTTTATCTCCTGTAGTTTTGACTGGACTGTAAAGATCTGGGACCATACCATCAAGTAAGAGTCACACAAACGGGTTGAACGAACAATATAGTGTAATTATGTCTGCTGTTGGTAGTTTTCACATTAGACTCTATTTATTGCCTCAAAGTTATTAAGCATATTATAAAATATGATATACTGTACTCCAGTCAGCCATAACATTATGACCACTGATGATGTTTTTTATTATTAATATCTGATAACAATTGTTGTTGATCACTTACATACACTATTTAGTGTGTTGCCTGAATGCAGTGGACTCTTTCAGCAGGATAATAAAATACCTTGTCACACTGAGAAAATACTTCACAAATGACCTGGGGGAACAAGTTTAAGGTGCTGACTTGGTCTCCAAATTAGGATCTTCTGCTGAAAACTTGATGTGAGACACTTCGGCAGTTAGTTATAATGTAATCAATGAATATAACCCCTGTGTACATTTGGAATACTTTTAATTTCTCTTTTTATTCAACCTAAAAAGCCATATTTATATTGACACTTATTAGAACATTTCTGTGTCTGCGGTGCTGTGACACTTGGCCGGCATCACAATGACTAGGTTTCCATCTGTGTCAGTCCTGGCTGAACTGGGCTTCATATTCAACAAAGCTGTTGAAGGATCATGTACTTGTTACTCAGCTAAGGATTCACAAGCTCTGGGGAATAACTTGAACTACAAGTGTTACAATCCTACTTTAACCTAATGTTGGCTGGAAACAAATAGCATGACATCATAGGACTGTATGAGTAGTGTAAATTAGTATTTTTAACAGCATATCTGTTGCTGTTTTAAGAATATTTATATATTTTGGCTCCTTTGGCTGGCCAAAAACATAAGACACTTTCAAAACTCACTCATGAAGTAAAGGTTCGTGCTCATTACAAAAGAGCAACTGCAATTTAATGCTGTGTCAGTAACCTTAGCAACACTAATTATGCTTTGTGTGCAAATATTCCAGTTCACTCAGTCAGGCACTTAAAGTGTAATAATCCTTCCAGTATATTAGTCTTTATTACATTCTTATACTCATCTTGGGTCTAGCATAACTTTCCTGGCTCGTTTGATTAATCCACAGATCCTCCCACATGTTGTCAGCACATGCAGCTTGGCTGAATAATGGTAGTAATCATTTAGTCATCACGGGAGTTGCAGTTTTCAGCTGGTATCTGTTACATTCTAAAGATACAAAACTTTGAGTTTTTAGCTAAAATATAGTAAGAAGATGTCTTAAATCTTAATTTACAGCTTTCTTTGGAGTAAATTATTGTGCAGTCTCTAGATTATAACTTATTTAAACGATGATTTATATCATAAATGGGTGGAATTAAGACCATGTATATGAAGAAGTGATATACTTCATTTTTATTTTTGTGCAGGACTCCAGTGTTGACGTTTGATCTGAAAGCTGCTGTTGGAGATGTTGCCTGGTCTCCATACTCTTCCACTGTCTTTGCTGCTGTGACAATAGATGGAACGGTAAGTTTTTCTTGTCAATTCTTCTCAATTTGTTTAGTTTTTTTTTTCTCAAATAGCAGATTAAATCTCTCCATACGAGCTGATTGTTCAGAGTTTTTTAGCCCTTAAATTTGTTATTTTAGAGTTTATTGTTGGAGCTCTAAAGGGAGGTCCACGTGCAATGTGCAAATTTTGCCTTTAGCATTCAAGCACCAACAACTTTGCTTGAATATGTAAATGTGCTTTTTCTGTTTCATATGAGAAATCAGATTTTTAGAAATAATCTATAACAAATAAATTATTGCATATATTTCTATTTATTTATACATTTCAAATGATTATTTTTCTTTTGTGTGTAATATTTTATTGGTTTATTGGTGTCTTTATTCATGTAAATGATAGAAAGATAATGTTTTTCTTAGTATAGTATATGAAATAAACTAGATGCAAAAAAATGCTAAATACCTAATAGGGTAAGTATTATGTTATATATTACTACATCACAAACTGCAGCTTCCAAAATGATATACAATTTATCCAAGAATATTATGAACAAAAACTTCACTTTTTCATCTGTAATGGTACATGGAGGCAGAATGTTTCTGTTCATGCAGGTGCATGAGTAAATACATTTTCTATATCCTTGCAGTTAACATGTCTGAACTTACTGATGAGGAAGAAAATTACATTTGTATCAGATTGTTTAAACTACTTGGGATTATAAAAGGGGCATATAAATAATTACTTTAATCAGTATGTTTAAAATAAAACTTTACACAGAAGTTTTGTTATTTGAAGTGACACAATCTTAGTCTAAATGTATCTCAGACTATCAGGGCCTATAACATGCTCAGCTGCAGGATGTGATCACACATATCTGCTGCACATGTAAAATAATATAAGCCTAACTTATATTTGACCCAACACGTGAAATAACAAACAGCTGCCCCATCTTCCATCTGCCACATGTAATTTGAGCCTATATCTCAGTTTGCTATCTTAATAAGCTCCAACCTAACTCCAAGTAGCTTCAGGCAATTATGTTTGTTCAAACTCTTGTCTCACGTAACAGAGAGGCTTCCTGCTGTGCCAGTGGTTATTGATTTCAGCCAAAAGTCATTTCCACAACGACTGTGTTGCTTATCTCCCCGTATTTATTTAGGATGGCTGCAAGCCGTCCCCATCTGTTTGTCTTCACAGTCTACGCCACACTCTAAAAGGCCAAAGTGTTATGTCTGACACGTTTCCGGTCCCATGTGGCAAATGAAGTCAAGTGAGAATGGCAGAGAGGAAATGTGAGCTGAGTAATTTGAAAGCACCTTATGTGATAGTTTGTGTACGCATGTGTCATGTCCTCTCTAATGCCAGGAGTTTGTCACCGCATGCAACAGATGCACCAAAGTATATCCATAACTCATTATGCATTTCACGACCAAGAACTTTGTCCTATTCCTTTTATTGATAAAGCATCAGATTTTCTAACTCGACACCTTTACAGAAAGCATTGGAACCAGATTACATAATAGCAACAGCTTGTTTTCAGATTAAAAGCATGTGAAGTCTGATCTGCGTCATCATTAACAGTTTCTTTTTTTTTGTGCTGAAACGTTTCGCCTTCGATCCGGAAGGCTTCATCAGTCAAGGAAACACACAACACAAAACTGATTCTTCGCCCAACAGCTTACTCCAAAGTGGAACAAACCAGTTTTGCTTGTGATAAGATGGTCTTTTTGGTACGCCCCCTCCTCCATTGCCGGCCCTCTTCCTTGTTGACAGTCATGTCAAACTGGTTGAAAACAACAACCATTCACTCTCTCACTCACACCTAGGGACAATTTAGAGTTACCAATCAGTCTAACATGCATGTTTTTGGTCTGTGGGAGGAAACCGGAGTACCCAAAGAAAACCCACGCATGCACAGAGAGAACATGCAAACTCCACCCAGAAAGACCCCCAGACTGGGATTTGAACCGGCAACCTTCTCGCTGAGAGGCAGCAGTTCTACCAGTTGCACCACCGTGCACCGTTAGTCAAAATGCAACAGGATGACACTTCTAACCTGTTTTCAGAGGGAGGAGTGAGATCATTAACCACTCAAATGTAAATCTGAGCACAAGAAAATACAAACTCCTACTAGTTCACAGCACAATTTTTTTTAATGGTTAATTTGTCTATGGGGGTTTTTTTTCAGAGAAAATATAATTTAGCTGGTAGGCAAATGACAAATTAGTGACAACAGCATGATTGGGCAGAGCATGCCACTTCACTATTATCACAATCCATTTTTATACTCCTGGACTTGCTTCTTAAAATACCCTTATTACTGGTTCTAAGACGTATCAGTGGTGGATCAACTTGAACCCTAATTTCACTTTGATCATTTCACATGTGACTCCTGTTTCCTCCCACAGACCAAAAACATGCATGTTAGGCTGATTGGTAACTCTAAATTGTCCCTAGGTGTGAGTGAGAGAGTGAATGGTTGTTTGTTTCATTTGTCTCTGTGTCCCTGTAATGGACTGGAGACCTGTCCAGGGTGTACCCCGCCCCTCACACAGTGATTGTTGGACATGGGCACCGGTGACCCCCGTGACTCAAAATGGAAGAAGCGGGTAAAGATAATGGATGGATGGATGGATGGATGGATGGATGGATGGATGGATGGAAACCCAAAGAACATGGTTGTGTTTTCTGATTGTACTAAATTGAATGTAATACATAGGTTTCATAAATCAGGGTTTTGGATTCAGATTCAGCCAAACAACGAGTCTAAAAACAACAAATACAATTTTATTGATTTGCAGTTGCAGGTGGAAGTCAGGATACAGCTGTGGGAACACGTCTTCACAGGCAGGTGAGGTGAGAGCCACCTGTCGGAGCTTGAAGGGATGACGTCACTGCAACTGGTGGGAAGGCAGCTGCAGAGGGAGGCCTTTAATGCTGTGGACAGTGGGGAAATGCAGAGTCGTGGTCCAAAAAACGAAGGAGGGGTCAAGCACAGGGAGTCAGAAGTCCAAGAACAAACCCAAAATCCAAAGGGGTAATAATTCGAGGTCCGCGGTCCAGAAGGAGTAATCAGCAGCAGGGTCAGAATGGCAAGACAAGAGCAGACTGGGAGCAGGCAGCGTGGAAAATTCACAAGACGAGGCGTGAGGTCGAAATCCAAAGAACAAGGCATGAACATCAGGCATGAGCAACAACTAGATGGCTGGACAACAGATACGAAGAAAGGTCTGATAATCTGGCGAAGAACTAGAGTGAATGTGGATCTTAAATAATGAGGGGACCAGGTGCAGTGAATCGGGGCTGATGAGCTGAAAGTGCAGAGGGGATGTGGCAGAGTGACAGAGCAGCAGAAACAGGACATGGAGAGCTGTGAGCGTGGCAGGGGACGGAGGACAGAGGACAGCATCATGACAATAGGGGCATAAAGTCATTTGTTTTTCTCTTTTTTTAGGTCACTTGTTTGTATCAGCCAAACATTGTGGAGCTGCCCTTCACATTTTATTCGGGTCAGATTATCAACAATAACAAAGTAGTCACAGCACTCTCACACTATTTTCACAATTGTTGCATGAACTTCATCAGCATAATCTCCTCCAGGGCAACAGTTTTGTTGAAAGCATTTGTTGTTTGTTTGTTATGTGTCTAGAAAAGCTGGAGGGACTCAACGTGAGTTGTTTGCTCCTTGTTGTGGATTTACTGACAGTGACAACCTGATGTTCTGCTACTTCTACCACTCTGCAGAATGTCAGAGAAACAACAGTGTTTGTGGAAGCATGTGGGTTTGTGCACGATTGTGTAGGCCTACATGTGTTTACAAGGATAATGAATTGCTTGGCAGGCTGAGGTGTGACAATGACACACGGCTGTGTGTTGCAAACAGATTCTCTGTCCTCGTCTCTCCATCTGAGCTGATTGTTGAAGGAATAGAGTTGATCTTTCTGGTCCTGTCCACCAGTTGTCAGTCTTCAAACCCATGTTTGCTCTCTCTAAGGCAGCTTCTTCGGCCTTTTTGTGTAGAGATGTCCACCATTGTTTTATTTATTTACGATATTTACAGTTCAAAAACAGCAACCCAGATCAATCAAGACTTTTAACCTTCATTTCTTTATATTTTACATCCAAACTGCCAGATTTTATTCAAACCATTTTAAAAGTCTTAAGCAAAAGTGGTCCAGACTTTCAGAGTTGTTTAAAGTCATCAATGTGAAGCTCAAGGTGAAATCAGGACCTTATTTATCTTGAAATTCCATGTATTTAGGTTTTATTTTCTAACTCTCAGTTTAAACAGCTGCGGTCTTGAGATTTCTTTGCAGCCTTTGTGGTCGTGAACATCAGCAGGTATAACATTATAAGCTTATATGCAGAAAATTAAAGTGGTTTAAATATAACGTGGACCTTGAAATTATATAAAAACACATATTTATCTATTTTTTTATTGTTGTAAATTAGCATTTTTGCTAAAACAAAATGAGATCTAAGAATTGTTTTCATAATCTTAGCTATGTGCAGTGTCTGTCATACAGATAAACACCAATAAATTAACTTATCTTCTTACTTTAAAAATCATAGCAGACATTGTTAAAGGCTCTCATTAAGTTCAATATAACAGTACAATAATGCCGCCATATTTCCCATCAAAAATAGCACTGACGAGTCTGTCACGCTAATGTCATGACTTCGACTTGTGGTTCTCAAAGCAGGCGAGTCTCTACATAATGGTTTCTTCAAAGCTTGTATCTTTATCCATCTTTCTAATTTCACCATAATTCCAGTCCTTTTTGTCCTCCCTGCAACACACAAAAGATCTCCAAAGTTACTCATCACCAGGCATTTTTTTATTCAGTCAAATTTGTCTTTAAGAAAATGTTAGCAATCAAAGTTGATTAGCGCTATAAATATAAACATTTAATATATACAATGTGGTAGAAAATGCTACGTGCAGGATGCTTCCATCAGTGCTCCGGTGATGGTATTAATCTGAATACATAAAAATTTGAGATAATGACCAAAGAATCTGTCAAACTGTAGACTCAGCTGTGTGGAAGTAAGACAAATGAAAAGGAAGTGTTTTACTATTTGTAACAGCTTAATAAAATAATGAGTGTGCTATTAGTGAATGGATAAGCAGGAAGTTATGCAACACGTTGATATGGACAAACAAAGGCGCATGCGTGCACACACACACACACACACACACACACAAAAAGCTTAGAAAAACCAGAGATAAATTCAGAACCACTTTTGTTAAAACTGTGAAATACAGTTTTGACTTTAGTCTGAGGATTTTTAAAATAAAAACTTTAAATAGGATAAAATTTTTATTTAAAACATTTACTAATTATTGTCCAAATTTTGCTTTTGAAGACTTGTTAAATCCAATAATTATTTTTCTCATTTTCTATACACAATACACTGCCACTTCAGAACTGCAGCTCTAATATCAAGTTCGAGTTCATTTATTGTCATTCACGTCACATGTGGTACATGAGATGGAATGAAACTGTACTCAGGGTCCCAGTTACTCCCCAAAATAGCAATAATATAAAGTATGAAAAGAAACAGTATCAAAGGACCTAAGCTATACACTAAGATAAACACTAAACAATATGCTAAATGATCTAAGATGCATGCTAAACACTAATAATGTAAAACAGTACGGTATATTAAACAACAGCCCAACATAATGTGTCAGATCTGGAAACTGATCATAGCTGCTGTGAGTCTTTAGTGTCAGTGTTTGTTGTGTGATGAACAAACCTGTTTTTATTTAGTAGCTTTTTAATGACCACGATAATGAAGACAATAAACAGGAAACCAACAACAGCGGTCAGACCCACCAACCAGGGCTGAAGGGTCACTGATTTTGATCTGGCTGCACCTGCCAGGAATTAAGATGTCATTAATAATAATGTTAACAGCTGGACTTCTATTCTGTAGCTGAAGACGTTTCGCTTCTCATTCGAGGAGCTTTCTCAGTTCAAGTAGCAGGGAGTGTGTTCCGTAAACTAGATTCACACGTTGACTTGAACCACACACTCTCTGTTGCTTGAACTGAGAAAGCTCCTCGAATGAGAAGTGAAATATCGTCAGCTACAGAATAGAAGTCCAGTTGTTTTTGTCTTTAACCTTTTGTTTTCATTTACCATCTCCTGAATGACTGAGAATCTTCACCAGCACAATAATTTTTATTCAACATCTTCGTGCTTAAGCATTTTTTTTTTCCTCAAACAAGTTTTTTTCTGTCAAATTTAAAGCATCAACACTGAGATACCTCATTAGGATAACTACTTCAACCATTTAACCGTTCAGTTGGACTCAGACAGATTTAGGATAATTGTTTTTGTGCTAAGAATCTAAAAACACGTCTCACTTTTTATATTTCTATAAAACAACGTAACAAAATCAACATATTACCATTTTCAGTTGAGCAGCCGGTGGCACACAGCATGACACAGAACAGAAGTAGTCTCATCCTTGAGTTTAACAGATCCAGTTGATTTAGCACAGCTGACCAGCAGAGCTTTCAGTTTAACACAAGAACAACGTGGACCTCCTATCTCTGTTTCACACACGCCTCTGTGTGTCACCCACAGGTCATAGTCCGCAGGGTGATTGTGGGAGGAATAAGGGTGTGTGATCTGTTCTAATCAGCATTTTCTTTCAAACACAACACTCTGCATAAAACAACAAGATCTCTGGTTTGTACGGTAACTGTGTGGTGAAGTTTGTGTTTTCTCGTCCTCTGGCCCATTCTACAGACTGCTGGAACTACACACCAGCTCCCAGTAACCTTGAACAGGATTAAGTGGGTAAAGAAAATAGATGGATGGATCTTTGCTTTTTGCTTATTAAATAAAGTCCCACAGCTTCTGCCTCCTGCCAGTAAACCCACATTTGGATCCTTCATCCACCACTGTTTTGTAATTCAGATAAATCTGTATGCAGTTCAGACAGTCAGTAAATGCACATAATGTGTCCCATGCAAGATAATAGTTACAGTGATATAATAAATCTTTATTACAGATAGACGTAGTTCAACAAGGCTTTCAATATTTTAAAATGATAGCCACGTGTACAGTCACAACAAACGGTCTGCATCTTTCAGTTTAAAGCTGTCGTACTGTAGTTCTTGTTATGTGATATAATGGAATGATTTACTTTTAACCTGTATTTAACCAGACAGGACAAATAAACAATTTCTTATTTACATATGTGGTATGGTAAAAGGCAACGCCTCTGGAAGGAGAGGAGGACAAACGGGATATAAAACAAGACAAAAGTTGCTGTGGAACTGAATGCATTGTGAGGTTTTTGTAAGAGCATGGTGCATGCATGTTTTTGGTCTGTGGGAGGAAACTGGAGTACCTGGAGAAAACCCACACATGCACAGCGAGAACATGCAAACTCCACCCAGAAAGACCCCGGACTGGGATTTGAACCAGGGACCTGCTTGCTGAGAGGCAGCAGCTCTACCAGTTGCGCCACCGTGCTGCCCTTGTTCAATTCAATTCAGTTTATTTATAAAGCGCCAAGTCACAACAGAAGTCGTCTCAGGGCACTGAACAGAAACATTCATATATAAAAATAATAAGTTCACATTATTTATCTGAGGAGCAGCTTTGAATTTAACTCCATCACAGAACTCTCATCTTGAGCAAGCATGAAGGCAACAGTGGAAAGGAAAAACTCCCTCATGAGGAAGAAACCTTTAGCAGAACCAGGATCAGGACAAGAGGACATCTGCTTCTACCAGCTGGGTTTGAGAGGAACAGATACACAATGGCAGGTCAAGAATCACGTTTAGATAGAAATAATATCAAATGAAAACTATTCAATTTTAACAATTCATTTAAGGAAACAAGGTCACTTTGTCCTCTAGTAGTCTAAGTCTATAGCAGCATAACAAGCCAACCCTAATTATAGGATTTATCAAAAAGGAAAGTCTTAAAACTGGACAATGTGTCAGCCTTAAAGACAGAAACTGGAAGTTGGTTCCACAAGAGAGGAGCCTGAGAACTGAAAGATCTTCCTCCCATTCTGCTTTTGGAAACTCTAGGAACTGCAAGTAAGCCTGCAGTTTGACAGCAAAGTGCTCTGTTGGGAAAATATGGAACAATAAGATCTTGAATATAAGATGGCGCTAGGTTGTTGAGGGCTTTGTAGGTTAGAAGTAGGATTTTGAATTCAATTCTGGATTTGACAGGGAGCCAATGGAGAGAAGCTAAAACTGGAGCGATGTGATCTCTCCCACTAACTCCAGTTAAGACTCTGGCAGCAGCATTTTGGATTAACTTTATTAATATTAATAGACATTTTAAAGAAGTATTTAAACACAAACCAGTCCAATAGTCCAGTCTAGACATGACAAATGCATGAACCATTTTTTTCTGCATCATTTTTAGATGTTTCTAATTTTTGTGATATTACGCAGGTGGAAGAAGGCGGTTCTAGTAAAGTTTTTAATCTGGGGGATAAAAGACATGCCCTGATCAAGAATAACGCCAAGATATCCTGATGCATGCTCAATAATCACATTTCGTCTTTCATCCGAAAGACTTCTTCGAAACGTTTCTACAAGTTTTTATTTTTTTAATCCATCCAGAGGACCTGATTTAACTTTTTTTTAGCTTACCTAATGGAAGCATATACAAGGTAAAGAGTATTGGTCCAAGCACTGAACCTTGAGGAACTCCATGACTAACTTTGGTGTAAGATGAAGATTAATTATTTACATTCACAAATTGGAATCTATCAAATAAATATGATTTAAATCAATTTAGAGTCATTCCTGTAATTCCAATATCATATTCAAGTCTCTGTAGTAAAATATTGTGATCAATTGTATCAAACGCAGCACTGAGGTCTAACAGGACCAGTGTAGACACCTGTCCATTGTCAGAGGCCGTGAGAACATCATTAATAACTTTCACCAGTGCAGATTCAGTGCTGTGGTGAGCTCTAAACCCTGACTGAAACTCTTCAGATTATTTATTTGAAGATGATCACGCAACTGACCTGAAACTATTTTCTCTAGAATTTATTAGATGAAAGTTAGTTTAGATATAGGTCTATATCTATCTGGCTAATAATAATAACAATAATAATATTGATAATAGTAATAATACTATAATTGGTTCAGAAGAATTTCAGTAGCAGTTTAAGGTTTGACCACAAACAACAAGCAGGAACTCTTTCCTGTGCTTGACAATGTGACGTCATATGCAAATCACTCGAGTAAAGTTTGTTCATCTCTGTTTTCTGAGAGCTTTTTCTGATGGGCTCACTTTTTAATGTGGAAACATATGTGCTTTTGGGAAACCAGTCAGTCTGCACCAAGAAATGTTTTTTTAGACTTGACATAGCCAGGTCTTTATAGCTAGAAGGACATGTGCTTTCAGCGGATTCTGCTGTTGTTCTTCAGTCTGTCTCAAATCCTTGTCTGTAAAATCGAGTCCATGAAATTATGAAAACTGCTTAAATGAAATGATTTCCTTTCTTTTACATATTGAGCTCTACAGTAACCCACACTTTGCATGTACTGCTGAGTTTAGGACTGCTTCAGATTAAAAACAAACCAGGAAGCATTGATAATTATAATCCAATAAAACAAAGTTAGTAAAAACACTGTGGGAGGCTGCAGTCTTTTAAAAACATAAAAATCCCATCACACTTAGCCGTCATTTTATTCATATAAACATCTATTTTTAATTTGAACAACTTTCAGTATTTATTGTAGTTAATTCATGTCATAGACCGGAAGAGATGACAATTAAGGATGAGACTTCCTGTATAAATAAAGGGTAAATTAAAAATAAATAAATAAAGGATTCAAGTTTAAACTCAGAAAAAGTGTGTTTGAGTTCACTTAGAAGCATAAGATCAAATCATACAACGTGTAGCTGTGAATTCATGTTAATAAGAACCAAGCATCAATCCAGTTCAGTCAGCTGTCTCTCTGTTCAAAGTGCTTGTGTGACTCATGGCAATCAGTCATGACTAATGCCACATTAGCCCCTTATGTACGAACAGCAAGAACACTCCTGTCAACGCCTATAAGAGGTCAGAGAGAGTCATACTCCAGTGAGATTTGATGATTAGTAAGAAATGAGGATGCTTTGTGTGATTTTTGTAAACCTAGACTGCGTGAACTCCAGCAGTCTAATCACAATCCTCTGATAAAAGATGGCTGCTTTATTTGATAATGTTAGATTGTCTAAATGGATTTAGGCTGATATTATTTGAAAGAAGGTGTCTAAAAAATTACAAGCATTATGGAACCACCAAAGATACAGACTGTGTGTTTACAGGCAGCAGTGTAGACCAGATACATGTGGGAATATTCCTCCTTGTTGTCTGGGAGCTGTGAAGTGCATCATCAGTCTTTGTTACATATAAACAGTCATATAGACAGATCAAGTAAAAGCAAGCATTTAGAGCTCAATAACTGTCTTACTATGTAAATAAATCTTAGCACTACATTTTATGATTTGAATTGTTTCCACTGATTCTTGTAATTACACCCCCATCCACAGTGGCTCCAAAAAACATTCTTTCCGTGGTGATTCTTTTAGGTTCACGTTTTTGACCTCAGCGTCAACAAATACGAGGCGCTCTGCCAGCAGATAGTGGTGGACAAAAAGAAAACCAGGCTGACGCACATTGAGTTCAACCCCATCCATCCCGTCATCATAGTAGGCGATGACCAAGGCTACGTCAACTGCCTGAAACTCTCTCCTAACCTCCGCCAGAAGCCCAAGGTAAGAATCATTGCAGCCAGTTAAAGGCAAAGTTTTTAATGGGGTTGTGTGTTATAGTACTGAACAGTCAGTATCTTACCTGAGTAAGAACTACCGGTACATTTTGGTAACAATCTGTGGCTACTACAAAGGAATGGCTGTGTCTGCCAAGAGTGGCGTTGTTCTAATCCAGAGTTCTTCTTCTGTGTAGTCTGACTCATAAACCAATCTTATTTCCCCCAAAAAATAAAGTAGATGTCATTTTGGAATCAGAACAGCACAACTGTGAGTTACAGTTGCTTAATGAGATGTAATTTGAGTGTCTTGTCTGCATCAGCACCAACATTTAAGTTGAGAAAACAGTGACAACATAGATAAATATCCCACTCAAAAGTGGCAAGATGTTAAAGAATCATATAGTGTTTCCATGTGCTACTAGGATGAGTTTGAGTTGTTTTAAATTGAAAAACGTTTTTTAATAGGCCCCTCTCAAAGTAGCTGTTAGTGTGACTCCCCCATGAGAACTCCTCTCTGATTCTCCAAACTGAGATCCTCTCACTGCTCCATGACGACTCCACACAGTTATTAGATGCACGTTTTTTACCATTGTTATAAAATAACAGATGCAGTGTCAAAAAATAGCTTCAGTTCGTTGCGTATAAAAGCAAAATATATCCATCAGAAAATCTAATTCTACTTCAACCTGTCTGTTGATGAGTCCCTGAATGTTCTGACGTGGGGAGTTATCGCAGCGGTCCTGAACGCAGGAGGAAACCGAACTTCACACTGAGTCACATCACTCTAATCAGGCCTCGTTAAGAGTTAGCTCTGCAGACTTTCTCTTTCTTTGTGTTGCTCACATCATTTCATGTAAACTACAGATTATAATGTCTAAAAGAAATGCATTAAATGCCAACTGCTTGCACCTACCCCCTTTAAGCACATTCATAAACACAGTAAATGCACCATAACAACACACGGACACGTGGACTTCTTCCTGACATGCATTTTCAAGCTGTAGCCCTTACACGTCCATTAGCCCTATAACTGCACAGTTCAGCACCACTGACAGCGCTGAGAGCATTTTGATGCCAAATAAGGCGAGTAAGGGCCAGAAACCCTTAACAAACATTTTAATAATAAGTCCTGCAGCGTGAGGACATTAGCCTGCTCAGGCCGAGCGCTGCGTGCACAGGGTGCCATATTTAAGGTCATAAAACTCCTTTTATAAGCTGCCTGCCAGTGGGGTTCATATCGTCTTCATTACTGTAGTGTAAGCTAAATGTCAAGTCATTTCCAATCTCTCTGTACGTTTGTGTCTGTGTACAGAACAAGAAGGAGCCGCTTATGGGTCCAGCAGCAGAAGTTGCCAAGATGGAGAAGCTTCTAAGCCTGCTCAGAGAACCAGAGCCGAGCCCAGTTTAACTTGAACAGACTGGTTTCCCTCCCCGTCGTAACCACATGGTACAGTCCTTTGTTCTCATTCAGAAAAGCCCAGCATCGTTTGTCTGCTCTGAAATAAGATTACATTCACATGAAAAGAAAACTGATTTTTTTTTTATTACAATCTTATTCAAGATTCAACTAAAATATATATTAATACTGATAGAAAGGTTAAAAAGGTTTCTGAAATGAAACATCTTTAACTTTCTGAGTTATTGGAGCTTCGAACAGACACAGTAGAAATTCACATTATTTTTCTCTTCTCCATAGAATTTGTCTCTACTTTCAGTTTTGAGCTCAGACTTTGGTTTCTGTTGTCCTCATATTTGCCGCACAGAACCAGATGTCTATTTGTCCCAAAAGCATTTGGAAACATGAACTCATCTGACCACAGACGATGTGTCCACGATCATTTGAACTCACCAGAATAAAAACAAGCTTAGTCACTCACGCACAGGGAGCTCCGCGAAGTTGTTCATCTTGACATCGTCACTCATCTGCTGATTGTATAAACTTTAATTGTGTTGTTATAAATTTAAATATATTTGCCTGTTTCACAAATGTTTGTTTGTTGACTAAATGCAAACCAGTTGGTAAACACTAACAATGATTTCCCTTGTTTGTTACATGAAGGTTCATTCAATTCACGAACAGCTGCATCTACATTAGTCTCTGATTTTTGGGAAATTCTTCAGCATTTCTGGAAATGAGATGTTTCTGCAGTAGACAGGCAGCCTTAGGATTCAAACGATTAGACTAACCTTACTGTCTCTAAAAACTTCTCAGACTTATATTTAATGAACAAATAATATAAATAATGATAAATAAATAAGGGTTAAAGCTGTAAGTGCTCAAGGTCATGATTTAATCTAATAGACTGAACCCTTATGGACTTAATCCAGAGCAACTTATCTTGCCTAACCTGTCCGTTATTATGTTTATGTATGATTCCTCTCTGTGGTGGCACGGTGGTGCAGTTGGTAGAGCTGCTGCCTCTTGGCAAGAAGGTTGCTGGATCAAATCCTTGATCATTCTGGGTGGAGTTTGCATGTTCTCTCCGTGCATGCGTGGGTTTTCTCCGAGTACTCCTGTTTCCTCCCACAGACCAAAAACATGCATGTTAGTCTGATTGGTGACTCTAAATTGTCTCTAGGTGTGAGAGTGAATGGTTGTTTGTCTCGTTTGTCTCTGTGCGTCCCTGTGATGGACTGGAGACCTGTCCAGGGTGTCCTCTGCCTCTCGCACAGAGTGTTGGATATGGGTACCAGTGACCCCCGGGACCCGAAAAGGAAGAAGCGGGTAAAGATAATGGATGGATGGTGTCGCATACAAAACAGTCCGTCGCCGGGCAGTTTATTGTGCGACACCGAGTACGCGGTCATAATGCTTCTAATACAGAGGTGATAAATTCACTAATAATATTTCCTTAGGCTCTTATACCTTTTTTCTTCTTAACCAGTACAGTTCTAATATCAGGTAAATGCATAACAGACAGCTCATACTGTGATACCGTCCTTAAACCCTGTGACATACCTTGTTAGTCTGAAGTTACATCACCAGCATTACTGATGAAACGTTTAGGTATGGAACAATCGGGGCTCATCAACAGCGTCTGTTCAGGATCCTGCAGGAAATGTTCCCTCGGTGTGTGACGATCCTGAGATCCATTCCAGACTGAGCTGCCCATCACAAACAGCCTCATGTCAGTGAGAGTCACATCAAGCAAGACACAGGTTTTAAATAACCCTCTTTAGTCCATGAAGCACCTTCTGCTAGGCCGCATGGTTTACTGATATCGACATGTGACAATGAAACACACCCTGTTGTTAGCAAGACTGCCTTGTTTTTTTAAGCCACCTTATGAAATTTGAGGATATATGTAGAAAACTTGGACGACGTCTGTCCTTTCTGTCTGCCTGTGTTTAGAACCTGCAGCCATCCCTGTGGCCGTTCCATTTCTTTACACCACTTGTGTTTATTCTCGTTCTCAAACAGCTTTGTCGTTTTAAGGACTGAACGTGACAAGTGATGGCTGTCTAAAAATAGTTTTGCTCCTCCACAACAAGTCACTCTGGTTATCTCTGTGAGGCACGGCCTCATCCGTCAGTAGATCCATGGCTGACTTTAAAATGTAGATCAGGGCGCTCCTTGTAATTCTTTGCAGTCGGTCCTCGTGCTGCCTCAAATCCTGTTGAAGTGCACAACAAATCCATCACTTGCTGCTACATTTGACTCGTGGTTCTGCAGTCAGGAGGTCAACAGGTACTTGTGCTCGTTCAGCTGCTGGCTTTCTGCTTCGCTCGGCGCCAACACAGGCAGCCTCTCTGGGCTGGAAGGGACCCTGCAGGCCCGGTACACAACCAGACAGAGCAGGAGAAGCAGGACGGCCACAAATGTGTTGCAGGCGACAGCCACCAAGGCGGCCGTGGATAATCCTTGGCTGCTTCCTGCAGATTCCATAATGAGGACTGAACCGCAGCTTCTAATGTTCATCAACCTCAGCGTGGGGCGTTTAGGTCCATAAAGAACAGAGGGACACTGAACATTATCATCCTCACAGTCCACACCGCTGACTGCACGAGGCAACAGCAGAGACGTTCTCCTGTTTGTGTCCCTGCTCAGATGAACGCTGGCTCTTTTTCTTTAAGGTGACACAGAAGCCCTCCATAATCCAGATTAGAGCTGCAGCTCTCTGCCAGTGAGGGCTTCACTGGAGTCTGCACTGGAAACATACTTCCACTGAGCACTTTCCAGAGTCTGTCCAAGAAGAACAAGGAGAACCGTTAGACATCAATGAAACATATAGATACTGTTCATCAGTCACTTGAAATGTTCATTTAAGTGACATTGATGTCATTTGAACTTCTCATGCTCCTTACTTTGTAGTCAGTTGAATTTAGCTGAATTACTTTTATTCAAACAATAAGATAACATTTTTAAACTCCAACTTTCCAAAATAAAAGTTTATGGAAAGCAGATGAATCAACATCATCGTCATCAGTCGCTCATTGATGTAACGATATTCGTCTGAACACGTGTGTTCCTTAAACATTTAGGTATTTGCATTTTGATAATTTTAGTGGTTGGGAATAACACTTTTGCTAACATTTTTAAAAAATGGCGTGTTTATCAATCTAAAATTTGTCTTGTGTTTTAATCTACAACAACGTAACTCATCAAAGTTCATACTTGGATACAAAAAGACATTTTGTTCTTTATTAAATAAAAAAAAGCAGTAGCATCACATTTAGCATTATATGACTTTGTTTAGATTTCATTTATCTTTTCTTTTCTTACATCTGAAATGACGTCGTTTTAACCTGCCATGTACACTTCTGCTCATGTTGTTCTTTAAATATCATAAACTAGTTCAAGATCAGCATCGTTCCATAACTCGAGGAGCGGTTGGACTTGTGTAAATGACCGTCTGATTGTTTTAAATCAGTTTGAAGCTGTTTGCCGGTCATTTGCTCTAATCTGGAGTCAAGTGTTTCTCAAAGCACAGAAGCACCACAGCTGTTGAAAACTATCTGTATTTGTATTCATAGACCGGACCCTGATTTTTAATTTATTTTAATTTTTTTATATGAACATCTGTATTTTCCATCATCAGGTTTTCTCTTGAATTATTATTATTTTTTTTGCTAAGTTCAGTTTTCTGATCCACACACTTTGTTCTTTTCATTAAATGAATACAGTTTCTATCAGATCGAATCACAACTCAACCACAAGTGGTTTTCTTTTGGTTCCAAACATTTTCCACGTGCACCACACATGTATTATAATATCTAATATCTAAATGCAGCCTGTGCTTTTATTAACCAGATTAAACGTTAATTAAAGGTCAAATCAGTCGCAGCGTAACTTTTTGTCACCGTGCACATCCCAGTCTCCCACGCACGTCTGCAAACATGATGTTCATCATATGAGCTGTAAACACACAGGCAGGACAAATGCTGATGTGGAAGCACATCATCATACGTTAAACTGACTTTTGTTACCGTTTGCTTTATTAGACCTGCGGTAAATGACTTGAGGACTGCAGTCAGTGTGAGTGATTGAAGAAGAAGTGGAGGTAAAGTGTTTTCCTTGATGTTGCTCACAGGATATTATCACCCACAGCCGTACAGAGCAGAGAATAATACAAGCATCACTATATAGCACATAACACAACATGAAATTACATTAAAGATATGACGCCATGACAAACTAAAGTAATGTACATACGGTATGAGTGCACCTCTGGTTAGTTTTCAGCCAATGTTTCAAAGAGTTTTTAAAGCTGGAGTGGGTGCCACAGCTGATACAACCTGGCAGTCTCGTCAATCTGACGGACACCACCATTTGTCCAAATTTAGTCCTGCGCCGCTGCTCATTACAATCTCCTCTGGTCAGTGCTTTTGTGTTTACTGTGTTATTTGTTTTTTAACATAAAATACATTAAATGAGGAGGAAGTCAATTTAAAACTTTCAAAATAAGGCAAGCATTCGTCCATTTTGGACTCTGGTTCTGATAAACTCCTTTGTCCTGAGCTTAAAGCTCCACTGATGTCTCGTGGCTTCGGCCTCCTGTTAATCAACTGATTGTTGGAAAAAATAAATAAAAAAACTCCTTTAATGTTGTACTTTGAAATAAAAGACAAAAATTTGTTGGGATTTCCAGTTTCACGTCATTCTTTTCTAGTAAAGTATTTAACTTTTTCTACAACCGCGAGCACTTTATCAGTCTTTAAGTTCAGTATTTTTGAAATTCATCTGTATAACATGAATGCACAAACTTATAAAGCTGCAGGTTCAACTTCAAAATATAACACTAAGTTTTAGGTGAATACTAAGAAACACAAAAAATGTAATTTTGTAAAACTTTAGCTTTTTAAAAGTAATAATTTGGCGTTAACCATTAACTTTTTTGGCAAATTATTAAATACATCTGAATTTGATCAACATGTTTCATTGCAACAACTCAACATTTTAATGTAATGTACTATATGTGAAAATATAGTTAACATAGTTGTTCTTCATTCATGTTAAAACAATTACCAAGTCACTTGTAAAAGAACACCTCTGTTCACCCCATTAATCCTATAATCAGCTGAATTCTTCTTTTAGTCTCTTTTTCTTGCATCGTTTGCACACAGAGAGGCCTGGTTTTGACCTGAAAAGCAGAAATCCAACTCAAACGCGTTAGATAAGTTGGATCAAACTGGTAATCATCTCTTCCCAGGGTTTATTGCCTCAGTGAGTTTCAGCCTCACTGCTGTAACAGGAGAGCACAGAGTGTGACGAGAGGCGCTGATTAAATCCCTGATCATTCGATCTGCACTTCCTCTTTGATCAGCTGAAGATGGTCAGTTTTTATCTCGTGTGATGGATGATGATGTCCGTTCTGTATCATCTCTGAACTCAGCTATGCCTCGTCTCAGGAGGCAAACTAGAATCTTGTAAAATAACAGGATTCTGATAAGTTTGTGCAGCCAAAATGTTAAGACTTTTGAAATCTGCTGTGCTACAACCTGGCAGAGCAAAGTCTTCCACGAGTTTCACACTTACCTGAGAGGGCATCATTCATGAATAAACATCCCAGCGTGTAATTCAGTCATCTCCCTCTCGCCCGTTTCCGTTCACGCGGATAACAGCTCCCTCTTTAGCAGTCTGCCACACTCTCCCTCTTCTCTCGTCTTTGCCTCTTCCTTCGCTTCTCCATCTGCTCCGAAGCACTGCGCACATGACAAGGCAGGACCGCACGCTGCCAGAGCAAGAGCTCTCCAACAGCAGAGAGGCAGGGAGGCAGGGAGGCAGGGAGGGAGAGGAGGGGCCGTGTGAGAGGATGCCAGCAGAGATACTGTTTGAGGGAGAGGAGGTCTGCTTTGGATGTGATTACACAGGTCTCCTGCCGCAGACAGCAGGAAGGTCGTTATGGAAAACAAGCAAAGCCCCAGTCAGACAGAACAATAACTTCTGTCTTGCGCCCATGTTCAGACTGCGGTTGAAGAAATGTATGTCGGCTATCTGACGCAACACTTGAACCAGATGAGATCCCAGTGTGCTGCTGTATTAAAATAAGGCCCGTTGGAGCAAGCTGTAACCAGCGGTTGGCCCAGTAGATGTTTACAGTTCCTTTGTTTCGGTTCTGCTCTGTCATCCTGAAGCTGCTTGTGGTTTCCTTTGCCCCACCCTGTAGTCTTTGCTCTAACTAATGTATTGCTCAGGATGTGGTAGAGAGCCATTAATGACCATTTCTGAAAACCAACACCATTATTTTCTGCTGATAAGAACCAAACGTTATAATAATTGCTTTGGTCTTTGAGGATAAATTGTGTTCTGCATGCTGGCAAACTGGAACAGACACCCCGTCCATCCATTATATTTTAACTGCTTTTTTCTTTTTGGGTCATGGGGGTCACTGGTGCCCATATCTGGCTATCACTGTGCGAGAGGTGGGGGACACCTTGGACAGGGACACATAGAGACAGACGAGACAAACAACCATTCAATCTCTCACTCACACCTAGGGATAATTTACAGTTACCAATCATTCTAACATGCATGTTTTTTGTCTGTGGGTATCCGGAGAAAACCCACGCATGCACGGAGAGAACATGCCAACTCCACCCAGAAAGGTCCCGGGCCAGGATTTGAACTGGTGACCTTCTCGCTGAGAGGCAGCAGCTCTACCAACTGATCCACTGTGCCACCCACAACAGAGACCCCTCACTTTTAAACTTAATGTAGCACTGATATCGCACAGCTAAATGCACTAGTGGACCAGTTCTA
>NC_056504.1:7434685-7448778 GCF_014905685.2 Nematolebias whitei
AGATCACCTTATGATGAGAAACGACTGAGATGTATCTGTTTTGGTAAATAATGTCTGATGCTATATTGTCAGATGTCCTGCTCAGAATACATGTTGTGAATGACTCTCAGCTACTACCACATCAAATTTTAGCTCAATCTGTAAAACTGACAGTCATGGTTTATTGTTATATTTTATTTTTTTGTTGGTCAATGCAGCTATCCTGAATTGGGTTGGCTCCAAAAATCAATTTTTTATAGGTGTACATTGAATAATTACTTTCTGAAAGTTTCATTAAAATCCATCAAGTGGTTCATGAGATATTTTGCTAACGGACGGACAAGTTTGACTCCAACAGGAAAAGCTAAAGTTTTAAGGAGACCTTGCACAATGAGAAGCACTTGATGTATGTGTTGTGAATAACTCTCAGCTTCTACCACACTAAAGTTTAGCAAAATATTGGTAAAATGAACAGAATTATAGCCATTTTTTCCACATTTAAATATTTAACATTAACATTTAATATTTTGTATTAATATTTTAATATTTGACCCTGTGATGGACTTGCAACCAGGGTATTGTCCCCGGCCTCTCACACAGCGATAGCTACATCTGCACCAGTGGAAGAAGCGGGTAATGTAAGGTTTTCTTCCAAACTTGCCATTTCTAACAAAGAGTGAATAAAGTAAATTATACTTCATGTACATGGGAATAAGTACTTTTTAATTATTATTACCAATAATTACATGTGTGTAATGATTTTGGCGCAGCCCTTTAAGCTCTGGTTCCTAAATGGCTCAAGAAAAAAGCTATTTGGGAGCCGATTACCCGGTCTCACCGTCATTTATACGAACCGGGGGTGGGGCCCACACAGCCGGTGGGCGCGGACTAAAGTTTTCAGTGCTGCGCTGCGCGCAAAGGGGTAAACCCACTAGCGATAGCCTTAAAGGGCTGCGCCTATACTCATAGAATCTGGGGTTACAGTATGTAACCAACGTTTACAAATGTAGGCAAACGTACCGGTAGATGTTTACCAACCCGTTAAAATACACCAAAAGGCAGAAAATTGCATCTACTATATTCAAAATTTTCTGGGGGAGGACCCCCAGACCCCTCCCCAGCCCCAGACACACACCCCCTCCTCCCCCGCCTGCCTGCTATTTGCACTCCAGCATCAATCAGTTTACAAATTAAGCCCTGCGTACATCCACATTACGTGACTGGCTGTACCATGTGACTAACCGTCTAAAAGACTGACTCTTTTGAAAAGAACGAATCCTCAAAGTCTGGCTCCCTTCAAAGAGCCGCATATCCCAGTTGTAGTTAGAGCATCATCCACTGCATCTTTATACGCATTCCTTTTAGCCTGAACATCATCTGCGTGCAGCGTTACTCAAGATACATTTTAAATGAAGCTAGCTTCTGGAGCATGTCTTTGCTTGAGTGTCGATGTTTACTTGAGGTTGGTGAGGGCCAACATGTTCTTCCTATTTTATATGGCATGATTTCTGAAATTTAGCACGTTTATAAATCTTTTATTATTATTCTGTTTGTAGTGTGTTTTCTGGCTCTTGCATACCTTTTACATCCATATGATACAAAGGTTAAGAGTCACTCGTGTTATCACAGTAAACACAAGATGATCCATACCTCGATAATGTGTTTAGGCAAATGTCATGACCCAGTTTCCTTCCACATGTGGGTTTCCAAAGGGCATCTCTGTCAGACAGAAGACAAATGGCAGCAGGTACAAGGATATTTAACAAGTTTCTGTTTATAACAATGAAACATTGTTAAAAATGAACTTATTCCCCAGATTGTCTGATTTTAGGCTTCGTGGTTTGGTTTCTGTTGATAAATATCGAGCACGTCTTTGATTGTTTTGTTTTTTTACATCGTCAACTCTCTTCCGAATGTCAGTCTTACACTTTGCATCAAATGTGATCTTGCTTTTCTGTATCTTCCCTCCCACTCAGACTCATCTGAAGTCTTACTATCACCACCTTACTGATTGCGTCTTACGACTTATTCTTGGTCCCGTTAACAGAGAGTGCCATTAACGCTCTGGATTTCTTGACTTTGTCAAGGAGAACCTGCAAGTTATCTTCAGGTGTTGCTATGAGCCCTACGTCGTCATTGTATTGAAGGTGATTAATGTTAAACCATACAACTTTTACACAGACCAGATTTTTGATCATGCAGAGAACGAGCTCATGATAGAAACAGAAGAAATCTGGCGACTGCATACAGCCTCGTCTAACTCCTCTTTAATTGTCAATCCTATCAGTTAGTATACCATTAGCATGCAGTTAGACTGCATCTTTCTTTGTCCAGTACAGATTTCTAAAGATGTCTTTGTCATCATTATTCAGGAGGTGGACTTGGTCAAAATCTTGACCAGATTCAGTAAAAGAGAAGTTGACTGTCAGTATTCAATAGCTGCCTTGCATATAATTCATTATGTAAAGCTCACGTATCTGGTACCCCAGTCTGGCATTAGATCGAACAAGACTTCTAATATGTCTGGTCTTCTTGCTTGTTGTCCTTTAAATGATGACCATAAGGTGAAGTTTTACACTGTGGCTCATCTGACTGATGGTTCTGTGGTCTTTACAATCCTCTGGCCCAGGCTTCTTCAGCAGTGCCATGAATATATATGTAACTAAACCATCTGGTAGTTTGCCTGTATTGTAAAAAACACTGAAGATCTTGTTCAATGGTTCATACAAATGTTATAAACCTTTGCATTGCCATTTTTTTTGTATAACAAATTTATTCATATACAATTGTATGGGTATTTGCATGTGCCGCTAGATGCAACAGCTTTCTGTAGCACTACTGGCAGAATAATAACAATACTTCTGCTGGAAAAATTGTTTAATGAGAAATTGATCAAGGTGTAAAAGTTAATAAAATAGTTTTCATGAAGCCTTTGAGTCAGCAGTAATGCTCTTTCAGACTAGCTGTTCGCGTGTTAATCCATCAGTACTGTAATCTCAAATTGTCCAAACTGAGGCTGTTCTAAGGTACAACAAGTAAGATATTAATTGTTCATAACCTTTCTATGCATGGCACAGTAGCTCAGTTAGTGGAGCTGTTGCCTGTCAGCGAGAAGGTCACCAAATCGAATCCCAGCCGGGGGTCTTTCTGCGTGGAGTTTGCATGTTCTCTTCATGCTGCATGGGTTTTCTCTGGATACTCCCCGTGATGGCCAAAGCCATGGTCATACTCTAAAGTTGGTAACTCTTATATGCACCATTTAGTTTTCATCCAAACACACTTTAGTTTGCAATAAAATGTTTATTGGTTGGCTTGGATGCATTTGTTCTATCTGTAAGTGCGCACATTTAGTTTACTTATGTATTTATATCAAGTCATTGTTCATTTTTGTTTGTGCTTGTGATTAATTCTTGTTTCTTTTAACTGGATCTTATCTGTTTTGATCCCTGGGAGTTGCCAGATAAAAAATGGTGGCCAAGGCTTTGCACACTAAATGCATGGAGCTGATTGGACTGCACCAACTGTTCCTGGTGGAGAGGGGGAACTTGTATTTTATTTATTTTTAAAATGAGCTTTTGTATTTAAGTGAATATTTCTATTTAAAGTTTAATATTTTGGATTTCCACTTGTGGTGTTTTGTTTATTATCGAACTTAGCTGTACAGTGTTGGATGTTGTGGTTAGTGATTGTATTCTGTTTAATTGCCCCAATGTGTCTTAATGGTCTGATCAGCCAGTATATAACCCTGTGTGTCATTCTTTGAGGAGGTCAGTTATGTTTGTTAGTATTTCAGTTTATTCACATTTTTGCCTGAGTTCAGATTTGTTCTTTTGACTTCTTTTATGAGCTCAGCAGTCATTGTTGTAAAACTATCTTTTGGGGTTAAAATAAAATCCCTATTTTTCTATTACTTCCTGTGACTCCTCTTGCTTTTCAACTCGGTCCATCACACTCCGGTTTCCTCCCACAGATCAAAAACATGCATGTTAGGCTGATTGGTAACTCTAAATTGTCTCTAGGTGTGTGAGAGAGAGTGAATGGTTGTTTCTTATTTGTCTCTATGTGTCCCTGTGATGGACTGGAGACCTGTCCAGGGTGTCCCCCGCCTCTCGCACAGTGATTGCTGGACATGGGCACCAGTGACCCCCGTGACCCAAAATGGAATAAACGGGTAAAGATAATGGATGGATGGCTAATGTGGAAATGATTGCTTCATAGCACATTTCACAATAAAACGTTTATTTCAAATTGATATAGAAAAAAGTAGACTAAAAGAAGAATTTCTTCTATAAATTGTGATATTTATCTAAACACATTTCACTTTCTCCCCCTGCTCCCACAGTTCAGCTCATCTTTCATGTATTCAAACAGCATGAAGCTCCTCAATAGAAGGAATGTGTCATGAGGTCTTTGTGCACGCAGACTGCTGTTAATGGAGCCCGCTCGTTGGAGTGCCTTATTTCTGAGCACTTCATGTGAGTCATGGACTGCTCTCCAAACAGAATGGCCAGCAGTGTTCATGTTCATGGCAGCACAACCCCACAGCTACAGGTGACTTAACTGGAATGCAAACTGGAAAATAATAACACGATTGTCTTGCAAAGAGAGACATCAAAAGGTGTTTTAATGCAGCATGAAGAAAAAAAACCTGAACGTGAGCCTGGTCGAATAATTTCCTCCTTCACACAGCACAGTAATCAGCTTCCTGTCACAAAGTCTACCTCCATCCCTCGATAATCTCTCAGGAATCTTTCAAATCACCTAATCCCTGCACTCATTTTTCATCTCGTCCTCTTGAGTCGGGCTTTGGTGTGACATCAAAGAGGCTGTGCTACGGTGGGGTTGCAGTTTTCCTTCAACTAATGAGAGATAAAAGAGCGAGATTACTGCCAAAACTGATTTATTCAAGTGCATTACAAGTAGTGCTGAAAGATGGCGAGAAGCCCCGTTCTTTGGGAGGACTGCTTTGATTTCCACCTGCACAGAAGCAGATACGCTCTCATGGAGGGGATTGTGTGTTATGTAGGTGTAATTAGTGTCATCAGAGTCCACGAGGCTCATCGTCAGAGCACTGAAATGTCTGAAAACAGGTGGAATGGGCTGTTTTTAAATAGCGCCAACAAGAAAACTGAGATGTGTCAAGAGTTGAGCCTAAAATGGACTCGGGATCATGACTCCCTGAATCGTCACTTTATTTCCTCCCACCTTTTCGGACCTTTCTTGCAGCTTACTGAGTCGCATCGCCGCTGTTTTATTTGACCATGTGACAGAGCAGGAAGTTTGTCCCTAAAAGTTGATTTATTTAACCCATGTTGCAGGACATGTGAGACAACAAGGACGTGTCCCTAGTTTCAGTTTGTATTTCAAGGCTCGTGAAAGTCATTTAGACAGAATATAGTCCATTAAACGTTCCTTATAAACACAGCTGACGTGGTTTAATGCTGCTGGGTTTGGGAATCCGACTGACTGCAGCCCTCAGCACATGTAATATGATCTTTACAGTAAAACATTTGGAGCAGCTTTGTGAGATGCCATGGCATCTCTGCGCTGCAAACATCTTTACAGGATGCATATAGGTGCAGGACAAACTCTGTAACATGTTACAGTCATTTCATTACATGTGTAGTATGTCGGGACAGCTTTGCTGTGGACACACTACTAATTAATTATTCTTATGGCTAGTTCAAGCACAAAGAATATTAATTGTTTAATTAACAACGGATTCTTTCTTTTTCGAGTTAAATTTCTGCCATGTGACCGAGATAACTTGAGAGTGGAGTGTATGATTAGTGACATGAGACGTAATTTATCTTTGACCCATCAGAATAAATGCGGTCATTTATTTAACAGAATCAAAATTTTACATCAAACATGTACACTTGATTTGCTGATCTGTTTCTGATTAATAAACAAGTTCAAATAACAAGACAACAGCCGATTACTGATGGAGAATAATTCATCTCTGAAGGCACCTAGCTTGATTTACTGGCGCTGAGGTTTACAGAGAAGGAATAAAGAAGTTTCAGATTTAAAGAGGAGATTTAAATGGAGGAAGGAAAATGTGTTGACCCGGAATGGCACCCTTCCTCCGACCCCAGCTCAGCCCTCGGTACACTCAGGGTGACGACTCTCTACCTTTGCAGAAGATAAATCAGCTCCGGTACAGAGGTCCATTTCACGCTCCCTTTTCAGCGTCTCCGGTCAGAGTGGCTGGGAATCGTCAGAAGTTGTGACGAAGTACTCCGTTCAACAGAATAAGCTTCCTTAGAAGGAATCTTCATTAGAAGTTGTAGGGCGTTACGCCCGGGTGAGTTCACAGCGAGGCGTGCTGTGACTCCGCTGAAATGGACGGACCCTTGGCACATGGTCCCATTCCATCAGCTCACCGTAAGACTGAGTCTTCCAGTAAGACTGAGTCTCATCCTAGACTTAAAGTTCCAGGAAGACTGAATAGTTCCAAGAAGTGTTGACTTTTAAAGGGTATCCACTTCCTGTCACTTGGTACTTCCTGATTGGTTAGCACAACCAGCAGGGGTGGAGTTTTAGTGATGTCAGAGGGTTATTAGAAGTCAACAGGCAGCAGAAATGTTTTTAAGAACGGTTAGTACAGACAGGAAAATATTTTGAAGAAGTGAGACTCGCAGGTGCCAGTTCTTATTTACTGTCTGAGAGTTTTAAAACAAGGCACTTCGTTCTCATAACTTGTCTCTGACTTTTGACCGACGTCAAATCCACTCCTCATTCAGACAGAAGATTAAAATGCACAATTACTTCGTAAATAGATGTTTAACTTGTATGATCTAAGTCTAATGAGGTTTAAAAATCATTAATACTGTTTCACAGTTGATTTTAAATGAGTGGTTTACTTCAACATTTAGAAATGGTATGAACTAAACACACTTTTGATTATCAAGATATTGTAAAATAGTAATAATAATAATATAAAAAAAGAAGAGTGTTCTTTCAATTGATTAATTCAGGATACAATTAAATAGTCTCTTGATGAGATCATTTGTATTTCTGGATTCAAATCAATGAAATAACAGTTCCTGTCCCCTGAAGGTCTTCAGAGACAGATTGATGTCGGAGGTCTAGTTCACTACACATGCCCAAAAAATAAAAAGCTGAAAGTTGTTTTCAGTGTGTAAGAACAGTGTAGGAAGAAAAACTGAAAATTGTAAAAGGATTTTCAGCTTCAAAAATAATATATGACATTTGTTGAAAGATAAATAGCATATTTCAAAATTTTGTCTAAAAATTTGATAAGAATGTTGAATTAGATGGAATTTGATGTTCGTCCAATTGTCAAAATGTTTCAGGGTGTCCAGTCTTGGTCCTCGAGGGCCACTATGTTTTAACGGTTTCTCATATGAATCAATGGTGAGTAAACAGGCTTCTGCCGAATATGAAGAGGTGATTCAACCATTGAGTCAGGCGTGTTGGAGCAGGGAGGCATTTAAAACATGCAGGACAGTGGCCCTGCGGTACTTAATAATTATTTCCTTTTATCTATCCAGTCATAAATAACAATTTTAAAAAGCGTTGGGATGTGTCAAAGTTAACCTTAACCCTATAAACACCAACACTAAAACATGAAAAACATAACCTGAAAAATATTCAGAAAACAAAGAAATGAAAAATTACACAAAACCTCACAACTATGAGAAAAATAAAATAAAATTCCTGCTCAAAGCGACGGCTCAAACCTGTTCTGCTGTTATTAAAACGCACAGAAAACCAAAGAATTTCATGTCAATCATGTGACAATATAAAAAATGATGAAATAGCATTTGCACGGACCACAATGAGGCTGTTTCTCCAAATTAATGCTGTTCAAAGAGCTATCTACAACGGATAATATATTTATTGTTCATACATTTTCTAAGGAGACGAGCAGAAAACTTAAAGTCTGATATAATTTAAATTCTCACTGTGGTTAGACCAAACCAGGCTGCAGGAGAAAGACATTAACTGTACCTTCAGAAGACAAGACTTTGTAAATGCTGAAATTATAACAGTCAAATTAACCTGAAAACCAGAACGACAACATGCTTTAAAGATATTTTTGCTTTTTCTGTTCACTTTTGAACACATGCTTGATGCACAGCAGGGCGCTACTACTGCAAGACCTCCGAGTAAAACAATCTGTTACTGTGAGCAGCAGATGATCTGACCCCAGCACTCAGGATCAAAGGGTTTCTGGCAATAGAACCGTAAAAATCAAGGAAATAAGTACTTTTAGGCACTTCAAAGGTGTCAGATATCTCTGTTTTCAGACTTCGTTCAGATTGTTAAAGTGACTCTCACTCATGTATAAGAAAAGTATCCATCCTCTTGGCTGTTTGATGCTTTTATTGCTGCCATAAAGCAATAGTGGTCAATGTAAATTGGCTTTTACAAAAAATAAAACCAAATAAAAAAATAACGTTCAACGACAAAGTGAAATCAGATTTTTACAGTGTAATACCAATTAAATAAAAATCTGTGATTAAATAAATATTCAGTGATTCTCCAACAAAGTTAAGTCAGGTCCTCTGGACGGTTTCTTTTTTTGTTGAAACGTTTTTCATCCAAAAGACTTCATCAGTCTGAAGAGCCACAGCAAACTCAGTCTTATAAATTCAGTGATTCTCTTAATTTAACTCAGAGATTATTGAAAAATATAAATCAGGGCATGGATAGAGTGAGAGAGACCATGGTCACCTGTGAGCACTCGGAAGGAGTTACAAGCTTGGTTGAGATGGGAGCGACTGAACTGTTGTCCGAGTTCCTCACCAGTTTAAGCTTTATGGGACGAGAAGTTGAAGAATTGCAATAATCCTTAATATTCCTTTATTTCCAAACTTCAGCTTTGAAATAAAAAAAGAAGGTGCTGAAATATTCATCGGTGAACTTCCTGACAGTGGCTTTGTGGTGAGGAAACACCAAAGGTTTTGTTCCAGTGGCTGTTTGATGAACGTGAGATTAGTGCAGCTGCACAGCTCCACTCCTCCGCTCTGGTTAAAAAAAAAAAAAAAAAAAAGTTTAATCCTCAGCCCTTTTGAAGTCAGCTCCAATTCACAGTTGTATCAAACCTTCACGCAGGTATCTCCCTCAGTCAGTTAGACCTCAACCAGAAACCACTGCTTCTTATTTACGCTCGCAAAAACTGCAGGTTACAGAAACACTTTGATATAAACTACAGTCTTGTCTGGATGTTTTAGCATCTGCTTTAATTTCAGTGGTGCTCTGCAGCTGCAAAGCTGAGTTTAAGGCTGCTGAACGGGACGAAAGTTTGCTGTTCCGTTTATATGATTTTAAAATTTACAGTATTAATAAAAAAACGTGTTCACCTCCTTGAAGAAAGGATGATTGAAATGTACTAGATACTAATCTACTAGATACTAAATGAGTTCTAAAGAAAAGTTAGGGAAATCCTTGCCTTCGCAGGCTAGGACCCCATAAAAAAATAAATAAACGGGATAAAAACTGGACTTTTACTCACCTGTTCTCAGTAACAGCGCATTTAAACACAACACGTAGCTACATCTGTGACAGGGAATTGGTTGGAAAACGACCGTAAAACAATAAATGCACACTAGAAAGATTCCTGGAGAAACTTTGAAGAGGAGTACCACATTGAACATTTGGATTTGACATCACCATGTGTTAGGGATCACTCCCAGCTACCACCATACCAAATGTTGCAGTAAAATGTTCCTTAAAACTGTGGCAGATGAGGTTCATTCTCAGCTCAACTGCCATTTGAAATGAGCTTTGGCAAACTATCGTTTAGAAATGGAAGTCCACAATTAAACTTACTAACTAAATAGAAAAGTGGAACAGCACAGCATCATAGAGTTGTTTTGTTTGTTTGTTGTTGTTTGTTTTTTTAGAAAAGCAATAGAACTCCTTCATGTTTGAAAAACTGATTTAATTTGGTCCTTTTTGTCATAATTGAAAAACTTTTTTGTCCCAGTGTTCAGAATACAGAGCCGAAGACATTCACAAGTTTAAAAAACTTTTTTTTTAAGGTGCTTTTATTTTGAAGGGGAAGGGAAATGAGGAGAGGGGAAGTACTCCTCTGCAGGAAGGGAACAGAAGATGGTTAGAGCTGCCCAGGTAAGAAGTTGGTGGGGAAGTATTTTATTTAAAAAATATATATAGTTTGTGTTTGTTGGTTCTGAAAGGAGAGTCAGGATTCCAGGAGTGAAGATGTGAAAGCGACAGTTTTCATATTCCAGGTAAGTTCTTTCAGATACAGGCCGAGTACTGAGAGCAGGCAGGTGGAGACAGACTGCGCTGAAATGTTCTGGAAATGGTTCTCAGGAGGGAGTTTGTAGATCCTCGGTGAGTATGCTCCAGGACAACACAAAGGTTCTACAACAGAACACAGGTCAGTAAAAGTTATTTTCTACAGTAATCTCAGGAGGTTTGTCTGGGAGTTGTACCATCAACATCACCATGTGGCGTTCAGCGGTCCAACGAAGACTCGTGGTGCAGCTCAGCTCTTTATCTGCTGACGCGAAGGCCTGTCGTTAACCCTCCTGCTGCCCTTGGGTCAAAAACATTACTAGGAGAAAACAGAGCAGAAAGCAGGAATCAGACATTTTTCTCCGATCCCACAAGAAAACTTGTGGGTTTTCTTCATGTTTCTAAAAAGCTACATTTTAGTTTAAGATCAAATCCATCAAAAGGTGGACGGTGGTGGTTCAATCACCTGAGGCAGTCTAGAGTACAAACCAAGTGTTTCATGTTTGTTCTCCCCTCGTCTTCCTTCCCACCGTGTTATTATTCCATCTGCCATAAAGAGAGAACTATATAAAATATGTCTTGCAGTTTAAATATGTCCTACAGCTTATATTTGCTTTCTTGTTCAGGTCTCAAGTAAAAGTATGTGTCTGTAATAATGGAAACACGTTACAACTGAAAGGTATTTAGTTTTTAAAGCAGTTTGTGGACAGGTTATAAGTGTCTTACATGCAGTACATAACTCTTTGAACGACCTCAGTTTGAAGAAATTGAGTTAATTTGAATGCAGCAGAGACCAGGGTGGACTAAAACAACTTCGGTTTAAAAACTCGTGTTAGCGGACACAATTTCAAAGTCCTATACCAATGTACAATTATATCTTTATTTACAATGAATTTATTTTTCATGTGACACAAATATTTCAAAAAGGAATTAAACTGAATTTATTTTGCATTAGATGCCACACATAATGTGATACATGTTTTAGATGAAACTGTAAATGAAAATGGACCCGAGTCGACCCGAGCTTCAATAACTAAAGAAATCTATGTAGAATTAAAAAATACACATACAGTATAAAAAAGTTTTAGTTTAGAGACTGAACCTGCTCAGCTTTAACTTGTCAGTCTGGTCCAAATTAATCTTTGTTTCCTCAAAATGAAGTTACTCTTGAGTTGCATTTGGGCCCAAAGCCCGTAGCCATCATTTCCGAACCTGACGCAACCCGCCCGACGAATTAACAGTAATTACAGGTCGGAACCCGGAAAAAAATAAAAAATAAAATAATTAGGCTTTGACTGCTTGTACAGTTATTAACAGTTATTAACGGTCGGTGGATGGACAGAAGATCGGCGCTGATGGGGTGTTTGTCCTTTCATGGCTGTCAAAGCGCATTGAATCCCTGCTTCTGCCTGCATTCTGCATTATTCAGACATGGACCCTGCTCTGACATGACTGCAGGATATTTTGGGATCTCATCTGTTTGTGTTGTCAGCCGCGCGTGTCTGCTGAGTGCAGCGGCCGAATGAACGTCCATTACCTGTCAGCGCGCGGTCAAATTGCTACGTGGGGCTGGTGATTGTATGGCAAGCCATATTGCCATATAATTTGATTGTCAGCCGCGCGCGTCCGCTGATGCAATCAAAAACCTGACACCGGCCCGCACATTAAGCACATTATTATGGCCCGGCCCTAATACGGGTTGGGCCGGGCTCCGGGTTCAGGTTGTAAATGACCGCTCTAAGTTACTCCAAGAGCACCAGGTAACATGTTAACTGTTTATAACCTCTCCACAGAACCCCACTTCAGAAAAGTCCAATTCTCATAGTTTATTGTTTCATTGTTTAAAGTTAAAAAAAAAACAACAACTTTTATTGTCAAATCAACTGCAATGCAGGACATGAAACACGTAGTTCTAGTAAACAAACGGAGCGGTCAGACGTACTGTGGTAAAATGGACGATGCAGGTGATGGCGATGACGAGGAGGCCGATGATGATTGAAGCAACAGCGACATAGAAGGCGTTCCTGCCCAGTCGCCTGGAACCATCATAGTCACCTTGGTAGTAACTCTTTCTAGACTGTGAAAATAAAAAGAGGTCACGATAAAACACCTCTTCAAGACATTACATCATTTCTCTGCTGAATGCCCAGCTGAAGCATTAAATTAGTTAAAAACCTGAATTAAGTGATTTTATTACATGAAAATGTAACTCTTAGTTGATTATTTCACACCTTAAACTGTTGATAAACATAATTTTGTAGTTTGGCTGACTTAAATTTAATATTCATCAGATAAAGAACTGTCTCCTTTCTGAAACAGAAGATGAGGAATGAATACAGATGAGTTTGATGGGCAGAGCAGGTGTGGTGGTGGTGGTGGTGGTGGTGGTGGTGGTGGTGGTGGTGGTGGTGGTGGGGTTACATCTTAGTGTTAGAGCTCACTGAAACATTTAAAATCTCTGGAGCAACAACTCTGTATTTTCTTTAAAAATAATAATTATATATATATATATATATATATTAATAAAATGCAGTTAAAAGAAGAAACTTGCCATGACAGAGAAGACCAGCGCCACGATGTTGACAGGACATGCAGGACAAAAACACGCCAGCATGGCCAACCACAGGTAGCTGCGGAGCGGAGGTGGAGGCTCCTGCTCCTCCGTGGAACCACAGTCCAAAAATGTGCTCCCGCTTAAAGAGGCTTTCTTCTGACACTTCAGCATGGTGAAAGCCACTGAAGTTAGAAAAAACGCAGGAGATGAAAAAAACAAAACGTGAACGTCAAAGAGGACAGAAGTCTGCAAAACTTGGGTCACACGTTTCAGAGTTGGAATTCAGCAGCTTGAAAGTCCTCTTGGTGAAGCATATTATATTCTAGTATTTGTTCAGTGCTGGAAATGTTGTAAGTTTGTTGGCAGAGGGGGGGGGGGGGGTGGAAGAGGATCTCTGACCCTGCTGGCCTCAGTCCAGGACCTGTGAGGGATCTGGATCTGTTTACCACCTCCCAGCAAACAGCCAGAGCTGTGTGGCTCTTATTAACAGAGCACTCTGTGTCCACTACGTCTTATAATCAAGATGTTTTTCTTCTTGTTGTTTATCCGGGTAAAAGAGGTTAAAGGGATAGTTCAGATCATTTAAAAGAGTTCAGTGGAAAGACTATAAACGATAAACATCTTAACTGTTGCAGACAGCTCTGATCGACTTCCTTGTGGAGAAATAAAGTTAAGTCTGAAAAAGTTAAATCTGGTCCTCTGGACATTCAAAAAAAAAAAAAAAAAAAAGCAAAACAACAAAAAATGTAGAAACGTTTTGTCTCTCATCCGAGAGACTTCCTCAGTCTGAGGAGCTGTTTTCAGCGCAGTCTCTTAAATAGCACCGTCTCAGGGTGGATCAACCAGTTTTGCTGCTGACAACCAAAACCAGCTGATCACATGCTCAAGAAGGACCATCAGCCTAACAATGGATCGTTAGCACACTGATGGCTGTTTACTGTTCACAGAGGGCTGAGTGATACTAGCAATCACAGCATTGTAAGAGGGGGACAGTTGAACCCGGAGGCTCCACCCCTGTTTAACGATGGACGATTTCTTTTCACAAAGATGGCCTCCTTTACTCTTCTCTCAAACCATCGTTCCTCTCTATCCAGGATGTGAACATCTTCATCCTTGAAAGAGTGACCGCTGGCCTGGAGATGAGTGTAGACCTCAGAGTCCTGGCCTGATGATGTTGATCTTCTGTGCTGGGCCATCCTTTTGGTCAGTGGCTGTTTAGTTTCCCCGATGTAAGACTGATCACAGCCCTCCTGACACTGAACAGCATACACAACATTACTCTGTTTGTGCCGGGGGACTGGATCTTTGGGATGAACCAGTCTTTGCC
>NC_056504.1:7448878-7462578 GCF_014905685.2 Nematolebias whitei
CTGTTTGTGCCGGGGGACTGGATCTTTGGGATGAACCAGTCTTTGCCGTAATGTATTTTGGGGTTTAAAAGCCACTGGGACGTTATGTTTAGAAAATAAACGTCTCAGTTTCTCTGATACTCCCTCAACATATGGAATGACCACTGGTCTGGGTCTGGGTTCCTCCTTTTCACCTGTTGGCTGACTGGAGTCCTGTTTGGGTTTCTTCTCTGCTTTTAGGAAGGCCCAGTTAGGATATCCACATTGCTCTAGAGCCTGTCTTGTGTAGGATTTCTCCTTCTGCCTGGCTCCTGAGCTAGTGGGGACGCTGTCTGCTCTGTGATACAGAGTCCTGATGACTCCTAACTTGTGCTCCAAAACAACATCTTCAGTCCTAAAGTTTTACAGTGTGAATATTATTTGTGTTTTTAAACAGTGATATTGACTGAGGTTGAATGATATACCCTGCTGGCTAAAATATTATGGTGCTCCTGCTAGAATGTTGAGTTGTACTGGAAGTGCTACAGCTAGCAGCTGCTGCTAATTGTGCTCGGACATGACCAAGTTCTATGTAAACATTTATGAAATGCTAATGACCGTAACATCCATTCGTCTATCCAACCATCTTCTATTGATTATCCATAGCTGGGTCACAAAGGCAACTGGTACATGAGAGAAACCCAGACATCCCTCTCCCCAGTGACACTTTCCAGCTCATTCTGGGGTACCCCGAGGTGTTCCCAGACCAAAGAAGATACACCATCCCTCCAGTGACTTCTGGGTCTTCAGGGGCCTCCTAACATTGGGATGTGCCTGGAAAACCTCTAAAGGAAGGCATCCAGGAGGCATCCTAATCTGACGCCTGAACCACTTCAACTGACTCTTTGCGGTGCAGAGGAGCAGCGGCTCTACTCCAAACACCCCACCCCTTATGGCTCCTCACCCCATCACTAAAGGCTCCCACAGACTCGGGCGGTCCTCAGTCCGTGCGGAAACTGTGCGCTCTGTCCACAAAGGGTTGAGACTTCATACTCGAGGGTCCACCCTGACCGGCTACAGTCAGCTCCGCAGGCCAGGGGCGTTTACCTTCAGGACAAATTGAGTTTGACAATTGGTCATTTGCTGACACACCTACTGGATTGATTCGAAAAAAAAAAAAGAGAGAGAGAGCTGGCAGCAAGCCGCAGCTGTGTTCTGTGTTTATATGTTAATAAAAACTTCTAAAAAAAAAAAAAAACAACAGGGAGCGCTGGACCTGCAGCCCACACATCAAACCAGCCCGCCAGGAAATGTCCAGACCCTCCTGCAGCCACGCTGGACCTGACTCATGACAAATCCCTTCAGTCGTGGCGTCAACGGAGGAGGAGGAGGAAGAGGAAGAGATCACTTGCCTCTTGAAAAAAAAAAAGGCCATTAAACCAGATCAGTGATGAAGAAGGAGAATTTAATACATTGATGTTGCATACAAAACAGTCCATCGCCGGGCAGTTTATTGTACGACATTGAGCAAGCACACGTGGTTGTAAAAATTTATCTTTGCACAGACGCCCTGCGGGCGTCCATTTCAAGTCTAATCCAGTACGCGCGGACCTCCATGGACTGAGGTCCGCCCGAGTATACTGGAGCCATAAGGGTGAGCCCAGCCACCCTACAAAGAACGTCCATCCATTTTGGCCATTTGTATCCAAGATCTCCTTCTTTCTGTCATGATCCAAAACTCATGACCATAGGCGAGGGTTGGAACATGGACAGACCAGAGCGCATTGCCTTTTGACTCAACTCTTTCTTCACCACGACTGACCGAAGCAATCCTCATTTACTGTGGATGAGGCCCAAAGCAGGACCAAGACTTTGGAACGAGTTACCTCTGCTTGTCAGACAGGACCCCTCCCTCTCGGTTTTTAAGTCCCGTTTAAAAACCCACTACTATTCAGTAGCTTTCAACACCAGATGATCTGTGTTTTTAACCTGTATGCTCCACAGTGGTTAGTCGTCATATTTATTATCTGCAATGTTTTTATGTCTATATTCTGATTTACCTCATTTTGTATTTTGCTTCGTGTGTTACCTGTTGTTCTGTCTGTACAGCACTTTGGTCGGCCTTGTAGCTGTTTTAAGTGCTCTATAAATAAAATGGTATGGTATGGGTAAATTTGTAAACCCATCTCCCGTTCCATCCAACCTTCACTCATGAACAAGACGCCCAGATACTTGAATTCCTCCACCCTGAGGCAAGAGCTCCCCACCAACTCAGAGGGGGCAATTTTCTGATCAAAAACCTTGGCCTCAGATTTGGAGGAACTGGCTCTCATTCTGCTTCACACTAGGCTGCATACTGCCCCAGTACACACTGAAGGTCTTGGCCTAAAAATGCTAGCTGAACCACATCATCTGCATAAAGCAGAGATGAGACCCTGAAGTTCCCAAACCAGACACCCTCCTCTCCATGACTGTGCCTCAAGATCCTGTCCATGAAAACCACAAACAGGATCTGAGACAAGGGACAGTTCTGGCAGAGTGCAACCCACACCGAGAATGAGCTTTTTGCTTAGAATGCAGACACAGCTCTTGCTTTGGTTATACAGGGACAGTTCTTAAAATCAACCCAGGCACCCCATACTCCTGCAACACCACCCCATACTCCTGCAACACCACCCACAGAATGCCTCAAGGAACATAGCATTTCCCCGATCCACAAAAAACACGTACGAGAAGCAAACTCCCATGTCCCACTTAGAAACTCTGCAAGAGTAACAATCTGCTCCACTATTTCAGAACCAGGATGGAAGCCACACTGCTTCTTCTGAATCTGAGGTTTGACAATCAGCCGGAATCTCCCTTCCTACACCCTGGAATAAACTTTCCTAATGAGGGTGAGAAGTGCGATCCCATAATAGTTGGAACACACTCTCCGATCCCACTTTTTAAAAATGGTAACTACCACCCCGGTCTGCCACTCCACTGGTCTTATCCCAGTCCTCCATGAGACATTGAAGTGATGAGTCAACCATGATAGCCCCACAACATCCAGCCTTCAGCACCTCGGGGCGAATCTCATCCACCCTTGGCGCTCTGCTGCCGGGGAGCTTTTGACTACCTCGGTGACCTCTGCCATGGTAATGAACCCATCTTCCCCAAAGTCCTCAGACTCTGCCTCCTCAAAGGTGTACATGGTAGATGGATTAAGGAAATCCTCAAAGTACTCCTTTAACTGCTCAACAATATCCTCAGTTCGGATCATCAGTCCTCCACCCAAACCAAGCACAGCCTGGGATAGTCTGCAGTCCTTTCCTGGGTCGCCAAACCGTTTGCTAAAACTTTGAGACCATGGCCTCCCCGAATTCCTCCTATGCCCGAGTTTTTTCTTCTGCCATCACCGAAGCTGCAGTCCTCCAGGCCACCCTGTACCTGTCAGCTGTTCTGGAGTCCTCTGGAACAACAAAGTCATGATGGCCTCCCATCGGCGTTGGTGTCCAACAGTGGGTCCTTTGATTGCTGCCGCGACAGGCACCGATGACCTTCAGGCCACATCTCTTGGAAGCCACATCTGCAAAAGAGGCCCTGAACATTCCCATTCAGATTCCTTGTCCCTGACCTCCCCCGGGACATGTGAACGACTCTCCCAGAGGTGCGAGCTAAAAGCTGCACGGACAGCCGTCATTTTCGTGACTGGAAACATTTCAACCCTTCAGCAGCCCTCAGGCCAACATGACCCATGAGACCTTGAGTCACTTTGACCCAAGTGCAGCAGGTGGGTCAAGATGACAGCAGTAGATTTTGGTCTAGAACTAGCTGTTAGCTAATCATTCAGCTTGATATTGCTTCGATAATAAATTGACCTCCAAAAGGATAATGAGCTAAAACAGGAAAGATATTAGCTGTTTTAAGTTTCTACAGAACCACACTTTAAAATATATGGACAGTTACCGTACTTATAAACAGAAAACAAACTTCTTCTGTGTTGATTTAAAGTACTTTCTGCTTCATGTATCTTTCAACTCTACTGGGGGGTGAGCAGTTCTCTTCACTGAAGATGAAGACCGCTCTGCTCTACAGGATTTAGAGCTAGGGAAACGAAATCCTTCAACCGAGTCACTAAATCTGTGCTTGTTTAATCTAGAAGACAAGTTCGCTTACATTGGTGAAAAAACAATCGGGTGCAATTTGCTTTAAAATAATTTATTAAGAACTTCAAATTGAAATAAAAAAAAGTCAAGGAAAGTTCGACGGGGGACAGTACAATTTATTTTTTTAATCCGAGCTCACGCAGAGCTCCATTCACGACATTGGCCTTCCTCCATACATCACCAAAACAAAAGACATCAATAAAATTAATATACAAAAGGGGGGAAAACATCTCAAAACAGAAAAATATAGTTTCTTTTTTTCTGAAAATAAGTCTTAATGCCGCAGAATTTTCCACTTGTTGTCTGCTATTACCAATAATAGTACTATTTTCATTTGTAAGGTAAAAAATAACTTATTGCTTTATTGTAAGTTAAAAAGTTACAGTGTTGGTGTCCAGCAGTAGTTTTTTTTTTTTATTATTAATTGTGTCCCAGCATCTCTGACAGAGGAGCTCCTGGCTGGATCAGGAAGTTTTTATTTTTTTTACCAAACAGGCGTTCGGTAAGAAATCTGAACAAGTAGCTCGTTTTCCTGCAGCTCGTTCTTTTTGTCTCTTCCTGCCAGCCAGAGTCATCGTGTCGTATCAGAGCGGACTGGAAGCATGACCCTGTTCCATTTCTGGTTCCCTGCCCAAGTCCTGTCTATTCACCACATGGAGCAGCAACTATATATATATATATATATATTTATATATATTCATACAAACAAAAATATGTTGGTTCCGGAGAAGCACAAATTTATCACACGCCAGTGCGGAACGGGAGAAAGTCAGGCGAGAAAAGCAGACGAACCAAAATGAAACGGGGCGACCCCTTCATTCTTTTCTTTACAGGACCAAAGAGAAAAGGCAACACAAACGCTCCTTCGTTTGCCAAAAGTAGCTCCGTACTACTCTTTGATGACACACACTCTCTCAACCACACGCACCTTCAACAGTGATGGGAGGACAGAATGCTACAGCTGTGTTCTCGGAGAATGTCCTTCATTAGTTTTTCACGGTGGACAACACCGCAGAAAATAAAGTTGTTTTTTTTCTTGACAAGAAAAAGAAAACAATAAACAACAAAAAGCCAGGTGAACTGCGCAACAACAACAAAAAAGAACGTGTTTGAAAAGGGCGGCTCCCAAAACTCACGAAATCCCACTTTCTCCTGCTCGAGGTTCTTCCTCGAGTCCGTCGTGTTTGTAAAAGGTTTTCGTGAAGATGCAAAACTTGTTTTTTAAAGAAGGAAAAGGTGTTCGTTACATAACAGGTAGTTAGGTGAGGACCTGACAAACGTCTGGAAATGTACTGAAGAGCGCCGAAGAGGACTGGCCCGCAGTGTGCACGTGTTCTGTACACGCACTGCTAAAGTAGTGAGACGAGCGCAGACAGCAGGAAGTGACATCCAGTCAAATCGCTGTTAAACCAACCAATGACATGCCAGCAGGTACGGCAACCCCCACCTCCCCTGCGTCTATATACAATATCTTACAGGAAGACATAAAAACATTGCTTTAAAACCAATTACAGAAGAAAATACCTTACAGATTATCATTATTAAGTCAATATTAATAATATTACAAAGGTTTTGTTTTTAAAGACTACCAAAATATACATTTTTTTGTGTTTCTCAATGTTTCCGTCACACTTGAGAGTAAAAAAGGACTTTGTTGGATTTGTTCTTCCTTCGCTAAAAACTGTTTTTGTGTGTGTTTGTTTTTTTACAGACAACCCATCTCACGTGTTTTTTCTCGGTTCACATTCATACCAGCTTTTGTGAAACTTTAAAAAAAAAAATAATAATTAAAACAGTCCTCTTTGTCTCGCGTGAAGATGACAAACAGGATTTTTTTTTTTCTTGCACTTTTCTTCCGTCAACTCCAGAAGAAAAAAGGAAATGGTTAACGGATGGAGGAGGGGGGGCGGGGTCTAGGCGTTACACTACATGAAGACAAAAGGGGGAGAAACGGGGACGTTATGTTGAAGTGAGATTAGTACAGCAAAACGAGTATTGGTTTAAAAAAGATATTCAGTCGGTGGGTGGAGCCACGTGGAGCCAGAAGAGCTTGTGGGCGGCCAGTCGGACCGTGCCATCGAGTGGGCAGCCAGAGTTCTGATTGGCCCGACAGAGAGGAGAGACGTCCTCCAATCCTCAGTGACCGGAGTCTTCTCAGTGGTAGCCATTAGTGAATGCAGTAGCAATCAGAGGACCCTGGGGAGAGAAAACCAAGAATAAATCCACTCTCTGCAGCCTCTGTGAATACATGCCCCTACGTACACACAAGGTTTTATGCATCAGAATAAAATAAAAACGAGTCCATGGTATTTACCAGGTTTTTAAATTATTCAAATCTAACCTCAAATGTAGAAAAGAAACAACGGTGTCATTATGTATTAAACAGATGATTTACCAAAAACGATCAAGCTGTGTTTCGGTCCACTTTAGGTAGGACCTCCTTCAACAGCGACGACTTGAAGTCGTGTTCTGAGTGGCTCCATCAGCCTCACGTGGTTGTTGAGGATTTTTGCCCCTCTCTTTTTTACATCATCATTAATGCAGCCAAATTCCGTTTAGAGAGAAAAGAGCTTTCTCTTTTTCTTGACAACTCTTCCAAAGCAGGTCATACTGGCTCATATAATAAATTTCAACATTTAACTTGTTAACCGAAGCCTGAAGAGTAAGATATGGATCTTGGGTGTTTGTTTCTTTTTACAAATTATCTCATCACTGCACAGTCTGACCTTGGGGTGATTTTGCTGGGACCTCCCCCACTCCTGACCAGATGGTTTCTGCTTGTGAATAATCTTGAACTTGTCAAATGAAAGTCTCCAGATTATCTGGAAACAACCTTTAATCTTTCCCAGTTGTTTCGTCAAGGACATTGCTGATGTCTTTCCGCCTTGGCGTTGTGATAACAAACATCTGTATGCTCCAGAGGACTCTGTCCCAACTCCTGCTGATGATCAGCTACTCAAGTGAATTTATTTACCAACAACTGGTTCCAACTTTACCTCCTAAATCAGGGGTGTCCAAACTTTTTCATATGAGGGTCTGAACGATCCAGACGAAAGAACTCATGGGCCACGAAAATGTGAGTTTAACTCTCAACGTGAACAATATTTTGAGGAAAGGACAAAAGTTTACTAATTTTGGTGTAGAAAGAGTTTTAAATAGTTGCAGATCAAAAACATTAAAAGCCTCATAAACACTAACCTTATATTTTTATTTAAAAAAAACAACAATTTGATTTGTTGGGTCTATGTTTGTTGTTTTCTTGTGTTTTGAAAGTTCATTTTAGTCTGTTCTCGGCAATAAAAGCGTAATATGAGTAAGTGTCCTTTTAAAAGGAAGTCGATCAGACCTCTGGACCCAAAAGGATCAAAGTTCTGAAAAATCTTTCAGCTGTCAGTTGCTACAACAGAAGGTTTGAAGGGACACTGATAAAGTTGATCCACTGTTATGCAGATGATACAACTTTATATTAATTGAAAAATGTCCAACTTCCCTCTATTGATTATTTTATCAACTGCAATTTGTTATATTTAGCCAAGTTACATGAATAATTATCCCAACGTCTCTTTTGATAGGAGTCTGTAAAGGTTTGTGGTGCTTTGTACCATGAAGTGAAAATAAAAAGATTCATTGCAGCCAAATATTTGTATTTTGCTGAATATTACTCATTTTGAAAATATTTTTTTCATCTATTTTGCTGTTAAACCTAAACATTATATAATGATTGCAATGCATTAGCACAAAGACGGCTCTTAAGCCTGCTGGTCAAAATGAAACCATTCTTAATCTGCAGTTGTGGACCGCACAAAATTACTCCAAGGGCCACAAATGGCCCGCGGGCCGCACTTTGGACACCCTTGTCCTAAATCCTACTGAAGCAGCATGGTTAAACTTTTGATTTTCACACACCGCTGTTCCATTTTAATTTGTTTTTGTTTCTAAAAGAATGCCATGATGGACTTTGTAGCGTCCTTTTCTAAACTTGGGGGGGGGTCGACAAATTTTAGATCCTGGTAAAGACTACATTTTATTGTGTCCTGATATTTAAAACCCAAGAATTAATTAATTAATTTTTTTTCCTCCACTGATTTGTTATTTATTTTCTTATTTCAAGTGTGAGCTGAGTGACCTACCCCTAAACCGTGACCGAACCCTGTGCTAGGTGCAGGGCTAGCAGCGCTGATGTAGCTGCTGACTCCTGAGTCCTGATTGGCTGCAGCATACAGGTCAGCCATTGGTCCGGGGCTGCTGGTGCCCAGGAAGCCAGCTGTGCGTGATGGAGCGGAGCCTGGAGGCAGGAGAGACGAGTCAGGTCACACACACACATCTAAAAATATGCTTTTATTTGTCCTAGCAGCCCATTGTGAAAACACTCTACCTAAAGCAAACATGCAGTACAAATATAGAAAACACACACACACATACCTCTGACTACTGCTGCTGCAGCTGCCATTGGTCCATAAGCAGTGAGGGGAATGGCTGAGGATTACACAACAAACCAAATTATGGCACAAACAAGTCATTGTGGATCACTCTCATAGCAGATCATAAGCAATAATCTACAGCTCAGTGTGGGTGAAGCTACATCTGCTCGCACATCTGTCACGTCATTTAAATCCAACTGGTGGAGGAGGGGGGGGGGACAGTCCGGTGCTACATCTACAAGCATCTGGCTCTAGGTTCACCGATTACCGGTATAAGGACAAACCCGAAGGATCATGAGTACAAGCAAGGATGTAAGAGTGGCTTTGTAGATTTAAAGGATGAGCTGCTTTTAGCTCGGAGAACAATAAAAATCGGGCACTTGTGAAAAGCCGATGAGGTATAATGAACCCGTTTGGCCCACTGACTTCATTCAAATTATAAATGAGCTAAAAATAGAGCAGAACTGAAATGCTGAACCGCTGCATTCAGGCCTTGGTCCTAATGTTAGCTGTGTGTGTCAGAAGGAATCGGAGTGGATGACGGGACTTTTACGTGTTATAAATAGCAGCTCTGCCGTCCCTCTCGCTGACTGAGTCAGACACGTGCAGCATCACGCTATTCAGGACCAAAGAGAGAAATATCATCAGGTCTGCAACAATAGTTACTTATGCATGTCCCTGCTCTAAAAGCTGCTCTGGGTTTCTTTCCTTTTGAAATACTTGATCAAAATAAATCCCACTAGCAGCTAGATATTAGGAATAAATACTGAACTGAGCTTTGATGATTAAAAAAAAAACCCACAAATGTGACGTCGATTTTACAGATAATGAGGTAACATTTGGTGCAGTAGTAGTACACTTTGTCCCTAACACATACTCTGAGCACAAAGCTGTGTGAAAAATCTTTGCTTAAAATGTTGGCATCAGCGTCGTTGGTCTGTTAGTAAAATATCTCCTGAACCAGAGGAAGAATTTCAATAAAACTCTCAGAATGGCTGAAATCACTGGTTGTTCATTTACAACTGATTAACTTTGGAGTACAGTAGTCCCTCGTTTATCTCAGGGGATCCGTACCATGAAGTCCTGCGATAAATAAAAAAACTGTGAAGTAGGAATAATGGTACAAGTGGTAAGTAGTAGTTTATTTTAGTGTATATATAGTTATATATTTTTAAACCCTTCCCACACTTGCAATATTCTAAAGTTTAGAATAGAATAAAAAAAATAGAATCTAAACAATGTTTCTAAACTCTAAATGCTCTAAAAGAGCACAGCATGTCATGATCTCAGCTCTCGGCCTCCTGCTGCTCTCGGCCACGCCCACTTCTCCGCTGCAGAGCGGATATGACACGCTGCATGAAGAAGCTTGGGCTGCGCACAGGTGCTAAATAATTTATTTTAAAATAAAAATTCCATGCCGATCGTGCGGTTCATCCATCTATCAGCCACTCGTGTGTCATGTCCAATCATTTAAAAAAAACGCGATAGAGCGAGTCCGCGATAAACGAACCGCGAAGTAGCGAGGGACGACTGTAAATGTAAACGGACTGTACTTATAAAGCACCTTTCCATCTTATCAAGACACTCAAAGCTCTTTACTGCACCGTCTGTGCCCTCATTTACCCATTAATGCAGCACTCTTGTTATAGCTACACAAAGCTCATCTGAATCTGTAGAGATTAATCAGAACACTGATGGGACACACATCGGAGGCTATGAGGGGTTCAGTGTCTTGCCCAGGGACACTTTGGCATGTGACCGTCGGTGGAGTCGAACCCTCAACTCTTGCATTAGAGGACGACTGCTCTAACCACTCAGCCACATCCGCACAGTAAACACAAGACAAGATGGCTGCCGCAGCTAATTAACCTTATCCTATACAAAAAAGGCTGCACTTCAGTCAGTTTTATAAATATTAAGCTAAAATGTGGTGTGGCCGTAGGTGACGTCACTCACAACACATACTCAGAGAGCTAACAGATCATGCAGGATATCACAGCATCTTTTGAGATAGAAGTCATTTCATAATTTTAAGTTCAAGTTTTGAGCAAAATAGTTATAACTCATTTATCAACATCAGATGATCTTAGTCCAGCACGACTCACCTGTATAAATAAAGGTTGAATGAAAATAGACCAACACGGGCATGAAAGGAGGCGGGCGAAATTAATTTTTTCAAAAAAATGCAAAACTTTTAATTTGTTAAACCTGTTTTTGTTAGAACAGGTTCAACAAAACCTATTTTAAATATTAAAAAAAAAAAAATCAGAATTAATTAATTAATCAGAATCTGCTTCACTTTGGAGTCACTGAAAAATCAAACGCCCACGTTTTGGTTTAAATGATGCGTTTCGGGTTAGTCTTACTCTTTGATCATTGTGTTTTAGTATCTAATAACTTATTTTAGTTCCTGTCGTTCCTGTAAGGTTTCTGAGAGCGGAACAGTGAAACGATCTTAGGAGAAAATCAATTAATGTAAAACAAATGAACAGCTTTCACTTCAGATAAACAGTTTGTGTATAGCAACAACAAAACGCTGAAAGCAGACAGTTCACTCGGACGTTCTGCTGCTAAATGAGTTTGTTTTTCTCTCGTGGCCTTCCAAAGATCGAGCACTGACCTGCCAGTTCAGGGGGGTGAGACGACGTCAGAAGGGGAGTCCGCTCTATGTGGAACTCTAGAAACAGAGAAGGTCGAGAGAGAGCGCTTTGTAAACACGGTGACCATACACAAAACCAAACTACAAAGCCACAAACGCACACAGACGCAGAGCGGCAGGAAGGCAGGAGCAGAGGAAAAGGAGGGGCCGCGCAGCCAAATGAAAGGCCGTTACATAAGTAGATCAAATAAACAGCAACTAATCAAAGACGAAAGAAGCAAACACGATGAATCAAAGGTACAACAACATTTAGAGTTTAAGATGGAGCAAGAAAATATGGAGTAATAATAATGAGTCTGTTTCTAACGCTAAAGGGAGTGGGTTTAAACAGGCTCACCTGGTAACTGGTACGTGTATCCAGGTGCTAGTCCAGAGTAACTGCGGCTGGTGTAAGTAGTAGTCTGAAAACCTGGATAGCCTGTAAAAACACAGGAAACATCTGTTTAATCAACTGTGCTGATTAAAAGACATACAAATTAGTTTCAGGGGTTTAGCTGCAGAGGTTAGATAACTCATCTACAATCAGCTCCAACACAAATTATATAAACACAATTATATGAGTGTATGAGTTTGATCAAGCTCTTTAATTAAGATGGATATACCAATGTATTTATTATCTCTTTAAATTTGGATTAAGTCCTGAATAATTGATTTTGAAGTGAACCTTCAGGCCATATGAGCTAATCAAGACATATAAAAATATACAGAATAAAAATTTCCTCACTTGTGTGCTTAAAAACTAATAAAATCAAAGACTCTGCATCTGTTCTTAAAAAGATGAGCGCTCACTTATCATGGTATAATCATAAAGGGCCAGCAGGGGGCGCACAGAAACCACACATAAAGCAGGTCTGAGCTTAGACAATGAGAACATCTTAAAAAACAAAGTGTTCTTCAATGAAAGCTCTTCATTCTGGTCCTGTGTTTCAAATAAATCCAACCAGGGCTACACGTAACACAAGTCAGCAGTAATTTATTGGGATGTGATCATATCTGTGTTCACTTCACAAAAATAAACACAATAAGGTTCAACTAAAGTTTAGTTCACGGATTTATTCTGAACTATGCTGTAATGTGGACACAGCATGATAAAATGTCTTGTTTGTTTGTGTTAGCTTATATTACAAAACCTTTTTTAGTAAATGTGAAGTGTTCATCCTTATAGGAAGTTCAACACAAATCACTAAAAATGTATTTATTTTACAGTATTCTTTCAAGTTTATCCCCAAAAGTTGCCCTTTTTGTGTATTTTATCTCTAATCTTACCTAACATGCCAATGCCCAGCATGAACGTGTCCATCCCGTAGGGCATCACTCTCGAGCGGCCTCTGGCTGAGCTCGTCGGTGTCATCACCTCCTTGGGCTGGGCTTTCTTACACTCCACCTAGAGGAAGAATAAATAATTTTTAAAAAATGAACGTGCCCGTCACGTCACCTTTCATGCCACTTTTAAACTCAGATCGTCAAAGTGCAACAAAATTGTAGCTAAAACGTAAAAACCAGCGTTATGTGACATGCCACGCTCAGAGTACGTGTTAGCTATGTGTTAGCCATGTGTCGGCTGCGACCACACAAAACTTCACTCGAGAGTAAACTGAGGTATAATCATCGAGTTTGCTAACGAACCCATCTTGAAGTGGGTTCACTCCAAGAGTTTCTCAGACTGGACTAATGTTCAAGTGTTCAGTAGAAATAGGAACAAACGCATCCGCAGCTGCACATCATTTGTTAACGCGACTCCTTATGTTCCGTGCTTCGGCGCAGCGTTTTCAGCCGTGTACCATTTTGTTGTTGATCTCGTGGAAGTGGATCTCGCACACTTTCTCCACCACGTCTTCATTCTCAAAGGTGACAAAGCCAAAACCTGGAGGAGACGAACACAAACCACATAAATATTTTACTGGCTGCCCCTCTGTTAACAAAAGAAAAGACTTCTTTAACCTTCTCCCTCAGCCAAGTAAGGATATGGCTCTCGAACGTCTTGCTTATCAATCAGGGGGTTATCGTTAAGGAGGGGGGGCCTCCTGAGCATGGTTCTTTCTCTTAAAACTGAGCCCAGATGATCATTATTATCATCATCAATTTCTCCACCCCGCTCCCGCTCCCTCTTCATTTCCTCGTCTGTCTCGCTGCGTTACATCATCGCCTGTGGCCATCTTGACTGAGCAGGGCGACCCTCAGCGGGCCCTGCCCTAACCCACATAAATGGAGGGGAGGGGAGGCGAGAGAGGAGAAAATAATGTGCTTGGAGGGGGGGGGGGGAACACTTTTTGCAGAGGTTCACCTAATGACTCCGTCACGCTGCCTCTCCTTTCATTTGCAAAGACGCATTTTGATGCCAACACATATTTACATGGCGTGCGTGTGTGTTAGTTTAACTCTGCGCAGTGTGCGCACCTACCTCTGTGTCTGTTGGTTGTTTTGTCGAACATGAGCATGGCGTCATCGACCTACGGGAACAAAAGATGGAGAGGCAGCCACATTAACACTCACACATCATTACCCAGCATGGGG
>NC_056504.1:7462588-7491176 GCF_014905685.2 Nematolebias whitei
TTGTTACAAACTCTGTCGTTCCCCTGATTTTCTCATCTGTTCCCCCTCGCTGTAAAGTTTGCTGTTCCCGTGGAAACGGTTAAGAATTTCAATTAGAAGGACCTGCCACCCCCTCCCCGTCTAATCTCAGCGAACAGGGGGAAAAGTAAGAGATGGGTGGGGGGGGGGGGGGGGGGCAGAGCAGAGGGGGAGGATTTCAGAAAGATTATTTGAGGTAAAGTTGAATTCTGTTTGGGAAGATTCAAATCCTGGAAAACAAAGTGGGCCCGAGGTCTTTGTCATCACGCTCCTTTTTATTCTCCGTCTCCCTCCTCCTCCTCCTCCTCCTCCTCCTCCTCCTGCACTCACTCCACTGCCCTATTCATATTCCACCTCCTCCCCCTCCCTCCCTTGCTCGTCCTTCACTGTGGCAGGAAAGTTTGCGGCCTCTGCTGGAGCTCTGACAGACACGAGGGGGGCAAATGGGGAACTCTTTTCTTTTAAAGCTGCAGCACAACCTTCCTCACGTGCCCGACTGTGAGCGCACGGCCATTCCCACCAGCCGACCGGCTCCGAAACTCAAGCCGGCGCACGAGTGACGGAGGCTCCAGCTCCCATCTCTCTTATCTGCCGTGGAAAACAGCAGTCACACTTTCTGGACGATGAGCACGGCAGGATCAAGGCTGCTTCTCCACGACTCTTATCTCTGTCAACATATAGACCACCCGCCTCTCCTCCTAACTCCCATCTCTGTCCTTCGTGCAGATTTTACCCCCCCACCCCCACCCCGTCTCTTCCATCTCCTGCCCTTCCGGTTGGTCAAACTCAATGACACAGCAGAGAGCAGAAAGGAAAGAGGACACTAGGTAGACAGCTGCAAGCTAACATGTTATCATTAGAGTAGAGTTACAGAGACTGACCTGCAGCTAGCTTTGGAAGCTTTTATTTTGAAAGAGATGGCAACTACAACATTTAAAGCAGTTACTTTGACATATATATATTTATATAAATTTCATTTTATATTAATTGTGAGTGTTAAATGACTGCTGAGATGATAAAGCTAAAAGAAGCAGGTTACACAACAACAGGCTAAAAGCTAAAAAAAATCAGAACAGCAGATGATAAAGCTAAAAGGAGCAAAACACCAGCTGAAACCTAAGAGGAACAAAACACTAATAAAGAGCCAAATGTAGCAAAACGCTAGCTCAAAGCTAAATGCGGCAAAATACAACGTAAAAGATAAAAGTAGCAAAATAGTAGCTAAAAACTAAAAGCCGCAAAACAGTACCTTGAAGCTAAAAGCAGCAAAAGGTTAGCTTAAAACTAAACGTAGAAAAAGGCTAGAAAATTCTAAAATCTAGAATAAGCTAGCAAAATGCTAGCTAAATGTTGTAAAAGACAACTACAAACTAAAGGCTAGCTTAAAGCTAAAAGTATCAACATGCTAGCAAAATACTAAAAATGTAGCAAAAGGTTGTTTAAAAGCTAAAAGCAGTTCAAGTTCAAGTTAACTTTATTGTCATCTCCATGTGGTACATGAGGTGGAACAAAATTATGTACACAGGGTCCCAGTTACACCCAACACTAGCTAAATATAAAGTATAAAAATAAACAAGTGTATAAGGATCTAAGATATACACCAAGATATACGCTAAAAACTAATAATGTAAAACAATCGGCTTAACAGCAGCCCGAACATGAGTCTGTAGTGAGCAGATGGGTATGAATGAATATAGCAGCACGAGATAATCAGCAGCACAGATATTACCAATTAGTGGCATTACAGCGATTTTTTTGGGGGGGGTGAATCCCTATTTTTAAGTTAAAAGTTGAAGCAGATCTTAAAAAGAACGATTTTTAAGGAATTGAAGAGATGTTTGTGCGTTTCCATGGGGAAAATATTTATAAATAAAGCTAGATATGTTGAAAAGAATAAAAGTTACAACTAAAAGTCATGGCACCCATCCCCTAAATGAGCTGATCGCTTTGATATTTGAACAGCTAATATGGCACACAGCACGTAAACGTAGGTAGACTGCACGTAACTTAAACAAATAAATAAACAGACAAACAACAGTGTGAATTCTGAATCAGCGTTCAAACAATAAAATGAAAATGTCGGTGCTGTTCAGCTCGTTGTCCTGCATGGAAATACAGCAGTTTGCATGCATGCAAACAATCCTGTCCACGTGCGTGAGCTTCAGCGGAGCTGCTTTTCTTTTACCAAAGCTAATAAAAAGAGTTTCTCACGATGTCCGCTGCCCGGGGCGCTGTAAAACAATCTGATTGAACAGCTATGGGAGGCTGAGATTGGCATGGCAGTGGCTCCTCGCTAACTCCTCTGGATGCATGCAGGGAGTGAAGAAGGTCATATTCTCCAGCTCTGACATTCTCAGATGTACCGAAACAAGGCTCCACTCAGATCCTTTCCCCCCGCGCAGGCCTTAAAAATGTCCCCTCCTCACTGAAGCGTACAGCTATTGTCTGAAGAACAAGTGTTTGCTGACAAGTCCATTACACTTTTTTGAGAGATTATGAAAGGTGGCATTCACTTTCCCCCCCCCCCCCCCCCCCGCTGTCTCCTCACATCTCCCTCTTTCATTTTTGCTCTGGCTTGCTCCGGCCGTCTCTTTCTAAACAGGCCAGCAGACAAAGTGTTCAGTCAAGCCTTCTAATCGCCAGCTCACATGGGTGAGTGGAGTCCCAACTTTTCCCGTCTGCCCCGCTCCACGCTGCATTTTTCCCTTCTCGTCCACTCCTTCTTTCATTTTATTTCAGGCAGCAGTAAAACATAAGGAGGGGGTTGAAATCACATATTTTCTTATATGGTGAACAAAAGGCGCAAAAGGATTAACACAAGTGGATGTAAAACCAACAGGCCTGAAATGCTAATTATGCTATGATTTAAGTGTGCGCCTGAATTCCAGCATGAAAAACTTTTTGTGACGCAGACAGGTTCTATTTTCAGCCTCGGCCAAAAAGAAGGGGAGTTTTGTCAAGCCTCCAGCAGGCTGAGGGGGGGGCACTCAGGACCTCTACCTTAAGACTCCGGCTTATTTCTCAAGCAAACATGATTTGCTGCAGCTTTACTGGCCTGGGAACATTTAGTTCAGTCGCACAACTACACACAAACGTTCTAACTCCAAAACACCTGCCGCCCAGTCTAATGAACGTTGTTTGTTTGAGGTGCACACTTAAAAACACGGTCTGCAGCGTGATTCAAAGAGTTGCGTGAAGTTCATCGTGCATTTGGTGTTTTCCTTGCAAGGTGGAGCCACAGTACGAAAACAAACAGAACATTGAGCCCCGTTCCATCCAAACCTGCACCTTGTAGCCAGGCTCAGATAATAAACAAGAAATACCTCCTGCTCAGCAGGAATGCACTGTGGGATCGCTGGCTATCCGTGGTGCAGCTTTGGTCTCACGTGTCCAAACAGCCCAAATATTCGCTCATCCTGCGCAGGGAGTGTTGTTCTCGGTTATGAGTGTGCAATCACCAGGGAGAACTGAGAACCTGCCATTTTGGAAAGCACACTCGGAGAAACAAGAATCCTGTCCCAACAACTACCTGAACGGCCGCGCGTGGAAACCACATCCGTCCACGACTGATAATTACGACATCTAGATTTGAACCGGCACCCGAAATGACGGTACAACGGCAAGCGTGAGTCAGAGGCCAACAGGGAGAACGCTCAGCCAGACACAAGACAGAGGGGAGCTTCATGCTGTTCGTTTCTTCCAGCCCATTAGGCCTCGCGTGCTCGTTTTCAGAACGTCCTGCTCACCGACAGCGGCGCACACGTTAGCGTTTGTGACAACTGGATCCTGTCTCAGTGTTTCCATCAATGTATGCGAGCTCGCCTCCCGCTGCAGCCATGACGATGACACTGTCGCACTTTCATGCGTGCACACACCCGTCTTTCCAGCCATGCAAATTTTTTCTCTTTTTTTTTTTTGTTTGTTTTTTTTCGTTAAAGGCAACAAAAATACACTGGATTACAGCGGGACAATGGGCAAAGGCGGGTCACCACGGCAACAAGCAGAGGGGGGCTGGAGCAGGGGTTGTGTGCATGGATTGGGATGGTGTCTGAAGTAGTGATTTTGGGGTAAAAGAGGGGGCTGTTACGGGAGCAGCTGTTGCATTTAATTAGTTTATGTTACTCCTGTGTCACCCTAAGTGTAGTTTGCTAAAAAGGTAACCCAAGATATCACGCATTGTAGATACTTGTGAAAATCTCTGTGATGTTCTGCCCTTTTAATCGTCACTTTTGCTCCTCGTTATTTCAGCATCCCACCCCACCCCTTTTCACTGCCCTTCAACCTCTTCTGAGACCCCCTCCCTTTCTCTCCATAGGGGATACTTCTTCCCTTTCAGGCCCCTGCCATCTCTCCCTTTACTTCCCCTCCTCCGTTGTTGTTTTTTTTCCTCTCTCCCCCCTGGCCACTCATCGGTCTCCACAACATGCGCTTGAGCCTTTCACAAAATTATATTCAAAGCGACAACAAGACAAACGTAAAAGCTAAAATCACCACAATCTGATTGAAATGAGCAGCACAGGAGACAAAATAACTAACTAGGACTGCAGCACAATCACTTTGTTTTTTATACGCCTTTTCTTTTCCTTTCTCACATCAACACATATTCTAATAGTTTTATATTTTAGATTAAAACAAGAAAGATCAGGTTTTTATTGTAAAATGAACAAAGAAAAGTTTCATAGGAACACAAAGACTCCCAACAGGACAAGGGGCTTCAGATTAAAATAATCTATCACTGGTATCGTGTTGTGATTTCATGCGTGAGGCTACTTGGTGAAGTTAACACCCAAGATAGTGCGAACACAGAAATGGTGAGCTAGCTCCAACAGTTTCACAAAATCAAAATGAAGATTTTTTTTTTTTAAGTTGCCAGTACTAGTCTGACAAGTAGCTAACAAGCAGGAGCATTAGTCTAATAAAAGTTACGAACAAGCCATTAAATAGTTCCTTTAAAGTCAGTTTCAGAAGAAGGTTTGTAAATAGGGATGCATGATATTGGATTTTTGACCGATACGTTAAAACTTATTTGGCCGATAACGATACCAATATCGATATTTTCCCCCTAGACCTACTTACAGAGACACAGCTTTCTCTGCTGTGGAATTAAAATACTACATTATTCTGCATGCTCTTTGTCAGTTTGGCTGCTACCAAATGCCAAAACTGGGACTGAAAATGATGTAACACTATATAAATACATATTTAAAAAAAAACAGTGCCTTTTATATCGGTGAGTTATTTTGATGGAATGGCCGATATTTAACTTTATCGCTAATATCGACCGATACCGATACCATGCCGATAATATTGTGCATCCCTATTTGTGAACAATTACTGTCCTACCTGTTACAGATAGCGTTTTAATCAACCTGTTGGTTAACCACAGTCCAACCAGACTGAGGAGCTAACTGCTAGCCTGACAGGGCTAAATCACAGTGATTTATTAATATTTAACCATCTTAAAACAACTCTAATCTCTAAATTTAATAGCATTTCATGCAAACGCTAACAAATTCTTAAACAGCCTCCATTTTCTCTATAGGTTTTCCAACAGGAACATTAAAGTATTCCTGCAGGAAGTGCCTCAGGCTGCATCGTAAATGTTATAGCTAGCTGCCGCAATCACAAAAAGAGCTTATACTTATAGATAACTAACCACGTTTCACACAATTAGTGGCTATATTAAGGTTTGCAAAATAATGTATACACGAACCCTTGTTGTTTTTAAAGATGTGAGTTGAGTTAAACAGCAGCAAGCTGTTCAAGCAAACAAGTCAGATTTGCCGTCAGCTCAGTCTGTTTCTCCACAACGAAGTTGTTGGAACAAATTGTGAAAGTAGCTTACAAAAACAGTGCATAGGTGTCCTTTAATATTAAAAAAATATGTAACCAGCAATTAAACTCTGACAGTTTGTTGTGAAAAGAAAAGACAGCTGCAGGTTAGTGAGTTGTTTACCTTTCCGAACTGATCAAAGTATTGCTTCACGTCTTCGATGGTGGTATTTACGGACAGCCCTCCAACAAAGATCTTCTTTGTCCTGGTAACCAGCTAGCAACACAAGAGAGGGGGGAAAAAAGTGGTAATTTTTCATCTGAACTAACGTTAAATATGTTGTGGAGGCAGGTGAAAGAGACTTTGTGTTGGTTTATTAGGTCTGGAGGCTCGGTGGATCATTTTAAGCTAATTCTGCTGGTTTTGAGTTGTGTGTAGGTGAGTATCGTCTGTGGCTCAAGTGTGTATGTTGGTGTGATTTCTGTGGGCAGCACAGAGGTCAGGGAGCAGAATCCAGGGTCACGATCTCAGGCTGAACGAGTGATTTGCAGCTCCTTTTAGGTCACGTGCCCGACTCTTACCCCAGCCAACCAGAGCCGAAGGATTAGGAGTGATATATGACATCATCGCCTCGCTGTTAACTCCTCGTGGGCGCACTCACCTTAGGCTGAGCTCGCCTGGGAAACGCCACCTTTGGGTCAATCTGCAGGAGAGAGATAATAAAGATAAAAAGGAAACGTAAATTTAATGACTGACTGATTGAGACGTTTAAGAATCAGCATTAAAAACTAAACTGCTGTTGTTTCCTTTCTGGGGTTGCTTTTTATGTTTGGACATTTAATTTATGTTTAGGCCTCATTACCTCCCACTGTGTTACAACCCAAAAACAAAGCTTCAAATTGAATTAACAAAGAGCTTTGAAGTGAAAATGCTGCGTTAAAAGCTCACTCAACGTAATCACAATCCAAATTTTAAAAATAAAATGTGTCAAAATTCCAGTTTTCCATTTAAAAAAAACAAAATTTCCAGTTTTCAGAATGTCTATAGTGCATTGAGCTTGATTAAAAAGTCTGTTTCAGTCATTACGTTGTTCAGTGTCCCATCTTCTTCTGTAAAGTGCAAATATAAAGTATTGTAATAAAGTCTCAGGGTCTGAATCTGTGTGAAGAGCTGTCAAAGTCTAGAAATAGAGCATATGCTAATCTGTAAATATGTATAGCGGACACTTATTTATGCGAGTCCAAACAGAACCGCCCAAACGACCCGGCAAAAGAACCAAAATTCACATGGAGACAGCAGCACATGCTTTGAAATATACGAGACACAACTAAACGCACGTCAGACACAAACTAGACGGAACGGGGCAGCCTGGAATCTAAAATAAGCGCTTAATATTCTGAATACATTAAAGACGTGTGCGGTTTTTTTTTTTTTTTTTTCTAAATCGCACAAATCCTGACAACCCCCCCATTTTGGATTAGTCAGATTTGACTGTATCCACATTTCTTCCTGCTGGAATGTCTCAGCAGTGGTCAAGGTTACAGATAAAATGAGAAATAAACGAGTTTTTGAAAGAGCTGGCCTTTAATAATGCTAAATATGCAAAGCCCAGTTTGGCATTTTAAATTTGTGTGGAATCTTGCGTTATTCACACTCAAGCTAACAAGAGAGACGATTTCAGGTCACAGGACCTGGTAGTGTCTTATAGTCTTAGAGTTTCCATCTATGCTGTAATAATTGGATGTGTGAAGCAAAGCCCCTTGGGTCTCACACAACCTCTATAGGACATATTGAACTGCTATTGGCATCTAAAAAGCGCCCATCAAAGAGCCAAACTTAATCACATATAATATGGACAATACGGACGTTACTAAAGAGGACATTGTTCAATATAAAAGAAGAAATCCTTCCATCTCTTATCGGTGATAACTGCCTGCTTGTGATGACAAATACACGGGGAAATAGATCCTACGAGGGGCCTTTAAGTGCCTCGGCTTTAACGCTGCTTAGAAAGCACGACGCTGTGTGACTTCGATGCAGCTGCAGCGCCCTTGGAAGGAATTTGAGAAGGACTTCACACCTTGAAGTGGGAAGCAACGACGAGAAGAGTCATGCCACCCCCAGCTGGTCCAAGCACAAAGACAAAGGTGACAAGGACGCGCACAAAAGCAGCCGACGGCAACCAAGCGACGCCACAGAAACTGGCTGCGCAGCGTTTCTTACTAGATCTGAGCCAATTAGGATAAGTAGCATTTTTGATTTGATATAATGGGACCAAAAAATTGTGCTTCATTTGATCATTTACAGTGAAAATAGCAGGACACAAAAAAACAAGACCGGGAAAGCAATAAATAAATAAAAACAACAAATAGTTTAAAATAATAAAGACAGCTGATCAAATAAATACAAAAAAAGATGGTAATGATCACGTATTTATTCTGGTGCAAAGTCGGCAGCAGGTTCCCGGTTTTGTTTGACCTGCAAGTCCTGAGCGGTACCAGCCTTTGGTGTTCTGGTCAGCCCACCTGCCTTTAAACTGCTAGACATGACTGGAGGTTCGGCGCTGCCCGAGGCGACCGCGGCAGAGACGAGCTACGAGCTGACAGCGACGGCACAACAAAACACCTTTCACACAAAACTGCACTCACGTTAACAGTAACAAAATAAAATGACAGGCACAAATACCATTTACAGCTTTTTGTGTATATTTAGTGCCACATGATTAAAAAAAAGTTACCTGCATGTTCAATCTGTAAATTGTTTAATTGGTAATTAAATCCTCAATAAAGCAAGATACATCTTATAGTTGCTATTAAACATATAGTTTAAAATGTCTTTTGACTTTAAAAGATTAGCCGTATGGCTTAGGTGTACTAGCACAAGTACTCTAAGAAAACACCCGTAAGTAGTGATGCTACTAACTAAAACAGGTTAATGCAAAATGCTACAGTGGCTAGCCATGCCATGCTGTTAAACAAGTCATTCTACACATCTAAAATATTATAATTTCTACATCTAGCTGCTCTCAGAGGGGCAATAAATGAAAGCTAAAGCATCTATCAGTGTGGCAGATTAGCCTCGGGGAAGACAGAAGGCCACAAAGCAAAAGGTGAAATAACTTAGCCAGGTCACAGTTTTCAACACTCAGGAATAGCTCTTCAGAGGCTTCACATGTGAGGAGAACGCTGGCCGTGGTGAAAAGGTAGCTACTCGCAAGGAGAAAAAAATACTAGGAAGGAAAGGGGGAAGAAGTTGCCGCTCTGAGCCTGGCAGAGAAGAGTTACAACCGAGTGTTTGTGAAATGGTCTGACTAACATCCTGCTTCATGACATCCAATCTCCGCTCAATCTACGCAGCGCAGTGACAGCAGAGCCTAAATTATGATTTTAGTGGTTTAGCTTCTCAAGACTACGCTAATCTACAGCTAGTAGTCACCTCACTTGGCGCAGAGCATCCACCAGAGTTACAAACTGTAAAACAAAACAAAAAATAATTCAAATTAAAAGGAAAGTCAGCTGAGACCAGAGTGGAAGTTAAAGGGATAGTTCAGAACTTTTACCGTGGGGTTTGGAGTAAAAGGTTATGAGTAAATAATCTCTCACCTGCTATTAATCTCATAAAGTTTACACAAGTTCAGTGTTTCCCCTACCATTAAACAAGCAAGCCGTCCCGCCCTGTCAACAGAACCGAGCGCTCCGCCTCCCAAACTCCACCCCCCCCAAGCGTAGACGCTAAGCTAGCGTTGCACAATACAGACGCGCTAGCTAAAAAGTTATGACTAGGGAGGTAGCACTCCATCTCCACTCCCTGCTCAAGCTGTCAGTACAGTGCGGGGCACAGACGTGCCTCCTCCCCCCCAATCGTCGACAAAAATCGTCCTGAGCGCCCTGCCAAGGTGAGTAAACTAGGGGAAACACTGAAGTTCGTTCAAAAACTATTTTATAAAACTTTACGTTGACAGTTTTGCATTTCATTGTTATTCTAGCAAACCCATTATAATGTTCCAGCAGGAAGTGCCACCAGGTTGCACAGAGTGCTACAGCTAACTGCTGCTGCCGCTCTTTACACTTGTTTTAAAAAGGCAGCATACCACTTTGGCCTTGGCTCCACTCGGGCTAGCTGTTAGCTCATCAACCAGTCAGCTATAAACTTCATTTCCCTAAACCGAGATGCTTCAAAGGGCCATCTTCAACAGGTAAGACACTAACATTTCAAACATCTCCACACGACCCCACTTCTAAAGATCTGAACTGGGTTTTTTTTTTAGGGCAGAGCAAAAGCACAGGGAAGAAAACGATAGAGGATTCATTTAGAAAACAGAGACAGCCCATGAGAAAATGGGCCTGTCCAGTCGTAGCAGAGCAGCAGGGCCGTCCCAGCAGGCAGCCCCTCTGATTTCATTAATTAACAGGACAAAGAGTACAAAACAGATGGGCCCACAGAGGAACTGGGGCTCCCGTGCTACTCCTCACAAGCACATATACATATACCCTCATAAAGTAGCACATTTGCCCAGTGACATATACATGAAATTAAACCAGCACCGACACAGACTCGTACAAATATACAGTGATGGGCCTTTTATAAATAGTCTCCAGTGCAGACACGTTGAAGGTCTGACACACATCAGGCTGCCAAGATGTTCGTGCGACTAAATGGCAAACACCCACGCTAATAAAAAGGCACCACAGGCTGCCCCATTACGGCAGCATAATCAATAAAGGCTAAACAAAAAGCTATAAACACAAGCAGAGACAAAAAAGGGACTTGGCGTGTCAATACTACCACAGAGTGAGGGAAGAGACTTGGTTTGGGCTCAGGCCAGCAGGGTCGACCTGCACAGATGAACAACGGCACAGTAATTAGTTATCGAAGCGCGCTAATGAGGACCTCCGACCCAAACCTATCGCTACCCCATCCAAGGTGGGTGCAGCTCATGGAGGTTTTGCACATGTGTCATCAAGACCGCCCCCGTGTCACACGTTAGGAGCAGGTCCGAGCTTTGGCCACAGGTCTGAGGCTGTGCACGGACCTCTGGCCCAATCCAGTTTGTTTCCTCCAATCCGATTAGTTGCTTTTCAGATCCATACTAATTACAGCACAGGAGCTGGGCCTCCCCCCCACCCTATCCCTTGCACGCTCCACCCCCACCTTCAGTTTTGTCCATGTCAGCATTAACAGCTAATCTTCCAGTCAGGAACCAAGAGCCACAGTCAGGTGTTGGACCAGTAGCTTGTGCAGAGAGAAAGCAGCTGTATCAGCATCAATAACCACCATGTTTTTAATGCACTTTGATGCCAAAAACAGCAATTACCCACTTTCACATCGCATGTATTCTGTTGTACTTCATATAAAAAACAAAAATAACATACATCAATCGAAACAATCTAACAAATCCAACTGTTTGTCTTGTATTTAAGTACCTCCTATTCAGATTATTTTGTCCTTGTAAACAAAAATGGAAGGTGTACCATTATTAATTTGAGGTATTATGTTGTAACAATACCATCTAAATACACAAAAATACTAAAATATTACACTGGATCCACTCCAAATACTGTAAGCTTGCAAAATAAATGTAATCCGTCACTTATAAATCCACCAGGAACCCTGCGTTACGTCCACGGAACAAGAGGTGGTCATTTTTCTGAGAATCTCTTCCTTCGCCTGTTTCTTCTTCCTGTAACTGGTCCCAGTAAAGCGCTTCAAACACAGAAAACAAGTGCCGAACCAGTTGTGCCCTTCTTTCTCTGTCCACAGAAACACAACAGCACACTCTGGCCCCGAGGCAACACTTTGGCCCCGACAGGAAATCTAACCTCCAAACAAAACATCACCAGAGCTCCCTGAAAACAATAGACAAACCTCTTGTTCGTCGTGCTCTGATATTTGAAAACGCAGGTGCTGACGCCATTTTCAACTGGCATTTCTCTCATCTGTGATTTTTAATTTGAACGAGTGAGTTTTTAAAAAAAAATACAGGCTGTAACCGTACTGTAAATGTTTCATTCTGCGTTTAACCGGTGGCACGGACCTTGCACCGGTTAATGAAGTTTGCTTCCCACCCTGTCCCTCCCACACTGCTCCAGGTGCTCCATTACACCGTTTATGCTGCTTCCCTCGTAAACCAAAGGCTTTAAACTAGGGCGGAACGATTTTGGAAAATATTCTAATTGCGATTTTTTTTTTTACCTCAATATTGTGATTGCGATTTAATATGCGATTATTTTTCAATGTCAAAGTGTTGATAAAGATTTGTGGTGCTACCAACAGCAGCAAGGCAGGTTCTGCACAACAGCATCTTAATTTTTATAGCCAAAATAATTCCAAACAACGGACGTGCTGCTCCTCTTTGGTACCAAACTTTCAGCTGTATCGCAAATGAAATTAATTGTACAGCCCTACTTTAAACAAAGCAAAAATATGAAATAAATAAATTCTTATTATTATTCCAAGGAGTAATGTCTCTCGTGGATCTGATGAGTCCAGGTGTGTTGCAGAACACAGTGCTGCAACCTGCGGCTCTGGAGCCACACGTGGCTCTTTGGTGTCTCCGCAGAGGATCTTTCAAGCTTTGTTGAAACTAACAAAAATAACTTAAAACTGATTTTTTTTTTAGGATGTTATAGCCACAACAAAAAAAATGACTAGTTTTATAAGTTTTCCTGTCATTTCCTTTGCAAATATGTGGATACTAGTACTAATACAGAGTAAATTATACTCACTTTAGCTTTATAAAGGTTGAATGAAAAAAAAGCTTAATTTCTTCAAAATATTCAATTGCTCCACAATAAAAATAAAAAAATCTCATATGCCTGCACAGTTCATCGTTTTAATTTTTTTTAAATTGGCAAAAATAATATACAGTATATAATTAGGGGTGCACGGATGAATGGGCAGGCCGATTTCTTGACTTTTGGGAGATCGGCCGATACTTACATGAGAAACCAATTTTTTGTAGTTTTAACAATTGTCTAAACTTCCTTTACATTTCAGAGCACTACCTCATGGCCAGTTAAAACAAGTTTGTATTGTTTCTAAGATATTGTTCCAGGGTATGTTTTTCAATAAAATAAGATTTAAAAAAGTTGAAGGTGCATTGTGACGTTAACACCTGACAGTGTCGCTTATAAAACAAAATCGGTATCGGCAGGTCAGTCTTTTTCAAAATCGTGATTGGCCAGAAAACTGCATTGGTGCACCCCTAATATATATTTTTCTTTACAAGAATCCAGTCTTCTGTGATGGACTGGAGACCTGTCCAGGGAGTCCCCCGCCCCTCGCACAGAGATTGACGGACATGGACACCGGTGACCCCCGTGACCCAAAATGGAAGAAGCGGGTAAAAGATAATGGATGGATGGATTTCACTCCTACTGGCCAGGAAAGCTCCCTCTAACAAACTTAAAGCGGCCCATGGGCCACCAGTTGATAATGACAACTGTAGCAGGTTTTGCAGCTCTGGACATGTTTAATTTAGCGAACGAAGGGGCAGAAATGTCTCTTTTGATCGTAAAGGTTGCAGACCCCTGATCTACAGAGCCTTGTGAAAGTATTCGTCCTCCTTGAACTTTTCAACCTTTTGTCACATTTCAGGCTTCAAACATAAAGATATAACATTTTAATTATTTGTGAAGACTCAACAAGAAGTGGGACACAATCGTGAAGTGGAATGAAATTTATTGGATGTGTCAAACTTTTTTAACAAATAAAAAACTGAAAAGTGGGGCGTGCAATATTATTGGGCCTCTTTACTTTCAGTGCAGCAAACTCACTCCAGAAGTTCAGTGAGGATCTATGAATGATCCAACGTTGTCCCAAATGACTGATGATGATAAATAGAATCCACCTGTGTGTAATCAAGTCTCCGTATAAATGCACCTGCTCTGTGATAGTCTCAGGGTTCTGTTCAACGCGCAGAGAGCATCATGAAGACCAAGGAACACACCAGGCAGGTCCGAGATACTGTTGTGGAGAAGTTTAAAGCTGGATTTGGATACAAAAAGATTTCCCAAGCTTTAAACATCCCAAGGAGCACTGTGCAAGCAATCATATTGAAATGGAAAGAGTATCAGACCACTGCAAATCTACCAAGACCCGGCCGTCCCTTTAAACTTTCATCTGGAACAAGGAGAAGACTGATCAGAGATGCAGCCAAGAGGTCCATGATCACTCTGGATGAACTGCAGAGATCTACAGCTGAGGTGGGAGAGACTGTCCATAGGACAACAATCAGTCGTACACTGCACAAATCTGGCCTTTATGGAAGAGTGGCAAGAAGAAAGCCATTTCTCAAAGATATCCATAAAAAGTGTTGTTTAAAGTTTGTCACCTGGGAGACACCAAACATGTGGAAGAAGGTGCTCTGGTCAGATTAAACCAAAATCAAATTGTTTGGCCACAATGCAAAACGATATGTTTGGCGTAAAAGCAACACAGCTCATCACCCTGAACACACCATCCCCACTGTCAAACATGGTGGTGGCAGCATCATGGTTTGGGCCTGCTTTTTGTCAGCAGGGACAGGGAAGATGGTCAGAATTGATGGGAAGATGGATGGGGCCAAATACAGGACCATTCTGGAAGAAAACCTGTTTGAGTCTGCAAGAGACCTGAGACTGGGACGGAGATTTATCTTCCAACAAGACAATGATCCAAAACATGAAGACACATCCAAATACTTTCACAAGGCTCTGTATATGGACTACAGCAAATAAATTCATACCAAAAACAACCAAAACTGTTTCATTTCTGAAACCAAACTATAAAATTGCCACCTTGTTTTTGTTAGTTGGATAAATGAAGCCATGACGTCTCACCCCCCCCCACAGACCGGTGCACCAGGTAACAACCAGAGCTGTGACTGAGCCGTGCACGTTATTATTGTTTAGCCGTTTATAACAGGACAACGCCTGCCAAGCTGAGCCTCCAAACCAGCGTTCACATCACACACCAGGCCTGGCTTACTCCGGTTCTTCAGCAGAGCCTACTTTTAGGAGGTAAAATGACTCACTGAGTTACACTTTGCAGTTGTGTTGTAATAAACCTGACGACAGCTGCACCGAGAGATCTGCTCTTCTCCTGAAGGTAAACTTTTTAGGAGTCACGGGAACATCTTCCACACAGGAAGTGTAAAAGTGTGACATGACTCGACACTATCGCTGCCAGCCGAGCCCGACGCCTTTAGGTTTAATGCAAATTATCCCGGGAAGTCGTTATGGAGACCAAAGTCCCACCGGGTCTTTAAGTTACAGCATCGTCTCCAGAGGCGGTGGCGTCACCCCCGGCAACGGACTTGCTTACAACTAACCAGCTCTACCTGCCTCCACCCCTGGGCTCTGCCGGTGCCTTCCTGTGCCACCACTTTCCACTCTCAAACGATCCCATTGTGTGTGTGTGAGACGAAGACACACCCTGTCCCTGCTCCTACAACCAACCGGCGCAACCACGGCGGCAGCGTGCGTCCACACCTGCACACGCATTCAAATCGCAAACAAACGGCCGGGATCCGCGCACCATTATCGCCCGCTGCAGACGTTAATGGTTTTAATGAACCGCTGGACAAATTCTAATAAAACTTTGGATCTACTTCTCCAACCGATTCACTTTTATTTTGCGGTTTAGTCAAAAACGTTGGCGGGTGACATGCATTCCTTGTTTATAAATCATAAACACACGCAGGAGCTCTAACAGGTAAACAAGTTCTCCTCTTTCTTTCTTGTTTGTCTTATTATGATCCAGCGGTGCGGGAGAGGGTATTTCAAATAAACTCCTGATTAGAGGGCTTGTTTAAACACATTCATTACACCGATATTTAAACTATTTCAATCCAAGCGAGCCGGGTTTGGACCTCACAGACTCCCCCCGCAGCACTCTGGAAGCTGTGTCCTCCCACTTTTTGGTTTTAAGAAATTAATAATGTTTTATTGCATAAAAAGAAGAAAACATGAACTTTCTATTCTGGCTAAAACCTGCAAGTTTTTTTTTTTTTTTTTTGCAGGGGCTCTTACCCCATTCAGGTCTCCCGCCCCCCCAGGTAACCATGGCAATGAAGCTCAAGAAAGAACGCTTTCATGTTGGCGCCCTGAACCGGGATTTGGAGAGAGAGGGAGGGGGAACAAGCAGACAAGAGGAAAAGGAGGAGGGTGGCTGCTCCAAAACTTTACAAGCCATACAGTGGGAGGTAAAAACGCACCAAGAGGCAGGAGGAGGAGGAAACTCACCGTTTTGGAGTCCAGTTCGTGTCTGTTTTGCGCCAGAACCTTTTCCACACCGGCTTGATCTGCGTATGTCACAAACCCAAACCCCCTGCAGGAAAATAAAAAAAGGAAATAAATAAACTCTGCAGCAGCTTCCTTCCCAAGCAGCACGAGGAGTCCAGTGATAGGACGGCGGGGCGCACACGCCTCCCCTGCGTCCCTCTTACCTCGACCGCTTGGTGACGGGATCCCGCATCACCATGCACTCCTTCACCTCCCCAAATTTACCGAAGTACTCGCGCAATCCCTCTGCAAACCAAAAAAAAGAGGACAAGTGAGGGTCAAATCCATGCTAGAGACAGGCGGAGGGGGAAACAATGAGGGCTGGAGGTGAGGGTGGGGGCAGGTTGTGTTTGTCCCATGTGACCGTCCAGCACGGCAGCTCACAAACAACACAACAAGTTACTCAAAGTGCTGCTTTAATGATGATTAGTTTTTACTGGAGGAGCCCTCTTCTGTTATTAACTGCGTAATGAGCGCACGAGGGGGAGCCAAGACGTGTGTGTGCGTGCGTGCGTGTGCGCGCCAGTGTTAATCTCCTGCAGAAAATCCTCACTTCACTGATCCTCGGCTGAATGGGAGCCTTTCATTTAACTATTTACAGGATGTCTGCCTGAACTTGGCCAGGTAATATGAAAGCTGTGCATCAATGAGTAAACAGGAGGAAGAGGAGGAGGAGGAGGAGCAGAGAGTGCAGGACGGCTCACCTTGTGTCGTCTGCCAACTCAGACCCCCGACGAACATTTTGCTGAAGGAGAGGAAACACAAGCAGTGAGAACATTAAACGCATACATGAATAAAAGCACATTAAAGGAGGAGCTGTGTGTCAGCTTCAATAAAGTGAAGCATCGGCCATGTTGCAAGTCACCCATCGGCCAGCCGGCCCGTTATAATCCCCTGGAGGAGGAGGCGCAGGAGGAGATGGGGGGGGGGAGATATTTTTATTTTCTTGTTTATTTTCCAGATGATGGAGAAGTTGCAGTGTGGCCTTCTGGAAGAAAACCGCGACAAATAAACAAACAAGAAAGGAGGAGAGGAGGGAGAGAGGGGAGGAGGGGGGACGGAGAGCAGCGGTGCGCCTGTGTGTGCTTCCTCCGGTGCGAGTGGATCCATCCCACACACACACGCACACTCACACACACTCACACGCACCGCGTGCTGCTCGTCTTTTGTCTCCGCGCGGCTTCACTCACGAAACTGAACTAAAGTCCAAGGTGAACTCGAACCGGGCCGACAGAGAGAGAGAGGGGGAGAGAGGCGAGCGAAAGCGAGGCCGGGGCACCGAGAGGAGGCAGGGAGCGAGGAGGTGTGTGTGGAGGGAGGGGAGCAGGAGGAGAGGCTGTTACCGACCAGGGGTCATGAGGGGAGTTATCCGTGCCGGAGGACAGGCTGCTCTGGCTCCCTTCCGTGTCCATTGTGCTCTCCGCTGCTGATATTCCCGCACTGAGAGGCGGCGAGGCTTCACCGCTGCTGCCGCTGCTCCACACTCAGGGGCGGGCAGCTCTGTGGAGGGGGAGGGGGTGGGGGAGGATGAAAGGAGGAGGGGCGGAGTGAGGAAACACGCGCGCGCTCACAGAGAGAGAGAGAGAGAGAGAGAGATGCAAAGGCTCCGCCCCTTTAACTCTCTCCCTCCCCCCGCAGCATTCTGGCCCCTCCCCCTGCTCTCCTCCCTCTCCCTCCCGCCGGTGGCGCTCTTCTTTGTGGTGTTTCCCCGCCGCTGCTGCATCCACAACATGGTCAGCAGAGCAGCGTTTAAAAAAAAAAACACTTTTAAAGATGGGCGACGGTGTTTCTGCGCGTGAGGTCGCCTGCGTGTTAGCAAAAAATCTTTTAGGATTTGAACGAAACTCAGAAAACAATCATTAGACGTGCCTCCTAAACTAACGGGACAGTTTGAGTCGACCCAATTCAATATGGCCGCCACAGCTAACCAATCATCTGCTTTACCAGTTAGTCAACTCTGTTAGCAAAATATCTGATAAACAGCTGGACAGGTTTTAATGAAACTAGAAAGTGATCTTTTAAAACTGATTAGCTTTTAATGTCAATAGTTCAAGATGGCTGCCACAGCTAACGCTAAAATGTGTATAACGGTCATTTGTGTAGATGTGGAGCTAATATTTGTTCTGAGAGTGGTCCCCATCACATCCTTTGAGCAGAGGCGGCTCTAGGATCTGACCTTCAGGGGCTTGGACCTCACTCTTGGCTTGAACAACGCAGTGGCCATTAGCGTCAGAAGCATTTGTAAAGTTGGGGTGCACACCGGTGGGGGGCATCTAGGAGTCCTCCCCCATAGCATTTTGAATAAAGTAGATGCCATTTCTGCATTCTGGTGTATTTTAACATCTACATTACCTACATTCGTAAACACTAAACAATTTTTAAGATCATGACACAACAAGAAGTAGCGCTAAGCTAGCGGCGAGCTAAGATGCTACAGACACAACGCTGCACTTTACATTGCCCTAATAAACGATTTGTACAAAATCAGTTTAGCGTTATCTGATCATAACAAGCAAAGATTAAACTTATGCAACCAGAAGTTGAAACATAGCTCTATCTACATTTAAAACACACAAAGCACAACTAGCTTCAAGCATTAACCTTTAATTGAACCACAGCGTAGCCTAATTATGACCAAAACAAAATGGAGGATTTAAACGCAGTTACCTTCGTACAGATGAACGTATGTGGTACTTTCAGTTATCATGAGGTCGGTCACAGGGCGCTATCATCTTTTATATTTTTCCAAACTTTTGAAATAGAGTAAACCATTTTCCACCCAAACGCACAGGCTATCTGAATTACATGTTCACTGACAACCATTTCACCATTTTTTCTTGACAGCAAAGTGTTTGTAAAATGTTGGAAGAAAAGGGGGTGGAGCTCCTGCAGGTAATGGGCGTTTCACAACGGGACAGATTGAGATCGCTGATTGGTCAATTGCTGACAAGCCTGCTGGATTGATTGACAGGTGGCATCAAGGATCTGACTCGTGCAAAAACAAAATAATAGATTTTACTGGCCAGTTTAAGACTGTCATCATTGATTTCAAATTTATTCAATATTTTGGTGAATCTAAGGTTTGAGAAAATCCTAATGATGGTTTATTTATTTTTCATGGATGCTGTGTTAAAATTTAGGCCCACAAAGAGGCTAAAGTTGTTACTGCTTTGAGTTCAACACGTGCAATATTTTAGCCTGACTGGTACAACTTGTTTGGGTCAACCTCGTCTGTTATCAAAATATCTTATGAACCCCTGGACAAATATTAATAACACTTTCAGAAAAGAGTAATTGGGAGTGCGTCAGCAGCTGATTAACTGTTGGAATCAGTACTTTTCAAGATGGCCGCTACAGCCCACTTAGCCAACACAAAAATGGCTATGCCTCAGTCAGTGTTATAGGTACTGAACTAAAACTTGGTGCGGTTCTTGTTGAGCGTCATCCTCAACGTATCCTCTGCAGATTTCTTGACACCTCACTGTTATGTTTAAGTTGCATCGTAAACACGAGGGCAAGGCGTGTTAGTACTGTAATCGTTCACACAGACTGGATTTATTTATTTATTTGTGGGGGGGTGCACTTAGTGGTGCAAGGTTGAGCATCAGGTGCAGGAACAGATAATAGATTATAGCCTGAAGGCAGAGGTTCAGAGCCCCTGTGCTCCCAAACCATAAATAAAGCAAAAGAGACAAATTATCACAAAAAGAGGCTTTGTATATACTGTAATAACAAGATGCAAAATAATAAAAATACATCCTTTATTGCGTGTGCGCTTTTAAATTTTATGTTTGTTTTGGGTTTTGGGAGAGGTTGGACTTTAAAGTAGTAGTTCAGATCTTTTGATATGTGGGGAAGGGGTGTGTTTCTGTTAAAAACAATCAACATCTTACCTGTTGTAGATGGCTCTTTGAATAAGTTCAGTTTAGCTAAATTGATTTTTTTTTCTCACTAGACTGACGAGCTAAAGTCTTGTCCAAACGGAGCCAAGACAGAAGTTGATGGCTGCCGTTAAACCAACACATTGTACAGTTACAGAGATTTTTGTTAATTTTTACAGTGTAAATAGCAGCAGCAGCTAGCTGAAGCACTTCGGCACAATTTCTGTAAGAATATTGTGATATTTCTGCCAGAATAATGGTGTAAAACTAAAGGTTCAAAAACAATATTTAGATGGATTGATACAAATGTTTAGAGATTTAAGTTGTTTTAAGACGGCATCAGTCCTTTTTGATCTTAGCCCTGTTTGGGTTATTAATTAGCTCATCAATGTGATCAGAATAAACCTTTTTTCTTCAAAGTGAGGCCGTTCAAAAAGCTTTCTACAACAGGAAGCCATAGTTCATTTCTACACATAATCCATTTTTTAAAACATTTGAATTATGGTATTGCTTTAATTGCTTACTTTTATTCCCCTTTCAGGAGCACCCTGATAGGAGTTATATTTTTCTTCTATCTGCATGTTGCTTTTCCTTTTTCAATTATGTGATATGGATTACATATTTGTAAAACTAAGAACAACACTGAAACACCTTCAATCCAGCAAGCGGATTTCTCTTTTATTGGGAACATTCAGTCTCCATCACCAAAGTACTGGCAACCCATTTGATAACATTTTGCAAAGAAACATTCGCAAGGGCGAGTTGGAAACTTTTGTGGTTATATTCAGTTCAATTTTCAATTCAATAATACTTCATTAATCCCAAAGGGAAATTAATGTTGTTGTAACTCGTTATACTCGTTTCAGTAAGAGATGTTATAGATACTGATGGCTGCAGGACGGATCTCTTGTAAAGGTCCGTCCCACAGTGGATTCGAAGAAACTGGCCACAGATGCCGTCCGTTCCGTCCACCCAGACTCAGCTGGCCTCTTGGTTCCCCCGGTCTGCTCTCATGCACAGCTGGCAAGGAGATGGGAATGCATCCATGGAGCCTCCTTTTCAACTCATTTGAGATTTGGGGCTGTAGTTGAGATATTATTTGAGCTTTTGAATTATTAATCAGCGGCTCCTGGTTGTAGAAAACCACCTTGTTGTTATGGTTACGCATCATAACAAATGTAAAAAAGTTTCAGTAAAAATCCTTCCAGCTGCGCAGCATCCGATACCAAAAGAAAGACTGCTTTATGTATTACTGTAAACAACACCAGAAACAAAAAAATATAAGATTAAAACTGCTTACTGCAGGTTGCATAAAACGGATCAGTCATGAGAGTTAAACGTTTTCTTCATCGTGATTTACCTTGTGGAAATTTCATCCCTCCTAATCTGCATCAACGTGTAAAAAATACAAAAACTGGAAAAAACGTCACCAAAATGTGACAGACTGGAGTCAAACACAATTAAACACAAATACATTCTTAAGCAAAACACAAAAAACCTTCAAAAATGTAACATAATGCAAAAATAACCACATTAAGACACAATAGAACTAAGAACAAATAAAAATGAACGACCACAGTTTGTTAATGGAAACATTCAGGACATGATGCGAGTGTTTGTGTTTGTGTGTGTAATGACAACATTACCTCATACTTCATCAGATTATGATGTGATCTGAGCCACAGTGCTCAATTGTGGGATTTTATACAGAGCAATATGCTTATGATACCTCCTGTAATGTAATCTGATACAGATATATGTCGAATGTCATTTTTGAAATCAATTTTTTTTACCTTCATAGCCTAGGATTACCATTTCTTCTTACTCCATCCTGTTCAAAACACCTGTTATTGTCCCTACACGTCTTTTACCCTGACTCAGATGTCCAGTCACACTTCAGTCCACATTTAGACCTGATCACACCTAACTTCTCCCTCAGCCCATGTGATAAAAGCTGAACCATAGGAGACAGATTAGCAGCTGTGTTCTTTGTTAGAGGAAAGTCAGCTGAGAAGTTTTATCACAGATTTTACAGCTGCTGGGACAAACGAGTACAGTAGTCCCTCGTTACTTTGCGGTTTGACTTTTGTGGACTCGCTCTTTCACGGTTTTTCAAAGTAAGACTGCACACGACAAAAAACAAACAAAATAAATAAATAAATAAAAGATTGCACACGACACACGATTGTCAATTTCAGTACTGTATTACTCACGTGATTGGGACAGTACATGATACAGTAAAAAGTTAACAAAAAAAATACTTTGGACAGGTGCTGCCATTTTGTAGTTTTCTCTCAATAAGCCCACATGTCAGTCAAAAAGAACTACATTACCCAGAAGCCAAAGTTGCTTTCTGTTGAAATGGAAGGAAGTTTTGATACGATCCAAAAAAGTTTGGTCCTTATTCATAGTGACTTCGGTGATCAGTGGATGCCATATGGAACCGGCCGGGAATTGGACCAGAATCAGGTTTCCAGCCTCAACTGGTGTTCTCTCCAGAGCTCACTGGGACATTTTTCATACGGATTTGGACTTGATTGGGACCATTGTGTGGTTTTGTGCTGGCTATCCAAAGGTCCGACTCTCTTTAAAAGCATGCTCAAGGGCTGCAGATAGCCGATCAAAACCGGACCAGACCCGTACCAAGGCTGGTGCAGTACCCATATAACATTTTCACTAACTGTGCAGTGCATACACGTACGTTGTTGAAAGGACATAAAGAGTTTAGAACATTGTGGGCTTCGTTGCTGCAGGGTAAGTCTGCCAAGTTCTCGGACCAGAACCGAGCTGCGGTGTTCTGCAGAGCTGGCGAGTAAAAAGGCATTACTACTCGCTCAACTTAAAATTTTAAGTTTAGTGAATAAACATTATCGTATCTTGATCGACAAGCTCTTGCTAAATAAACTTTTGCTTTAGATTAGTTGATTTAAATTTATTAGTTGACTGAACAGTTTTGATTTGTTGTTTCAACTCAGAAATCTACGTCAGTTTAACTTAAATGTTAAATAAAAAAACCACCAAGAGAAATATAGCATTCCTAATTCACAGATTTTCACTTATCGCTGAGGGGTCCGGAACGTAACCCCCGTGATAAACGAGGGACTGTCGTATTACACTTTAAAGGGGGAGTTCAGATCTTTAAAAGGATTGCTGCTGTCCTAAAGCAGCTCCAGTCTCAAAACGTTCATAGCGGTTCATGCTAACACAGGTTTATCAATACATTAAATGGTTATTCCAAGAGAAAAATCATGACACTCCTGCAGGAAGTGCACGAGGCGAGCAAAGAAGTGCCACAGCTGGATTCTTCTTCTTCTACTTGCATTTCCAACGAATCGTAGAATTCCACGTTGAAGCTGAAACCACCGTTAAAGTTCACAAAATAGTGTTCATGTGAACCGTTATGAAATGGATGAGATTGTAGTTCTTTCAAGATGACCGCGGTCCACTTTAGTCTTAGCCCCGCTCACAGATAAACGATAGCTATGTTTACTTGGACGTAAGTAGCGGTAATCTAATTAAACGGCCATTCAGAATAAAGATGTGTCATGTAAACGCCCCATTTGGATTATTCTTTGTCGATTCAGCTTGATTCCAATGAATTTGTCATCCGAAGGATGGGGTGGTTTATGTCCATTCATAATCCAAACGGAGTGCGTGTAGTTGGGCCTGTGATCGGAAAGTCGCAGGTTCAACTCCCCGTACCGTCAACATCAAAATGTGGGTAGAAAAGGTGAAACACCCACACCTGCCTCCACCCTCATTGGCCCCACTCTGAGCCCCTGAGCAAGGCCCTTAACCTCCACCATTTGCTCCCAAAAACAGGTCTCGCTTGAAAATGAGTTCTCGTGACTCAGGGTGCATTCACATCAGCCCCGTTTGGTTCGCTTTCGAACTCTAGTCCATTTGCCTAGAAAGTCCAGTTCATTTGGGGAGGTGTGATTGCGCAATCGAACTCTGACGTGGCCCAAAAAGGCGAACTCTGGTCCGCCTAAATACCTAGGTCTTGGTTTGGTTGAAGTGAACTCTAGCGCGGCTCGAATGCAATATGAACGCAAACCACACCAGCTGAAATGTAAACAAGTGTTCTGAATTTTGGTCCCCAATAGAACCGAGTCTACCGGACTATCAGGTGTGAAAACACCCTCAGTGAGACTACCTGTGTAAATAAAGGGTAAATTAAAAAAAAAAAACTGCTTAATCTGATCATTTTGTTCCGATCGTGGAAAACTGACGTGACTGAGCATGTGCGGCCTGTCAACCTCACGTATTTCCGCCTGGCTAATGTTAATATGTCGGTGAGCGACACAACATTTCTACTAGAAACGTTGAAAAAGCTCAAAATGATGTGTATCACCTGTAGCTCAGTCAGGGAGCGCAGCAACGTCTCACAGTCATTAAAACCTGGAGCGGATCCATTTTGGGCGCTTAGGTTTGTTTATGTTCATCTTGGAAGTAGAACTTCTTCTTCTGTGTTTTTTTTAAGGAGAGTTTACCACTCTGCGCATGTCAGTACTCCCGTTCTGAATAAAAGCCCGCTGCATGTAAACGCTCGTCATGGACTGATTGTGCTCATGTAAACGATAAATTTCAATCCGATCAAAGAATTTTGCACATGTAAACATAGCTACTTTCTCCGAACTGAGGTTGTCCACAGAGCGATCTACAACAAGTGAGATGTTCGTTGTTCACAAACTTTCCACAGAACCACACTTTAAAAGACCGGAGTTATCGCTTTAATTTGTTTTTTCATTATGAATTCCACACTGTTTTGACTCTAACGAAGAAAGACAAAAAGCTTATAGTTCTACTTTAAGTGATTAGAGGGAACTTTCTGCAATAAATCTCTATAAGATTAATTAACATTACGTATTTCCTGTTAATATGGAGCTCGACAGCGACAGAAAGCATCTTTTCTTTTGTTTGAAAGAAAAACAAGTGTTCCCAAAACCCTCTTCCTTCAGCACCTGGCACAAGGTTTTAGCTGTGGTGAGCGAACATTCCCAGCACCACATGACGATGTGTACATGCGGACCTTGGGCTGTTTCTCTGTGTGTGTGTGTGTGTGTGAGGAGAGGCAGATCAGGGGGAGGGAGTGACCGTGGCCTGCTGGACCATAGCGAGAGAACAGTATGTAGGACAGGGCCTCGCACTTGCTAACCTATCCCGGCTGGAGCCGTGGCTGGGCGTGCTAAATTTCTGCATGCATGATCAATGGCACTGGATAAAAAAAAGAGAGCAGAAAGACAGCTGCGTGAATGGATGGGGGGCGGGGGTGTGTGGAGAACAAGTTAGGGCACTGTGAACAGACAGATCTGAGCAGCATTATTCAAAGGGTTTGATACCAAGGTGAGTCCAGTTTTGGGGGATTATTGTTTGAACACTACAGAACGTAATCTGAGAAGCAGATTACTGTTTCCAGCTCGAGGAACTTTGGGTAACTCATTTTATGAGCTTAAGCAACAGTTTTGGCTGATTTAAAAATTTGGCAGCTTGCATGGAATCAACATTTACACAACTGTGTGTGTGAAAGGGTGTGTCGGCGTTTCAGCGAGGTTTTTCAGTGCACTCGTCCTCCTTCGCCCTGTCCCATCTCCGTCCCTCTGTCTTGTTGTCACTCTGCCACCTCGGTTGTTTGTCTAATCCAGGTCCTCGCTGCTTTTGTTTCCCTGAGCACAGCTGACCCAGAGTGGGACGGCTTTGTCTGTGCGTGACCTCTGACCTCTCAGGGCCTGGGACTCGCTCTCCAACACCCTTGAGGCGGTGAGACTCCTTCACAGAGAGCGAGAGAGAGAGGAGTTCAAAAGATATCCTGCGCTCAACTGGAGTGGAGTCTCAGCTGCAGCTCTGAGAGCCTGAAGCCGTCATTTGAATGTGATGCAAAATGCAAACAAGTTCTTTCTTAGTCGTTTGATAAAGCAACAGGATAAAAATGGAATGTTTGAACAAGAAAAGAAAAATCCCCCTCAAAGCGGAAGCAGGAGGCCATTTTAAAGCTCTTCATTTTCTGTGGGTGTCTCGTTTTTTTTTTTTTTTTTTCACCTGGCAGGTGGCGAGCTGAAGAAATCATTACGTGAGACGAGCGGTGGGAGGAAACCGGCACACCTGTGTGAGCGTACCAGAGAGCTCCACCTCCGTTCTCCAATCACAACCCCTGCATCCCTCGGGGGGGGGAAGGTGTGGCGAAAGGCAGAGAGACAAAGGGAGGAGAGAAAGGCAAGAGGAAGGAAGAGATTGAAGGGGAGATTTACACGCAGCAGTCAACTGGAGTCTGAGTTAACCTTTTATTAATCATACCCACGCTGAACAAACTGGACTGATGGTGCTGGGAGGCTCTGAGAGGCTTCCAGAGGCAGCTGTGGGCTTCCTGTGAGTGCAAACACACCACTGCCTATCTACCTTTAATGACACAGGACTATTTCTGTCTGACGGCCGCATGGGGCCAAGCAGCAGCAGCAGCGGAAATCTGTGCTGTAATACCACACAGACAGCCAGCTGGGTGGACGAACGCATGAACAGCACACACACTAACCACAAGCCACACAAAGCCTTCTGGGTACAAATCAGCAGAGACCTAACACTTAAAGACAGATTGTCAATACTGCACTTGCCGCCATGGAAATTGGTATGGGAGTTACAGTTTGTTAAAGGACTGCCTATCCATCACTGCAGCTTTGAGTGCATTAATAACTTGCAGCTAACTAATTATCTTGCACCGCTTGTCACATCATGCAAAGTTTTGCTGGACATGAACGTTTAAACAAAAGCAGAGTTTTCTGGAAAGTTCTTGAACATTTAACATCTTACCTGTTGTAGATAGCTCTTTGATTTATGTCAGTTAGGAGAGAAATGGATTTGTTTTAACCAGATTGACAAGCATATGGCTGCTAGTCAATGCTTATCCAGGACTAGAGGACAGTGTTGCCAAGTCAGCTTATTATAAGCAACTTTGGGCTTGTTTTTTTTTTTCTAAAGTCGCTTGCAAATCTTGTGAGTCGCGGGTTTTTGGGCTTGTTTTTGAATGTGAAGTTGCTCATTTGGGCTTGACTTTCTTTCCGAGTGAAACCAGTTGATTATCTCCCAGCTCCGCACAGTCAGAATCAGAATAAGCTTTATTATCGTTGCACCAAGCTACAACGAGAATATGTCCGTACAGTCATCCGAAAGATGGACGGAGTGCATAAATTAAAAGCAATAAAGCAAAAGACGAGTGGTAGTAGGTGTTTTGGCCCTTCCACGCCCTCGTTTCCTGTTTATCGCTTTATGGCTAGGCGGCAGGCGCACGCCCAAACACTCATACTGTGGCCGACCACTAGGGGGCTCCACTCACACGCAGATGTCAGGATTTGTTTTTAAAAAATATGTAGAAAAAATTTTGATTTTTGGCATAAAATTATGTTATTCAAACTGTTTAGCATAATTTTGTTGTTGTTTATGTGTAATGCTAAAATAAATGTATGTTTATACTGTTTAAAAACAGCCTCTGTGTGGGTTGCCAGTTGAGCTTCTTTTGGGCTTGTTTTCATAAAGCTGGTTGCTTTTTCTATCACGAGATCTGGCAACATTGCCGGTGGAGTGCTGCCACCTTAAACAACAAGAAATTCAAAACGTTTTAGGAAAGCCTTTTTTTATAAAGGCTCTTACATAATCAACGTGTTTGCATTTAAGCGCTTGTTTCTCCAAATTGAAGTCAGTCAAAAAGTCGCCCACAGCAGGTAAGATGTTAATTGTTCGTAACCTTTTCACTGAACCCCCAATTAAAAGATCTGAAGTATCACTTTAATTAGTATTCAGTCCAAAAGAAATGACTAAATAATAGTAAATAAATAAAAAGTTCCTCCCAGTTTATTCTCATATTGATGATTAGTTTGTCTCTAAATTAAAAATATTTAAGTATGTTAATATTTTTGTTTGTTTGTTAGCAAAATGGTGCAATGGTGACGTCCACAGAAAAGCAGTTTGGGATGAAGAAATCTGATCATTTTGATGCTCTGGTCAGTATTTATGCAGATATTTGTGGTGTAAAGTATCTTTGTTTACATTCAGTGCATACCTGCATTTTATTGTAGAATTGCAAATCAATCTTTGTAGAAAAATACTCTCAAACTATGGTTCAGGATAAACATTTTAATGGTGAGTACCTCGTTTTTCAACTCTTACTGGATGCACAAACGGCAGCTGTGATGAGGAATAGACTTGTTTCATATCCACACTGATGTTCGCTCATGTTTACAGTAGATGCATCATTTATTGGACCTGCCCTGAGCCTTTCAGTGGAGAGATGAAGTCACAGAGCAGTTGCTGGGAAATCACGTAATGACACACAGACGGAGTCACGAACGTCTCTGAGACCGTCGTCGTGCTGACCTAAAGAGGAAGACTGTGCTGAAGGTGACTCATCGTTTCTTTGCAGGTGATGAAGTTTTCACGCGTGATGGAGATCACGTCAGGACGCCGTAACGGGATCAAAGAGAAGGTGAAGAACGTGCAAAAATATCAGATAAAAATATAATGCAAAGAAGTGGATGAGTGTGCAGGAAGATGGTACTTGTGGTACAGGTGAGGGCAGCACAAGAAACCTGCACAAGCTTTTTCCAAAGTTCCTCACACACACACACACACACACACACACACACACACACACACACACACACACA
>NC_056504.1:7491276-7512872 GCF_014905685.2 Nematolebias whitei
CCCCCCCCCCCCCCTCCGTTTCTTTTCACAGGACCTATCATCACCATTCCTAGCTTCTATTTATAGGACACTACTCCCCCCCCCGCCCCCGGTGTTTGTGTGTGTTTAAGGTGAACCTTTATAAAGTTCTTCCTCTCACTCTTAATCTCAACATGGTGCGATTCATAGAACTGAAGATGTGTGTGTGTGTGGCGAGTGCTGAATGAGTTTGATTTATCTTCTGTGTGTGTGTGTGTGTGTGGGGGGGGGGGGGGCAGCTAAACCACATAGGTCTGAGAACATATGTATGTTACATAAATAACATATATGAGAAGAACATATAAGTCATTCTTGGAACGTGTGTATTTATTGCAGTGATTGTGTCTGTTCTTGTGCACGTGTTAATTGTAATGGTTAAGACTGAATTTACTGAGATTATGGTTGCACACACACACACACACACACACACACACACACACACACACACAGTTTGATTCTGTGTTACAAGTGCGCTGCAGAGGCCTGACCCTCCTGATGGAAAGCTGTGGATATTGATTTAAGCTCTAAAAGAGTTACATTTTCTGTCTCGTGGTCTGATCAGCAGCTGACAACTACCGTCCTCACGTTTTAAACTACCAGTGAAGTCTCTGACACTTTTAACGCCTCCACGTTGGCAAAAAAAAACTTAAATTAATATCTATAAACTACGTCAGTTAAAACACTACATCTCCAAATAATCCCAGTCAGTTCCAGTGCTCTGGTCTAAATTAACTGAATTTTTGACACAACTTAAATAATACGTTTTCAGGGCTTTTAATGACATCTTTAACATTATTAATTATTATCATTATTTTTGTTTCTTGTATAAAAACAAGTATTTCTACTATGTCTACTTTAAGTTCTACAAAAACCTCCTTTATGCCATGCAAGTTAGCAAACTCTGATTACAGTTTTTAATGAAACAATCCAATTTAAGCATTTTGTGCAGGAAAACTCATAATTTACAAACGTCTTGAGGAATAAGAGTCACAAATTCTGTCCTCTCCATATTCATGGTTACATCTGCAAACCTTGTTTTTTGAACATCTTTGCATTATGCAGCCACATATCATCACACTCACACCACCGTGCTTCACTGTTGCAACTACGCCTTTACTGTGGTGGTCCTATGATGAAACCATGCTTGTTTGCTCCAAACCAGCCGTCTGAGGCCAACAGGTTTGCTTTAGTCTCATCTGAACAAAGTAACTGTCAGTTTCCTCCTCGTCTTCTTACGTTGCCGTTCCAACTTTACTTCTTGGAAGCTGTCTAAAGACGGACATCTAGCATAAAGTCTGATTTTTTATCATAATCTTTGTGCAAATTCTGAAAAATAGTATTTATCAGCTAAAACTAAACAATCTTGAAGCCCCAACAAGGATTGCTTTAAACTGATTTAACACTTTGTACTGTAACAATGTGTTAGTCTCTGCGCTGCTTCAAGAATAAAAAAAAAAATCAGTTCTTTTTGATGTCAAATTGAAAAACTTTGACCACTTCCTGTTTGTACAACCTCACAGCCACAGCTGCAACAACAAAGTCACAATCATATTCAGAAACGTCGGAACATCCCAGTGGGCCATCACTGGTTGTGTTTTTTTAATCTCAAAGCTCTAATCTGATTAAATGTCACAAGGTGAATCAAGGTGAAGAGTGAGAACTGGCACAGTGCCCTTAAGGACAACAAGGTGAAAGGGTCTGAGGAGCACGCGTCACGGAACCGTGAGAGGATCCAAGCGAGGAAGAAAGAGCAAATAAAAGCCGAGGCCTGTGTGTATTCTCAGTCTGTGTGCAGCTGTGCAGTGACGGAGCAAAGGGAGGAGTGAGAGCAGAGGGGGTCCATTGTGGGTCTTTGTGTGGCTCAGATTGTCTTCTTCTCTGGGAAAGTGGAAACTCAACACTCCTCTCTAGAGGTCTAGTTACCAGGTGAGGGGGGGAGCAGGAGAGAGATAAAGAGGAAGAGAGAAAACAGAGTGAGAGCTAAAGGTGTGGAGGGAAACAACAGGGCAGAGGATGATTTTGGACATCAAAGCTAAAGAGATGGACATCAAACAATGAAGGACAAATATGGAGGAAGAAATGTGAACATGGATGATCAGAAAATAAATGAGATCGTTTAACGACTTTGTTCTGCAGTAAAACATGAAGATAAATACAGAAAAAATCAAACGACGGATTTCACATTTAGGTAAATTATCATAAACACTCTGATTAATAATAATAATAACATTTTATTTTCTTTAACATGCCTGAAAAAAGCTGTAAACTTGTGTTAAAATGGCTCCCCCTGGTGGTCACAGTTGGAACTGTTCGTCATCTGCGTTTGTTTAAACGTCTCAATCTTCAAAATGGTCACTTAAATAAACATAGATAAAACTCTGAAGAAATAAAAAAAATGGAATAAAAGCAATTTGAGAAAAACATGTTTTTTTGATTTAATGTTTTAAAAAATGACAGAGGAGTGAAGATGTATGTGATATGATTGATTTCAGAGATGAAAGCACGGATATGTTAAATAAAACAAACTTTGCATGTTTTGTGTCTGAAAATGTACATTTATTGTCTTAACTGACTTTTTACAAACTGTTTATATAATATATTTATATGTATGTATACAGTTTAGGAACATCGCCTTTAAGGTGGAGGAACAAAGTAAACATACAAGAGGAGGTACAATACAGGAAAAAATAAATAATAATAACTTTTTCAGATATATGCCAAGTTCTGATATATTTTGAGAATGTTAGAACTGATCAAAACACAACCAGACGTAAACGAAACCTTTAAAACAAACTCATGCATCATCTTTTTTTATTTATTTATATTAATTCATCTGAAATCAGCAGTTGAATTTCCCTTAATTCATTTAGTTGCAGGCAGGCTGTGGTGGTCAGCACCAGTTTTAACCCTGAGGCTTCAGGTCTGAGCTCAGGTTAACAGAGGTCGAATCTTAGATGCGAGAAGGGAGCAGCCGAAAGACCAACAGCTAAACCTGGTCACATGTAACAAGACATCCGCCGCTCTTATAGGAAGAAGTTCCTGCTTTAAACCCTGTTTTAATATTTATAAAATCTTGCATTATAACGAAATGATCTTGTTTGCATGAATGTAAATTAAAACGTCAACGTGTCACAGTCCTAGGGTTGATGGAGGAGCTGCAGGGAGGAGAGGGGGGACCATGTGTGTTTGACACGAGTGGGTTTTTTTTGTCCCTTTTTTCCTCCTGATGTCGTCTGGAGTGGATTGTGGAGGCGGCAGCTCTGAGAACAGCTGCTTCTGACAACCGCAGCATGAAACTGTGTGTCACTCGGGGATTGAATGTGTGTGTGTGTGTGGGGGGGCATTCAAAGCGAGACAAAGTATTCATCCAATAGCTGCCTGTTTGAAACACACATAGTGATGAGCAGTAAAGAGATCAGTTAAATTAACCATGAGCTTCCTGCTTGTGTGTCAGAGAAGAAACTAATAACGTTTAACTACTTAAAACACGTCCACTAAATTTTTTATGACTGGCGAATAATTTTTACAAATGCAAGAGGCGGCTCAGACACATCTGTAGCTGTCGGTGCACGTGTGTGTGTGCGTTCGTGTCAGTTGGTAAATATGAGAAGAAGTGTGGCTGCCCCATCACTGTCCACCGTTATAAGCGTAGTCTGCTTTGTTGTGCATGACCAGTCTGCTGTCGACGAAATAGAAGCTGTCCGAGCGCGTTTCGTAAGGACACTCCACCATCTGACGCACTGAAAAACACACAATACGTGCACGTTAATGAGCATAAAAAGCTTTTTTTTTTTTTTACTTTAGGAATATTTAAAAATCGATACAACTGTATACAACCTAAAAGGTTATATACATAGTCAAGTACCGTTGTCCAAATCTTGCACAATTTGTGTTGTAGATGAACATATAACAACAGTTTTAGAGGAACTTTTATTTAAGTTTTTCAGATGAGTTCAAATGAAAATTTAAAGGCTGCTGTTGGACAAACCATAAATAGTAAAATGATAATTCCAAACACAAGACCGTGAAAACAAGAACAATAAAAACTAATTAGGAATCTGATAAGACATAGAATAAAACCAGTAAAATGAAAATGTCACCTCTCATGCCAGTGAATACAAACGTGTTATAAGACTGTAAAAGAGCTAAACTTAAGTCTGTCGGACATCAAGAGACAGCTGGTCCCACACCTACAACTGAACGGGTCCAGTCTGTGGACCTGCCTGGACCTCAGGACACTAAATGCAAATGGTCATTAGACCTAAAGGATCTGGAGGACACTTGAAGCTGCAGGAGATCTGACAGCACGGTGAAGATACGCTCACGCTATTTTTGCTGGAGTTAAAAAACGAGCTGCAGCGTTCTAACTGACTGCAGTCACGAGAGGCCGGGCGTTAAAGTGATGCAGTCGGGACGTCATAAAAGTGTGACTCATCCGTTTACAGCCATTAAAGGTCAAAAACAATTACTCTTTAAATAAAAGTCTTCCTTTTAATAAGGATCTCCTCACTTCAGAACTAATCTGTTAATGAAAGTTAAAATTTGAATCAAATATCACTCTCATTTTTTTTTTTTTTTTTTTTACGTGAAACTTTATAAATGGCTCCAAGCCACCCAGATTTGCAGGAGAAGCGGTGCAGATTCCACTGGGACCAAACCAACTTCAGTTCTGTTCTTACTGAAGAGAAGTTTAGTGAAAAAGCATGATTGTGCTTCAACTATAGGTAAATCTGAGTGTTGTCTGCATAGGAATGAAAAGAAATGGAACATTTTCTATAGATGGAGTATGAGGGGTGCATGTAGATAGAAAATAAAACATGTCCAAGAATAGCTCCTTGGGAACTCCATGTGTGAGCGAGGCTGGAGAAGAAGCAGATTGTCCAGGGCTTACAGAGAAACTCCCATCAGACCGAGGTGAACCAGAGTCTTTGACACAGATCAGAACGCTGCAGTCTCAGGTCTCAAACAACACGAGTCTCCTGAGTGCACAAGAGAATTAAACACTTTTTAAAAGGGCTTCTGAATGGCTTTATAACCAGATTAAACATTGTAAGTGCATTGTGTGCATTTAAATGCCAGCTGTAAAAAATACAATGTTTTTTTAAATTTTTTGCTGAAAAAGGACGTTTTGAAATGGGACTACAATGGAACAGGACAGATAAGGTTAGGTTTGTTGAGCAACGACTGAACAGCTGCATCAACAAAGTCCATGCTCAATAATCCAGGTATAAAATCCAACATTTTTCAGTCAGGTCATCTGGACAGTTTCTTCTTTTGTGCTGAAACGTTTCGCCTTCGATCCAGAAGGCTTCATCAGTCAAGGAAGCACACAACAAAACTGATTCTTCCCACAACAGCTTAATCCAAAGTGGAACAAACCAGTTCTGCTTGTGATAAGATGGTCTCTTTGGTACGCCCCCTCCTCCATTGCCGGCCCTCTTCCTTGTTGACAGTTGTGTCAAAATGGTTGAAAACAACAAAGTCCATGCTCAATAATCCAGGTATAACATCCTGGGTTATACCTATTAAACACACCTATTATATAGGTGTGTTCCTTGACTGATGAAGCCTTCCGGATCGAAGGCGAAACGTTTCAGCACAAAAAAAAGAAACTGTCCAGATGACCCGACTGAGAAATGTTGAACAGCTGCATGTTTCAACCAGTCTGGAAGGACACCTGAACAGAGTCTGATGTGAAACTATAATGTCAGAAACAACTAGAAACGTTCTGTAAAAGGAGTGGGAACAACATTAGGACGGGACTTCTCCGTCTTGTTTGATTTCTGCGGCTGATTAAAACTCGCAGGCTCCATCTGATCAGAGGCAGAACTTGTGAGATGGTTCGAGTGATCAGGATCAGCGAGCTGATGGTAAAAACACAACTCGGCAGCAATTCACAGGTTTCACAGGAGTTGTTCAGATATGTCGCTGTAGATGGACGGTGTTCAGAACAGAGTCAATGGCAGAGCCAAGGATTTATTTTAATCATAATAAAAATAAATTAAAAAAAGCTTTTTCAGCTTTAACACCTGCACGGACTCTCCTAACATCAGTCTTCCTGCACCCTTGTCTGATTCAGACTTGGCGTTGCGTTGCGTTAGTCACGATTATTTTGGGACAAAATTACTGCTAAAGTTATTCTGGATAAGCCAAAACTCCCGGCTTCATTTTCATTCACAATTAACTCTTTGTGTTTTGAGTGCAGTGGTCCAAAAGTACGTTGTGGTAATCACAAGTGGATTTTTTTTGGTTGAAACACGAAACGTTTCAGCACAAACAAACCATCCAGAGGACCTGCGTTGCCCAAGTGGATTCATTCTCTGGAACAGACGTGAGGTATGAACAGGCCTTCAGGATTTAGGAAACAACAATATTTGGCCCATTTAGACCCAGAAATGTGGTAAAGTTTGTTTTTGACAGAATTCAGCATTTTTACACCAGACACTTGGACTTTCCTCCCCAACATGCAGCAGGAAAATGATATTACTATGTAAAAAGAGAGAAAATGATTACAGTCAGTAAACAAACAGGTTTGGTATTTGGGCTGTTGTAAAATCTAAACCACCTGTTTCGTGTCATGCGCTTCATGCAGATAAGGAACGGTCGCAAAACACATAATTAAGATTATAACCAGATGTTTCGTCTAGTAAAAAAATATAGACAAGAAAGCCCTGAAAGTTTTTGTGAATGAGAAACATTGTAACACACTTTGAAGAGCCTGCACGAGCTGTGCACACTAAAATAGGACGGGATTTTCACAAACTGGTCGTGCAAAACGCAGTGGTGTGGCTCACTGGTTACAATCAGTTTCCAACAGTGTCAGCCCAGCAAGCTACCGTTTATAGTTTGTTTCTGATCTTTTGTTTAGTGTTTCAGATTGTCTAATGTGGTTTTATGGCATTTGATGGAGTTTGAATAGTTCAGTTTGTTCACTGGAGATTTTGTAAATGGTAAAGGGACTGTACTTATACAGCATCTTTCTGTCTTATCAAGATACTCAAAGCTTTTTACAACAATCTGTGTCCTCATTTACCCATTCGTACAGCACTCTACTGTATTTACAAAGAATAATCAGAGCTTTTTCACACTCATACACCGATGGGACACACTTCAGAGGCAATGAGGGGTTCAGTGTCTTGCCCAGGGACACTCCAGCATGTGACTGCTGGTGGAATCGAACCCCCAACTCTTGCATTGGACGACTGCTCTACCCATTCAGCCACAGCCGCCCCGTAGTGTTTGTTGTGACAGCCACTGGATGTGCTCAGTTATTCCTGCTTGCAGCTCCTTATACTTCCAGGTTTTGCTCAGTTCTTTGCCAAATCCTCTTGCTGCCTTGTTTTGCTTGTCATGTTTAGTGTGTCTTTGTAATCCTGGTCTTGTTTCAGTCAGCACCTCTGCTTCCATTGTGTCTGAGTTGGGTCCCACCCAAATGTATGGAGGACGGAATGTGACAAAATGAAATAAATAAATACATAATAATGAAATGTATCATTTAAATATTAAATACATCGTTAAATCTTTAAATACACAACTAAATTATTGATTTAATTATTTATTTAATTTTGTCACATTTCACCCTCGTGTGTCACCATGAAATTAATTTATTAATTTATTAACCTTTACTTAACCAGGCAAATCCCATTGAGATCTCTTTTGCAAGGGAGGCCTGGGCCTGAAGGCAGACTAACGTGCATGTTTTTGATCTGTGAGAGGAAACCGGAGTGCCTGGAGAAAACCCACGCAAGCACGAGAAGAACATGCAAACTCCACAATGAAAGAGCCCAGGTCCAACCGGGGATTGAACCCAGGACCTTCTTGCTGTGAGGCAACTGTGCTAACCACTGAGCCATCGTGCTGCTTAAATGATGTTAACTCACTTGTCCAACTCAGTGGGCGGGACTAATGCTGGTCATGTGAAATCCATTGCTCCGGTCTGAAGTCAGTTCATACATGGGAGCTCCCTCCATGCAGCTCGTAAAAGCGCGTCTTCTCCTTTATATTCATGGTATGAAAAAATATTTAACACAAATACATGTAAACACAATTACCGCTTCCTAAAGTTTCGGAATATATTTTCTTGCCTGTGGATCGATCGATTACCACGGTCGATTATCTGCAGTCGATTATCTGCGGTCGATTATCTGCGGTCGATTTAGCTGCGGTCGATTGGTCTTCCCTTGCTGCGAGGAGCAACCAATCAGGCGCCAGGGTCTGTTCACGAGCCGCCCTAGTCCCGCCCACTGAGTTTGACGAGTGAGACTGACAGTTAACGTCATTTCATGGTGTCACTGGAGGACAGAAGGTGACAAAATTAAATAAATAAATAAATCATGAAATAAATTATTTAAAAAGTACATTTCATTATTTAATGGTGTATTTAATAATTCAATTGTATATTTAATGATGTATTTAATAATTAAATGATACATTTAATTGTTATGTTTGTATTTTGCATTTATTTCATTTTGTCACATTCCGTCATCCATACATATATATATATATATATATATATATATATATATATATATATATATATATATATATATATATATATATATAATTTTTATTTATTTATTATTATTATTTATTTATTTATTTATTTATTATTATTTATTTGTTTATTTATTTATTTATTTAAGTACAGTTGTAAAGACCTGAGGTTTTTCAGCATGTAAAAACATTCAGAGACTGATGAATTCTCAGTGTGTAAAGGCCAGGACCACAAACCACAGCTGAATCCAGGCCAGGGTCACCTCTGAGCTCTCAGGCAGCACATCACGACAGTCATCATGGCCACATGGGACAGGAAGTACTTCAGCAAATTATTGTTGCTCAGCACTGTCCTTTACCTTAGCCTGAAATGTAAACTAAAATCTAAATCTGCAAGGATCTTTCTCCTTTGTGCACATAAACGCCACAGAGTTTTCTGTTCACTGTCTCAGAGAGACAGTGCACGTGTTTATTGTAATCAGATCAAACTTCAGCTTCCTTCTGTTAAAAAACTGATGTCATTTTGGAGACATAAAGCCACATTGTTATTGTTTGTACATGAGGTCTACCTCACCTCGATGGGGACAGTCTGCAACATCACGAAAAGGACACTCAGACGACAATAAACACTTTCAGAATCAGATAAAAGCGTTTTTTCCTTCATCTCATTTCATTTATGATTTAGTGCTAAATCAAAGTTCGGCTGATGTTCCGCTGCAGATAGTATGTGGGCAGGATCGACTGTCAGCGCAGCGTGTGTGAAGCCGCTGTAGCACGAGAGACAACTTTCCTCGGTGCGTGTATTTATAACATCATTGATTTAGGAATGTAAGAGAGATATAGGGACTGTGAGTTTTTGACAAGCTTTTAGTGGAGAATACCTTCTGAACTACAGAGCTCCCCTCTGATCAATGAAAGAATGATCTGAACTGTGAATTAGTCAGTAAATATGCTCCTTTATCTATTATTCATGCGCCAAACTTAAATCTGTGCATACAAAACGCCTGTTCATGAAAACAAGACTATAAAGGTTATTTTATTGTCTATATTTGTCATGTTAAATTTGAGTCAGGCCTTTAAATTACTCTAATAAAGAGTATTATTAGGCCTGTCACGATAACAAATTGTGATGGGCGATTAATTGTCTCAGAAATTATTGCGATAAACAATAATATTGTTTGGAATTTGACAATAATTAGTCATTATTTTTAAGTTAGTTAATTTTTGTATGTAGTACCTTTTTTTGACCACTGGATGGCAGTATAAAACTGTTTGAACCAAAGGATGGATAGTGAGGGAGCAGAGTGTCTCTTTATGAAAAATGGGAGGGAGGCCCCTTGACGTGACACGGGCTGTCTCTCATTCCTGTTTTCCGGTTCTCGAAATGACTGACGCTCGGTGTGATTTGAGCTCTTTAGCATAGCATTTTTCACACAAAGCTTTTAATAAATAAAAAAAAATCAGTAAACAAGTTCTCAGCTTCTTTTTGCAGAGAAAAACAACTTTTACACGAAGGTACGGGTTGAATTTTGGAGCTCCGACCAGACGGAGGTTTTTTTCCCGGGGGTCGGCCTGTTAGCTTAGCTCGTAGCTTAGCTTCTCAGTTGCTTTTAACGATCCAAAAACGTGATTTTGGATCGTTAAAACAGATTTTAAAGAGAAAGGGAGGGGTCAGTGAAGAGCGCCGGAGTTGAGCCGTGTAGAAAGAGAGACACAAAGAAACGATAAAGCCGATAAATGAAAATGAGGTCGATAATTTTAATTTATCATGAGATTAATTGATTTACTGTTTATTACAACAGGCCTAAGTATTATAAGTGCATTGCTGCAGAAAGGTTGCTGATTTCACCCACAGATGATGATTCTCTCTGTAACCAATCAGCAGCCTGCGGTGTGTCAGCGTCACCCTGCAGTACCAGCATGGCTAACAGCTCAAGGTATAAAAAGAGGACATTAGAAAACCTGAGCCGTCCTGGTGATGGAAAAGCACCAAAATACTCCTGTGCTAGCGTGATGCATTAAACAGGCATGACTCACCCAGGCTGTCAGAGAGCTGAGGGAACTCGTAGATGTGCTCGCAGGTGTTACGGCTGTTTGGGATACAGAAGCCGAAGTCAAAGTCAAAGCTCTTCAGCAGGTGATCACGGAAATAGTGCCTCTCGATCATGCGAAAGTTGTTCAGAGGTCGGCTCCCGACTGTGAATTCCACCCTGATTAAATAAAGAAGAAAGATGTTACCCCTCTGCGTTCTGTCTGAAATTATAACGTTAATATCTGCACACACAGAATAAGAGTCAGTGAGGGGTGTGGTTGACAGAGGACAATGCTCTCAATTGTTTCCATTGTTTGTCAGTGGAACAGGTGAGTGTATCTTTAGGCGTGTGTGGAAAGTGTGAGTCACTCACGTAGCTCCCACGGTCCTCAGTCGCAGGAAGGCTGGGGTGAACTGGTAGCGCACAAATCGTCCCGAGGTAGCATCTCCCTCTCTGTGCTCCTCGTCGTCATCTGGCACAAGAAATGTCCCATGATTCATTCATGCTGAACGGTGCACGTCGTCAAACCCAGCAACCTGCTGCAAACTTCTATTTGAAGCCGGCAAATTGCAACAAAAATAAAGTGTGCAAACATGCCGTACCTGCATGAGGAGGTTTAGCAATCTCAAACAGAACAGTGCTGGTCTCCAGGTCTCGGATCTTAAAGCGAACAAAGTCAACGTTATAGATGTTGTCCTTGGGTTTACAGAGATACCCTGCAACATGGCAGACAAGAGGGGGAGACGGGAAAAGCATTATTCTCACATCGTGTGACGTCTGATAAAACACAAACAGGCGCCTGTACTGAATCAATGCAAAGCTGAAACTTACAGCTTCATTTCTTAAGCTGCATATATCCACCTTATTCCGGATTTGGCGCCACTACCCATAATTCATAGCGGAAGCCGGTTGTTTACTTCCGCCCGCGATCCCGCGCTGTTGTTTACGTTTGTGGGTTAACACACTTGCTAGCAATTTAATGTTTTTGACACAAAAGTTTCCTTTACCTGAAGTAAATGGCAGCACATCAGAGGTGGATACATTGCAAGGATGTTTTAAAAAGCTGCGAAGATAAGTCGTTAACTGTGTCTCACCCATCATTTCTCACGGACTGGGTAGATGATATGAAATCATGGCCCGGAATTACCTACATCGATATTATTAATTACCTTGTTTTTTCTGAAGGCGTCGATGGCGAGGAATTGCGGAATTATAAAAGCACAGAGGCGTATAATTACCTCCACAGCAACAAAATAGATACAGTTTTGCTCAAGAAACAAGGCGACTTTATCTTTCTGAAAGCAGCTGTTGAGCCGAGCCAGAGCGTTGGTCAAGCTAAACACTTAGCATGGGTCATGCTCAGAGAAAGTGGAGTGGTAGAAACGGTCGGCTGTTCCTGTATCGCCGGATTGGGAAAATCATGCAGTCATGCGGCAGCTATTCTGTGGAAGGTATATCACTTATCTGGATATCAGAATATTTACATCACTGAATCAGAATCACTGAACTGGGCGAAAGCTGTGAGCTTCCTGTCTGCCTGTGTTTACATGTGGAAGCCAGAGCATTGTGCAGCCTGTGATCTACTGTCACAAAAAATTAAACATTAAAAAGGCTGTACAGTATTTTTATATTATTTGTTTTTAAAAAAGTACAGACTGGATGCAAGGCAACCTAACATTTACAGAAAAGGAAAAAATAAATGACAACAGCAGGGATGTAAATAACTTGTTTCATTTTATTAGGAGCAGTGATAGCTGAAGTCTGTTAAATTGTTACAGGTCCAGAATGCTGTGATCAGTGGAAAGACGGGGCTAGCATGTACAGATGAGCAGCGCAGGTGGAATGCTGGGACAGCAAAGAATCTTCAACCCAAACGTCTAAGCATGATAAACTTCAGACACCACAAGGCAGAGCAGCAGTATAACATCAACTCAAGGGCTGCAGACACGATTAGTCTTTATTTTCATAAGTGTTATAAGGACTTGATCTTGTACAGGCATTGTAAATTCATTGTTGTCATCTCCTTCCAGTGCTGACACAAGAGTGTTAAATGTTTCTAACGCTATACCAGTGTACAGCAAAGCGTCTGCGTCATTTTGTAGAAGAAAAAATGCAACTTCATCACACTGAGTCGTCTTGTCCTGGACATCTTTTCTGCCAGACGTGTTGCAGTATTGATGATGATCTTTTAGCGAAGGGTCCTCCCACTGTGTGTGGACTGAGTGCAGATGTGGCCCAGGAGGTTGTGTGGAGACGCTAGCCAGGTCTGGGATGACTGACGGTGAATCTACGGTGCACTCTGAATAACACAAAAATACAAAATCAAATCAGCGTAACACAACCTGTCAAGTGTCACTTACCTTATTACGTTTTAGGAAGGAAATTTGTAATTCCACACTCGTACACACATGATACATCTTAAATGTCAATAGTGCTGTTTTAGTGGGGCTTTAGCCCCCTTAAATTTTCCTAAGCCCCATCAAATTATGCTATAATATCAAAATATTGTGATTAGATTTTAGTTTTTCATCCTTAAAAAAATCAGTTGGAGCTAGGTTGCATTTAAGCTTTTTCTTTAAAGAGTTTAAAAGAAGTTTTTTTTTTCAGCTGTGTCTGTTTCAAATAACCTGCCTCTAATAACTCAACATATTCTTTATTAACAAAATCCCCAGACTTTTACAGCCCTGGGGGCTGAATTTTACCAGGTTGCTAAATAAAAAGCTATTCTCGGACAGTTACATGAAATCATATACATCTCTGCTAGCATGCTACTGATGTTAATTACTAACCACTTTGTCTTTAAGATTTGGATTTGGCTGCCAATCAAGTACTTTCTCTTAGTGATAAAGTATTTTGGAATTAAATTAATAATACACTAACATCCACAATAACACTGCAACCAGCTAGCGCTGATGCTAACACCATCCACAGTATAGTAATTATAACATTACAATTATAACATTAATAATAATATAATTCAGTAAAAGATAAGAGCTAAGCATGATTAAAATGTGAAGCGGGGACAAATCACATTTTCAATTTCACTCACCGGGAACAGATTCGGCCGTTTTGTCGATGTTGCTGGAAGCTGTCTGGCTCACAGTGGTCCGGATGAGCTGCCTTCTTTTCTTTGGTGGGGCCCGGTCATAGCCCAGATAGAGCTCCGGGTCGGGGTGAAGCTCTGTGGGCTTTTTATCAATAAAATGAAAGGAGCAAACATAAACTCTCTTCGGGGGGTATTTGAGTTTTAAAGCTGCCAGCCACGCTCGTTTTCGATCCTCCTTCCTCGGCATGGAGTGCAGTTCGTAACGCGCTGGGCACACACAGGCCTTTCGAAGTTGTTGATGTGCAAAACAATACGTTTCTAGCTCGTCTTTCAGTTTTCTGGAGCTGTTGTGACAGCCAACAACAGCACAAGTTGAACCCGAACTCATATTAGAATTGTTTAAGCCTCCTGCTACAGCACAAATTACTAGAATTTGTCATTAGCAAAAGTGCCTGTCATTAGCAAAAGTGCCTCTCGCTTTAGCTCACCGGAAGTATAAAACCGGGAGGGGGCGGTACCTGTCTGTCATGGCAGCCCACATACGCTCTTGCAGAATAAGGTGGATAGGCCCTGACCTATAAGACTATATGTTTAGATCACAGTGAGGGCCTTGCTTCTGGTTGTATGACATCTACAAAACAATGAAAGGATTCATCACAAAGAGGCATGTCTGGTTAGGAAGGCTCTGTTTAAATATAGACAACAACTGCCTGATGACGTCTTGTTTGTCTCAGCCATCACGTCCACGTGCTTTTGTTTAGTTTCATAAGACTGTTTGACTGAACTTCTTTTTCAAATAACAAGCGGCACCATTTACTAAAAGAGACTCAGACCTCTCGTAGCTAGCTGCAGTCCCAGCACATCCTCCGGAGAGATGTGTCCACTCCTCGTCCGCAGCTCCTCCTCCGTGACGGGCCTGCTGTCCGCCTGGCTCCTCCGAGACTTCAGCCGCTTCAGGACGCCTCCGCCAGGTTTGCGCTCGCGCGCAGGAGCTGCGGCAGAGCCGTGGCCGCCGCCGGCGCAGACATTTTCAGCAACAGGCGCGTCGCTGCGGGCTTTGGCTCCGCTCATGTTCTCCCCCTCTCCTCCGGCTTCCCGGCGGCTCAACCGGAGAGCGTGGCCGCTGTCTCCCCCTTTGATTAAAAAAAAAAAAAAAGAGACAGAGAGAGAGAGAAACCGCTGGAAGAAGAAGGAGAAGCGGAAAAGAAAGATGGCGCTGCAGATGTCGAGAAAACGGTCGGTTAAGCTCGTGTTAGTGTAAGCGCGTGCGGTGCAGTTGCCATGACAACTGGCTCAACGAGCCGGAAGCAACCGTGATTCCACGGAATGTCCACCAGGGGGAGACAAAACAGCCACTCCGCTTAAAGCGCCAGAGACGTTTGTCAACAAATAAATAAATGAAAACTACAAAAGAAAAGTTAGGCTGAAGTTATCGTTGCCTTAAACTCAACATGACTGTTGGAATATGGGGAAGTGTCGCTCTGAGCAGGTAGAAAAATCTAACAAAGTTAAATCAGATTAAAATAAACAAATAAAATTAAATAAAAATAAGTTAAAAAAAATTAGTTTTCATCATTATTTCTTTATGAGTCCGTCCAGAGGACCTCACTTGTTCACATATTAAAAAAAAAAAAAGTTTAGCGAAAATTCAAAGTTTGATTAAATAACGTTTTTGTTCAACAAGTTTAACACTTGAATAAATCAAGAAATAAGAAAAACAACTTTAATAAACAATGGATAAAATATATTTAACAGAGAAGGAAGACTCTGTCCAGATGACCTGATTTAACTTTTAATTGTGATGTGTGTGTCCTTGGGAGTGTGTGTAGCTATAGGTCATCAATTGTGTGCTTTGCCTCAAATTTGCTCTGCCAAATAATCAAAAAACGCATTTCGACTGATTAAAACTATTAAATATACACAAGAATTATAGCAAGTGTGTAAAATTAGTTTATGTTCAACATTTTAAGGATATGCTCTATTTGTCAACAAACTAGGTCAACAAAACCAAAAAAGGTAGATTAAAGATGCAATGAACAATGATTGTGCATAAATGTTATAGTCCTTCTTCCTCAGATTTGCTTTCCTGCTTTAACACACATGAAAGCCACGCAAATAAAGCTTGTAAATGCCCGGGTGTTATGCAAATCTGTGTTTACTGCATGAAAGCTGAAGGGAAGCTGAAAAAGTCCCAGGAAGCCTGGAACATCCATGAAAGCTGCAGGTCCTCTTCCTTCTCTCCCGGGGAGTAAAGAACCTTTTCACCTCTGGAACAACTCGTCCATCCAGTTCAGTGTGCTTCAAAACATCTGTAAAGTTCAAGAACATGGCAAAACTTCTGGGTTTATATTTTTCAAAATAAAAGCTGTATGATTTATTTATTTTTCTTAGCTTTTTGCATCTAACTCAGTGAAGTTTTATGTTGATGTGTGCTAATCTTCACGAAGCTAGAGTTATAAATGCAGCTTGTTCAACCTTTTTTTTTGGTCATCCCTTGTTTTCTCATTCCTGTTCACACCCTTGAAGATTGGAGCTTTACAAATTTAACAAAAGTGCCACTGAAAAATAATTCACATTGAAGTCCTTATTTTAATGCCTTCTTGAGAATTGTACATAGGCAATAGTGTGAAAAAGTTTTAAAGCCTACCGATTCCTTTTGCTTTTTTGTTTCCAAGGTATGGAGCCAGACTTGGATATCATTTATTAAGGGGGTCTTGATCAATACTTTGACAAATCTTTGTGAAGTAGTGTGGGGAAGGTGAGGTGACTTTGGCTTTTTCAGTGATTTATATGCTTCTACCTGCAGCATATGGTTCAGTGGTTACAGAATTAGTTACACTTTATTTATACAGGAAGTCTCATTGAGTCACGAGATCTCATTTTCAAGGGAGACCTGTTTTTGGGAGCAAATGGGAGCACCTTGCTCAGGGGCCCAGAGTGGGGCAAGTGAGGGTGGAGGCAGGTGTGGGTGTTTCACCATTTCCACCCATATTTTGATGCTGGCGGTACCGGGAGTTGAACCTGCGACTTTCCAATCACAGGCCCATTTCCCCCTAACCTCTGCGCCACCACTCCCCAAAACAGCACATGCTTAAAACATTTATTTAGGAAAGTGGACAACTGGAAGACAAAGGGTGAAATTTCATGCTGAAAAATGTAGATAGATAGATAGATAGATAGATAGATAGATAGATAGATAGATAGATAGACAGACAGACAGACAGACAGACAGACAGACAGACAGACAGACAGACAGACAGACAGACAGACAGACAGACAGACAGACAGACAGACAGACAGACAGACAGACAGACAGACAGACAGATAGATAGATAGATAGATAGATAGATAGATAGATAGATAGATAGATAGATAGATAGACAGACAGATAGATAGATAGATAGATAGACAGACAGATATATAGACAGACAGATAGATAGACAGATAGACAGATAGATAGACAGACAGATAGATAGACAGATAGACAGATAGACAGATAGATAGACAGATAGACAGATAGATAGATAGACAGATAGACAGATAGACAGATAGATAGATAGATAGACAGACAGACAGACAGACAGACAGACAGACAGACAGACAGAGAGACAGACAGACAGACAGACAGACAGACAGACAGACAGACAGACAGACAGACAGACAGACAGACAGACAGATAGATAGATAGATAGATAGATAGATAGATAGATAGATAGATAGATAGATCAGTGATCGCTCATGTGCTTCTCCTGTCTTATATTTTGAAGGTGTCCTACGTCACTTCCTGTTTGGTGACGTCTCCCTCGGTACTTTGACTCCGGAGCGGCGCTGGTTGAACCTGAGGGGCAGAGGGAGTGTCTGCCGGGGATGGGTGGAGGTGTAACACCGGGCTGACGTCTTGTTGTGGTGAATGACCTAAAAGACGACAGAAAGCACCGTCCGACATCAGCTCAGCGGGAGACACGACGCAAAGCCCAGGAGCTGCGTTGCTTCTTCCAACTTCTTCTTCCCTCCCGTCGTCCTCCCGCATGCCCGAGTGAAAACGCGAGGTAAACGATGCAAAATAATCTCTGTTATTTACATCAAAGTGCGTGGGAAACGTGGCAGGTGCGCATCTTTACGGGTTGCAGTGATTCAGGATAAATAATGCTCACACACACATACGTGTAACTTTTGTTAAACCACTGATTCATGTTTCCGGTTCAACGGCTGAGAGTTCATCACAGCAACATGTTTATTAGTAACCTATTAACCTGTAATTGAGACTTATTGCGCGTGTCTTAGCCCTTTAATGTAAATTATAGCTCGGACCTGAGTCGAAACTGACTGAACAAAGGACCATAAACAAAAAGTACCAGAGGTGCAAACACTTGGCAGAATAATGGGCCATTAAAGAGCTGCTGAAACATTTAACAATGGACCGCTGAAGAATGGCACCTTGTTGAGAAATGATCAAGTTGTAGCCGCTTTCATTAAACCAACCTGAGATGTCGACCTCAGCCCTTTTGTTGGGAGCGACTCTCAGCTACTACCACATCTAACCTGAGCCCGGCGTATGCAGAACTGACTGGGTTACAGCCATTTTGGTGTTCTCTAAGGTCAGGTGGATATCCTGAATCGAGTTGTAAAGATACATCTGATGGTTATTTCATGACATTTTGATTAAAGTCGGTCTTTATGTTCATGAGATATTTAGTTGGTTAGAAACAGCTCATGGCTAAAGAACTAAACAAACAGCTTCTGTTAGCGCACAAAGTTTTTATTGGGGATTAATCTGAGCTGCTATCGCACCACATATTAGGTCAAAACATGAAGTTGACTGACTTGTAGCCATTTAACAGCCATGGCTGTCACATTAATCCAACTTTTTTTTAAAAAAAAGCACATTTTAAGATCAGTTCATTGTGCCATCTTGAATCAAGTCGACCCCAAAAGTTAATCAGTTGTAGCTTCATCAAGATGAATCCAGTGGTTCACGCAGACTGTTCGACGGCGGCGGCAGTCTGTAGTTCAGCTGTTATCTGCGGGGCAGTGTTTGTTTTTTAGGAATCCATCTGTAAGACAAAAAACAAGGAAGAAGCGAGGTGGCAGCTTTATCCCAGGCTGATCCCGTTACACAATACCATGCACACCCAGAGGTGTTTTGTGCTCAAGCAGCAGCGTAACAACACTTCTTACATGCAACATATCACGGTGTTCAACACGCAGTCTGCTGTTTGAAACCCAAACAGCTAATGTCTGCGTGCTGACAACACAGGAGTGAAGCTGCGAGTGTTTCATTGTATCCGACTGCAGGGGTGTGGAGTTACTGGTTTGTTCAAAAGCTCTTACAGGCACAACCAGATGCTCCACACTCATACCTGTGGTACGAATCGTAACAGATACAGAAAAAGACATCTGTTTCTCGTGCGGGGTCCGGTTGACCCTCCACCTTCAAAGCGCTCAGTGTCTCGACACAGTTGCACTTTTGTTTGTCCCGTAGTGTTTTTAGTTAAGATTTGTGCTTCGACGGTGTCACTTTTATATATTGAACTATAGAAACATGTGATGACTCATCAGACCTGCTCCAGTTTCTGACAGCGGCTCCCGAGGGCCTGTTTTCATTTTTCTTTTGTTAAAAAAAAATGTGCCACGAAAAATGACAAAACTCAAGTGCAGCCGGCTTCTGAGAACTCTTTGAGTTTCATTAGTTGTAAAATATTTGCCGGTGAACACACCGTCTTGAGTCCAGTTAATGTCGTGTTGCCTTTTTATTGTGAATAATCACAGGATACAATCTGATTGTAAAGGTACGACACAAAGTTGGTTTCACAAGATTAAACAAAAATGATTTAAAATGAATTCATATATCCATTTATTACTTTGACCTGCTTTTTCTCTCGCCTGAGTCACATGGAGCAGGTCAGGTCGGTCGCAAGTCCAGAACAGAGACACGTAGAGACTCACGAGACAATCGCTCACTCATACCTAGAGACAATTAAGGGCTGAATTAATCTGTTTGTTGCCCAATTAAAACAGTTTTAATACGTTTTAACTTCTTGTTCTTCGTGTAGTTCAGATTGTTTGATCACCTTTCTGTACTAAAATCCCTCAGAAGCTGTTTGTAACACAGAGATGCACCTCCAGGTCGAATAATGATGTTTTAGATCTTGACTTTAACGAACTGGCCTAACTTTTAAATTTTTAGTGACGATTCCAGTAACGTTCTGTCTAGTCTTGAAAAAAAAACTAACAAATGATTGAAAAGTGAGCAGGAAAATGAGTTAGTGTTTATTTGATTCTCTTCCGCAGAAAAATGGCTTTAAAAAAATCTGGACCAACCAGACTTTTCCAGTCCTGTTTGTTGCAACATAACCAGTTAGCGTCTCCTTGATTGAGACTGAAAGCTTCTTCGTTTGAATAGGTAGATGGCCGTGAAGTAAATCTTCTCTATTTGTTTTTTGTTCTCAGGGATTTAAGCTATGGAGAGCTCAGTTGAGGCTTCCCAGAGCGGAGGCCCCCCAAAACTGAAGCCAAGTCTGGGCCCTAAACCTCGGCTCGCTCCCAAGCCCTTCTCTCTGCAGAAAAGCACAGCGGTCCGCTCCATCAATGCTCCAAAAACTGTGCACGCCACGATCAAGTCGAAAACAGACGCAGCAGAAAAGCTGGTGGCTGCAGGTGGCCCCAAATTTCCTCTGACCGCCCCTGTTCAGATTTCTCCTCAGCCAACCACACCAGCCTCACCCAGCATCGTTGGAGTTTCCACCAAAGCCCAACCTACACCAAGCGACGCAAGTGAAGCACCGCCACACAAGGACGGTGCTGACGCTGGTCCAGCCACTAAAACCACTCCACCTAAAGAGACGCCTGAGTTCGAACCTGTTCAGAAGGACAATGTTGTCCAAACAAACCACAGAACATCCGCTGGAACAGTGACTAACTCAGAGCAGGACAACGTAGAAAAGGAGGATGAAACTCGGGTTTCCGTTTCCCAAAAGCCTAAAGATTCAAGCAGCGAAAGTCCCACAGCGACCAATTCTGAGTATCACTGGGGGGGCTCCAGAAAGCGCCTGTCCATGGAGCTCACCTCAAAGTTTGAGTCAGGCGGTCCGCTGCCGCCTCCTCAACCTGTGCAGAGCATCCCTAAAACTCCCCAAAAAAGTGTTCCAGATAAACCAGCGTCTCCCGTTCCCGAGCAGAGCCGAGCAGCGCCGGAGCCCTCAAACAGAGAGAGCGACGCTGGCGAACAAGGCGAGGATTACAGCGCAGGAAACAGCATCAAACTCAGAATCAGTCGCCTGTTTGACTCCGTGTCGAAGCCCGAGGTCACGACGAAAAGAGAGGAGCTCGAAATTCCAAACGGCATCGGAGGCGTGAAGGAGCAGATCAAGAACTGGGCTGCGGAGACGGGTTCTGAGAGTCCAACGATTGAGAAGAAGCCTCAGGGTGCACAGAGGATCGGTTCCAAAAGGTGAGGGAGACATCTTTCATTTGTTCTGCTTGTGTTTGGGTACAAGACTGGACACGATTAGACGAGCAACGAGTTTTTCTGTCAGATGTATTAAAGTATGAAGTTTAGTTTAAAGCTGTAACTGATTAACTTTTAACAGCCAGTCTCATTTAAACTTAATTTTATCAACATCATTTTGTACTGATTCACGATGATTCATGAACCTGCAGGTAGTGTTGTGTCATGTTTGCTCATTTCTGTCCTCAGATGGTGCACACATTTGATCACAACAAGGAGCGACTTTCACATTTATATGTCTTAAAGTATAAATAAAAGTACACATAGACCATCAAATCTGCGTGCAAGGAGTTGGTTCAGCATTTTGAGCCTCTCAGGCATGTAACCACTGGCAGGTAGTTTGATTTATTTGCCTAGACTTTCAGATATTCATCTTTGAAAGGTTTTTGCTCCTGTTCCAAAAGACGTCTGTAGAGTTTTGTTTGTGTTGTTCACGGCCCAGAACGTAAAGTTTCCAACATATCCTGATGCCTGCTCAAAGTAAAGTAAAGTTTCCAAC
>NC_056504.1:7512882-7514887 GCF_014905685.2 Nematolebias whitei
TTCCAACATATCCTGATGCCTGCTCAAAGTAAAGTAAAGTTTCCAACGATTCAGTCGCATAGAAAGTCACGGTTTTGTTGACGCCGATCCTTTTCAGCACTTTGACTTTGAAGCGAGAGACGATGCTTTCTGTTCTGTCAAACATTTATTTTATGTAAATAGGGTCAAAGCTGTGTGAGGTCAAAACCAGAGATAGAAGAGAGGCTGGGTGGTAACTTTCTTGATGACGGTTTCATTGAATGGTATAACTCTTCAAGTGACAACCACCCCCCCCCCCCAGGCACATGGTATGAGGAGGGATGTGCTATTTAATAGGCTACTTCTTAGTAATTAACTTCCTGCATTCCTGCGAAGTTTCAAATCAACCAAGAGGAAATAAGCAAGTCAGTAAGTAAGTACACCGGTTCTAGTATTCTTCAGGGAAATTCTAACTTGCTTTGTGGTTAGTTTAAAAATATACATACAGAGTGGTAACAATCCATCCATGATCTTTTACCCGCTTCTTCTTGTTTGGGTGGCGGGGGTCACTGGTGCCCATGTCCAGCTGTCACTGTGTGAGAGGTGGGGGAGACACCCTTGACAGGTCTCCAGTCCATCACAGGGACACATAGAGACAAACGAGACAAACAAACATTCACTCTCATTCACACCTAGAGACAATTGAGAGTTCCCAATCAGCCTAACATTCATTCAACCTTTATTTAAACAGGTTTATCCCATTGAGCCTCGAAGACTCATTTACAAGAGAGACCTCTAACCTGCATGTTTTTGGTCTGTGGGAGGAAACCGGAGTACTCGGAGAAAACCCACACATGCACGGAGAGAACATGCAAACTCCACCCAGAAAGCCCCCGGACCGGGATTTGAACCAGGGACCTGCTCGCTGAGAGGCAGCAGCTCTACCAGTTGCGCCACCGTGCTTGGTAACAGTCCAAACTAAAAGTTTCTGAGGAACCTTTGACAGGGACTGCCAAGTGGTGGCCGTTTGAAACTTTTGATTAGACGTCACTGTTTGTTGGGGATTGCTCCCAGCTTCCACCATAACAAATTTCAGCTCAATATGGCAAAAACTGGCTGAGTTATAATCTGTTTTTTTCCTTTAAGCTATGAAAGCCATCTTAGATTTTTTTTTATTTTGATTCAGTTTGTGGTGAGGATAGTTCTCAGCAACAACCACGCCAAATTTCAGCTCAATGTCTAAAAATGGCGCGTTACGTCAGAAAGCAGCGTCGTGGTTCTTGAATGATTTCACTAAGCAATTTTCCATTTTTGTAAAACTAAACATGGACCTCCTTTAGCAGTAATCATTTGTCCAGGGGGTCCTTACTAGCTCCTTTCACATCAATTTGCTGCTGAGTTTGTGTAAAAATGACTAATTTACAGTTTTTTCTGGGATTTCCAGGTTTGCTTTGATGGCCGTCATGATTCAGGAAGATTCTGAGCACTCTCCATTCATTCCATTGAGTCTCGTAGGGTCATTTTTGGTTTATTGTGTTGCCATGGTAACTTGAAATGCCAATAAAAGTAATAGCACACCTCATGTGATGGAGATGGTTGTTTTGATGTATGGTTTGTGCGGGTGTACTTTTGTTCAGACTTTATTAAAGTTGATAGGAGAGTAAGATAAAAAAAAAAATGCTAAGAAACCTTTTTGAGGTGGATAATAGGTGTCTGTCATTCTAAAGTATAGGAAGCATTTGGTGCACTCAGTGCTTCCTATACTTTAGAATAATCCGTCCCCAATAAAGAAATCTCATGGTATTATATTGTTACTTAATGTTGATGATAAACAAGAAATCAAAATTGTTCGTATGATAGCATTTAGAAAAAGCATTGTCACTTGTTTTTTCACAATGAATGACTGTACTTGGTATTTTCTCCACAGCTTAGAGCCGTCAGATGTTCATACAGCAGGAAAAACATCTCAGAAATTGATTGTGGAGGATCCTAAAGCCGAAAAAACACCTGAAAAACTAACTGTGGAGGTTCCTAAAGCTGGAAAAAC
>NC_056504.1:7514897-7523471 GCF_014905685.2 Nematolebias whitei
GGAGGTTTCTAAAGCAAAGAAAACAGTGGAAAAACTCAATGTGGAGGTTCCTAAAGCAGAGAAAGCACCAGAGAAACTAACTGTGGAGGTTTCTAAAGCAGATAAAACACCTGAAAAACTGATTATGGTTTCTAAACCAGAGAAAACACCTGAAAAACTAACTGTGGAGGTTCCTAAAATGGAGGAAACACATGAACAACTAACTGTAGAGGTTTCTAAATCAGAGAAAATGCCGAAAAAACTCAGTGTGGAGGTTCCTATAGCAGAGAACACACCTGAAAAGCTAACTGTGGAGGTTTCTAAAGCAGAGAAAAAGCTGGAAAAATTTAATGTGGAGGTTCCTAAAGCAGAGAAAACACCTGAACATCTAAGTGTAGAGGTTCATAAAGAAGAAAAAACACCAGAAAAGCTAACTGTGGATGTTCCTAAAGCAGAGAAAACAACTGAAAAACTCAATGTAGAGGTTTCTAAAGCAGAGAAAACAACTGAAAAACTCAATGTAGAGGTTTCTAAAGCAGAGAAAACAACTGAAAAACTCAATGTAGAGGTTTCTAAAGCAGAGAAAACACTGGAAAAGCTCAATATGAAGGTTCCTAAAGCAGATAAAACACCTGAAAAACTAACTATGGAGGTTTCTAAAGCAGATAAAACACTGGAAAAACTCAATGTGGAGGTTCCTAAAGCAGAGGAGAGATCCACTCGGGGTGCTGATCCACAGCAAGCAGCCTCTTCTGCTAAAGAACAAACAGAGGGCCAACAGGAATCACCCAAAGGATCCTCTGTTGACAATAAGTCATCAGTAGGCTCACCAGAGACATCTGAAGGGAGCAACAAAACATTAGGTGGGATCCTGCTTTGCCGTCACAACTCGGCTAAATCAGAGGGTGTCGATGAGGGAGACCCTGCTGCCGACCGCTCGCCAAAGAAGAAGAAGAAGAACAAACGTCGCTCTGTTCGCTTCGGTACTGTGGTGACAGATGATGGTTCCCCTCCGGTGATTCTGGGCTCAGATTGTGATTCCAACGAAGACGAGCGGGCGGATGCTGAGGTCAAAACCAAGGAGGATGGCCTCGTTTCAGCGCCGCTGTTTCAAAGACTTGGACTTCTCCAGAGGAGGGGAGACGAGACGCAAAAAGAAGAAAGGCTGAAACATCTGGAATTTCAAAAGAAACAGAAGGAGGAGGAAAGAGAACAGACGAGACACGAGGTGGAAGAGGAGAAAAAATGTGACGAAGATGAGCGGGAGAAAGAGTGGATGAAACAGAAGGAAGAGTTTCGACTCAGGGATGAGCAAATAGAGAGGCAGAGGCTGCAAGAGTTGGAGAGAGCACGAGAAGAGGAAAGAGAGCAGGAAAAGATAAGGGAGGAGGCGATCGAAAAGGAACGACAGATGAAGCTGCTGCAGCAAAAACAAACTGAGGAGCAAAGAAGGAGAGAAGAGAAACTTAAGGAGGAGCGGGAAAGAGAACGTCTGAAGGAGGAGGAGAGGAGACAGGTAGCGCTGATGGAGGAAAGGAAAAGACAGAAGCAGAAAGAAGAGGAAGGGAGATTAATTGAAGAGAAAAAACGGAGCGACTTGAAAATAAGTCGGGGTGAATCAAAGGAGAACGACTTGATGAGTGAGAGACAGCAAAAAGACGAGAGGTTTCAACTAGAAACGTGGGAAAAGGAAATATTAAGGAAGGACACTGAGGAAAGAGAGAAGCTGAGGAGGCAGGAGGAGGAGAGGAGGAGGGACAGTGAAAGACATGAGGAGGAGAACCAAAGCCTGGAGAAGAGAATTTGTTTGGACCTGGAAAAAGCGCAGTCAGATGAAGACAGAAGGTTTGGAGCAGCTGAACAGAAGGACAAAGAGGAACCTGAGGCAGGAGCAGGAGGTGCACACCTGATCAGCTTTAACGCTGAAGACTGGTCCAAGACGTCAGAGTCAGCACGTTCCCCTTCGTCCAACCTCAGCACGCCCATAGAGAATATAATCGATGTCGTTTACGACGACTTCTCCGTCAAACAGCCTGACACAGACGTGGAGTTTGACGATTTCTCCGTCAAGCCAAGAAGACGAGCTCCACAGACTAGAGTAGAAGCCACCAGCTACAGCTGGGCTGCTGATCCTGGTGATCAGAAGGATGCACTGGTGTGGGCTGATCATGAAACTCAGGTTGATCAGAGACAACACGTTCAGGAGCAGGTGGAAAGAGAACAAGCGATTAGCCCAGTTCTGAAGAGCCCAGAGAAAGACGAGGTGGAGGTGTTGATGGATGTGGATATGAAGGAGGTAGAGGAAGAGGAGGAGGAGGAGGTGGAGGAAGTTGGAGAAATGGAGGAAGAGAAGCTTGTCTTTGTGGAGGAGAGTGAAGAAGACGTGGAGATGAAGTCAGACGAAGATGCAGAGGAGGACAGCGAAGAGGTAAAAACAAAACCTACACCAAACTAATCTGATCATTATGATGAAAAAACTCACATTTATACTTTTATACATTTATACTTTTATACTTTTATACATTTATACTTTTATACATCAGTTCACAGGAAACTGTCACACTAATACAGTGAATAAACAGTAACAGCTTTATTTTAAACAAGGTTCAAAGTCCTTTATTGTCATTCGCGTCGCCTATGGTACATGAGGTGGAATGAAATTGTGCACTCGAGGTCCCAGTTACACCCAAAAATAGCAAAAATATAAAGTATAAAAAGAAACAGTATACGAGGATCTAAGTTATAGATTAAACCAGGGGTTGTCACACTTTTGGGTAGTTCCGGGCGGGGGCAGGGGGAGGAGGCGGTCTTGGAGTTTTACCCCAGAAAATTTTGAAAAAAATAGATGTGGTTTCCTCCATTTTGGTGTATTTTAACGGGGACCCCAGTTTGAAAACTACTGTGCTCAACAATAATAATGTAATATACGGTGTATTAAACAGCAGCCTGAACATGAGTCTGTTGTGAGCAAGTGAGCATAATGTTCATGTGCAATGTTTATCCAGTTTGGAATAAAAATCTGAAATTATACCGATTTAATAAACCCATTTGTCTGAGGTTCAAATATTATCAGATTTATATAAAAAAAAAAAACATTAAATGTTAATGTTTCAAACCTTTTTAAGAATCCTTTGACTGCTCGGTGTAAATAATAAACATAATAATAAACGGTGTAAATAAACACTTAAATAGAGCTGGAACAATTTTATACCGGCCGACTGACTCGGGCTTCGTCAAGTGTTTCAGGTTTTATCGTCTTTGACTTCATGGCTGCTTTCAGAGAACGCTCATAGTCATGGGCGCAAAGCTCTAGTCAGTGACTGCTGCTGCATTTGACTGAATCTGTGAAGGATGTTCTTGTCGTAATCTGGATTATTCGTTTTTATCGTTAACAAACACTAATCACCAGGTGGCTGGGAGTTCATGCAGCACAATGTTATAACGATATTTGATTGTGCTTTATAGGAAATATATTCAGATTTTAAAGCTCTTCAAGTCTTGTCCGTGCTTTTCCTGACTTTCTGTTACAAGTTGATCTTACGTTTACATGTCCATAGCATGCCGTTTCCAAAGTGATGCAACATATTAAGATGTATCCAACCTAATAGTTTGTACCTGACGATGAACTCTTTTTATTTGCTTTCATAAAAGCCCCCTTCTTTAAATGCTGTAGAGCTATTCAGTGGCGAGAATCGTTTATTTAATTATAATTAAAGCTGCTGTAATGTGATTACATTTGGATGCATCCATAAAAACACTAAAAAACAGAATCTGCAGGAAGGAATCTTGGGGGTTTGGACTAGCGGCCACCTCAAGAAATGTGTCGCCCTTCTTGGCAAGTCCGTTTAATCCTCTTTTGAGTCCCAAGAATTTGCTTTGTGTGCATTTTAATTACTCCTAGTTATTAAGGATTTATAAAATCTCATAAACACAAAGACATTTATTGTTTTTTTTTTTTGCCATTTGTAGTTAAAAGTATAAATATTGCGGGGTTTCTGGGTTTCGTCCTGTCTTTTCTGTTTCCTCATGTTTCAGTCACCCCTCAGTGATCCTCCTCCTTGTGTTCAGCTCTTGCCACACCTGCGTTCAGTCCTAATCACCACAGGTGTTTGTCTTTCTACCCTCGTTAGTGTCTCTATTTATTTGGTGTCTCGTCCCTCCCTCATTGTCCGTGGATTGTCCCTTGTGGCGTCATGTTCTGGTCTCCGTCTATGTCTCAACATTAGGATACAGGACGTTATATGCGTAATTTGGTACCACTTTACCATAAGGCTCCCCTTATAGATGGCTAATAGTTTATAGATGCATATATATATTAATTCCTCTATAAGCACTTTATAAATCATTAATAATTGTTTATTATGCATTAATTAATGGGTACAGAGACAAAACTGACCCGTTTCTTGCAAAATATTGAGCCAAATCTGTTCACCTATGTATTTCATTTAGAGTTGTTATATTAAATATTTCACACTAAGTTACTACCTTGTGAGCACAATAAGCATTTGTAAACTTTTTTTTTTTTTTAGGATATACAGTAATATTAGTTGTAGATGCTTATAATGCCGTGATAAAGTACAAATATTAAATGCTCAAAAATAGGTTCCACCGCTATAATAATAACTCCCAAAATCAGTTTGACCACTTGAATGCATTCTCTACGTTACTGATGGAAAACAACAACAAAAAGCAGCTTTCTTTATATATTAAATAACGAACTCCTCAGCTCTTTCTCCAGACTGAATTAGAACATCTTCAAGTTGTAGCACAGAGTCTGAAATGACCTGCAGCTACAACTTGAGCAGGCTGTGTGTGTTTCACTGCTCCAGTGAGTCTCAGCATGAAATGAACAACTGGTAAATGACGAAGAGAGGGTGAGGTTAAGAACGGAGGTAGGAATGAACGAGCAGACGGGGTTATTTCACCACTCAATCATGTCATCCTGGCAACCACACACACCTCACCTGCACAAACACACTGCCTCTACCTGTAGCACAAGAAAAGGACTTGTTTTACTTGCTTGAGCCTGACGGAGCTTAAGAGTCTGCGACTGTCTTCTTTACCTGCTTCTTCCTTTCTGTGCGAGAGACGTGAGACACCCCTGGACAGATCGCAAGTGCAGCTCAGGGAAACATGGAGACAAACCATTCGCATGTAGGGACAGTTTGGAGTTACCAATTAACCAAATGTGCACGGTTTTAGTCCGTGGGAAGAAATCGCAGGATCCAGGGACAACCTCTGAGCACAAGGACATGCCAACACAACCCAGAAAGGCTGTGACCTTGTTGCGGGGTGACAGCTCTAACCACTGCTGCAAATTTATTACTTTAGGGTTTTTTTAGTATTTAAACCGACCTGAGAATCTGACACGGATCAGATCTGCTGCACAACTTAACTTTTCTTTATGAAGATAAATTAGTCTCAACAAGAAAAGCTCCTGTGCCGAGTCAGAAATACGTCATTTGTAAATTTAAAATGAGAAAAAGATGAGCATTTAAGCCGTTTGGGGGAATCAATAAGGAAGTTCTCCTTTTTCAAATCTGTCCCTTCTGTTCTCATTCAGTAATATTTAGCTCGTTTAAAATTTGTTTAGCCTCAAGTGGAAATCATTAGGCTAGCTAAGAAAACACCGGATTTTTTTAAAAAACAGGTTTAAGTCGTGCACCAAAAAAGAAACAAGAAACTCACCTGAAGCTGTGCTGCTGTCAATGAAGCATTTCTAAGCTAATGTTTGGGCGGATCTAAAAATAAACTTGGTCAATGTTTAGCTATCCAGGCAATCTTCAACTCTTTAGTGCTGGTCAGCTTCAAGTTCATTTTAGTTTCCTTTGTGAAGACAGACAATGGGTAGAAGTTTAAAGCGAACACACTGTACGTTGCATTTTTCTATAGTGGGCTTTCTTTCAAACAATAGATAATAAAATACTGTATATCAACTTTAAAACCGTTATCTGCAATAAATAGAGTGTTCATATAATAAACAGGGTTAAAAATCTAAATTCTTGTCCATTTCTTTGTCAGAAGTGTTTATGAGTCTGACATCTGGAGGGTAAATGTTGCATCTGAGGCTTGAAGTCCTGGCACTATTAAAGGTGCTTCCCTGAAGAGAGGGAGGCAAACAAAATGTGATCATTATGGATTAAATTTAATTATGTCTTTTAATAAAAATTTAAAAAAAAGACATGCAGCAAGCTGAGTTAATTGTAGGTGAGGAGTTGAGTAATAAGAAAAATACCAGTCAAGACTTCAGCTCCTGTTTGTACATGCAGTACTTTTCAGTGAAACACCAAACCCAGGAGTTGTGTGTCCTTGTGACATTGATGTTTCGTGAGCGTTCTGCAGTTGACAAACTATAAAACAACTAGTATGTACGCAGCGTTAATGACACGATGTATACAGCCACTTACATGCCATAAACACCACTGGTTTTACTGTTTTTCCAGTCTTGTTTCAGGGTGTACATTCTTGGTTCTACCACTAGGTGGTGCTGCAGCTCTTGGAAATTGCACTTCCTGATTTTTTTTTTTTTTTTTTGTCATCAAGTTGGTCTCATGAAGAGTACAATCAAAAGGTTGCCTGAACTCAAAGCAGCGTGGTTTTAATAAAAATAAGGTGTGTACTTTTTTAAATGCTGCAAAGCTTGTCACATGGACCTAAAAACGGAATATATTTACTGGGCAAACAGAAGCTGTGCAGCTGGCCATGCGTCTTCAGCTGACTGACAGGAAGGTTGGAGGACGGATGGCTCTTATTGGAACAAGGTGTTATGTGGGCAGCATGTCCTCATTTGGATTTGTCTGACTGGACATGGTGTAAGAATGACCATAAATGGTGTCCCTGTCTCCTGTATCCTCGCCTCCTTGTTTTGAGTACCCCCCCCCCCCCCACACACACACACACAGGCAAAAATTCTCACATAAAGAGGATGGGCTTATCCAGGAACAAGAAAGTTCACATTTCTCCTGCCTGATTTTTCATTCGGCGTTCCCTGCCAGCTCTCTGTCATCTTTGCTGTTTTCTGTTCTCAGACATGTTTTTTCTCAAAGACCCAGTTCGTTGGTTGTCTGCTTATAGGAAGTGAGCGCTGGAGGGAGGTACAGAAAGCACCCTGGGCCCGGTCAGCCACACCTTTTCACATTTTTTGCCTGAGGATTTTAAACGTCTGAGTTTTTCTTAGTGTTGGCATTTCTTCATAATCTTTCAGATCTGCCGGAGATAAAAAAAAAAAAAAAAAAGGGGAGATGTGACGCTCTGTATGCTTTTGGATATTATTTCCCACACATTTTATGGACGTAGGTGCAGAAGACAAGAAGCTTGACTTTGACCAGATGTGCGTTATTTAGCTAAAGGGAGAAAGAGGATGAAAAGGAAAGTAGGTAATCCATTATGTTTGAACTAAAATCCTACACCAAAAGTCATCACCTGGATTATTGAGCATGAACTTTGGGGCCTATATCAAAAGTTTTTTTTAACACTGACTTTTTCCAGTACCTTTTTTGATTGGATTAACAATGATGGCAAGACAACCTTTTTTCTGGATGATGCTGTTTCGGCTCTCATATCCATCATAGGTAAAGCAAGAGTGCAATGCTGTCTGCAAAAACACAAGTGCTTAGACTAAACCTTTACAGACAACGAGTTTGAGACTGAGTGCCGAACGCTTCTGCTGTGCGCTTGAAATGAAAATCGGATCAGACGCCCAGTTTCTGAATTACCCACAAACCCTCATCTCTAACAAAGCCAAAGCTCAGCTTCTCTCTTGACCCCCACAATTCCCATGGTGGCCCAAGCATCAGGACAAGTAGTTTTCTGAGCATTGCAGCTGTATGCAGTACTTTGGAGGAAAACTGTCAGCCGCCCAGCTGCAGGTCGCTGGCTGGGTGGGCAACTTGCGACGGTCCTTGCAAGGGGCTGTGGAGCTAGTGTGGGGTCCTTCAGAGGAGAAGCAAGAGGAGGATGACAACGAGGAAGACGAGGACGATGGTGGAAACAGAACAGGAGCATTTCAGAGGGCCATGTTGCCTCTTCGTAGCTTCGCCAGGCGCAGCAGGAGGTCCCTGCATCGTTTCTCTGCCAGAAGCCGACGGCATTTCCAGAGGAGATCCCCAGGGACCTGTTCTGTAAGAACTTCAGTGAATTTACTTTATGATAAAGCTGATATTTCACATATAGGCTTTACAAGCTTGGCTATCTAATTAGAAGCAAAGATGAATGACTGCAGCGGCTATTTAACACACAGGCGTAGGTGTTTTACTGGCATTTTGTTCCACAGCTCCTGGTATTTCATGTAACTCATTAGCTAGTCCTATTCCTCCACGCCCGTGCTTTTAAAACATGCAAATCCAAAGAGCGAGCGCTGCATGCAGTGGGAGTTTGTTTCAGGAAGGAGTGAAGTTACTTGATAAAGTTGTCTGAATGTAGAGTTTAATCAGTGTACGTGCATGCTCTTCCCCTGTGTGTCTCTGGTGTGTGTCAGAGATAAAGCTGACCATCAAAACAATGTGAGACACTTGGACGAAGCTTATCTGACTGGCTGTTTATGTCTTTGTGTAGCATATATGATGTAAATGCTAAAGATCTGGCAAAAATGGTGTT
>NC_056504.1:7523481-7565240 GCF_014905685.2 Nematolebias whitei
TGGCATAAAACTGAGGAAATACAAGCACCAAAATTGACTGGGTTACATTTGCCTTTGGTATCTCCAGCTGCTTTGTGCTGCTCACGCTTAGCTGACTTCTCTTTCCAGGACTGTGTCATTCTGTCAGTGCCCATTGCTCGAGCGGGCTCAATGCATTCGTTGATGATCGTTATAAATACAGTGCATTCTGAAAGTATTCACAGCTCTTCACTTTTTCCACATTTTGTTACGTTACAGCCTTATTCCAAATTGCATTAAATTAATCTCTTTCCTCAAAATTCTACACATAATACCCCATTATGACAATCAAAATATTTTTTGAGATATTTTACAAATTTATATAAAAAAAAAAAAAGAAGTCACATCCAGATTGAGCTCAGATGCAATCTGCTTCCAGTGATCATCCATGAGATGTTTCTAGAACTTAAATGGAGTCCACCTGTGGTAAATTCAGTTGACTGGACTTGATTTGGAAAGACACACCTGTCTATAGAAGGTCCCACAGCTGACAGTGCACGTCAGAGCACAAACACCAAGCATGAAGTCAAAGGAAGTGTCTGTAGACCTCTGAGTCAGGATTGTGTTGAGGCACAGATCTGGGGAAGGATACAGAAACATTTCTTCTGCTCTCAAGGTCCCAGTGAGCAGTGGCCTCCATCATGGAAGAAGTTTGGAACCACCAGGACTCTTCTAGAGCTGGCCGGCCGTCTCAACTGAGCGACTGAGGGAGAAGGGACTTAGTCAGGGAGGTGACCAAGAACCTGATAGTTACTCTGTCAGAGCTCCAGCGTTCCTCTGTGGAGAGAGGAGAACCTTCCAGAAGGACAACCATCTCTACAGAAATCCACCAGTCAGGCTGTATGGCAGAGTGTCCAGATGAAAGGCACTTCTTAATAAAAATCACATGGCAGCACATCTGGAGTTTGACAAAAGGAACCTGCCTGAAGGACTCTCAGACCACGAGAAACAAAATTCTTTGGTCTGATGAGACAAAGATTGAACTCTGTGGTGTGAATACCAGACGTCATGTTTGGAGGAAACCAGGCACCGCTCATCACCAGAACAGTACCATCCCTACAGCGAAGCATGGTGGTGGCAGCATCATGCTATGGGGATGTTTTTCAGCAGCAGGCACTGGCAGACTAGTTAGGATAGAGGGAAAGATGACTGCAGCAATGTACAGAGACATCCTGGATGAAAACCTGCTCCAGAGCTTTCATGACCTCAGACTGGTTCATTTTTCAGCAGGACAGCAACACAAAGCACATGGCCAAGATCTCAAAGGAGGGGCTTCAGGACCACTCTGTGAATGTCCTGGAGGGGCCAAGATCTCAAAGGAGGGGCTTCAGAACCACTCTGAATGTCCTGGAGGGGCCAAGATCTCAAAGGAGGGGCTTCAAGACCACTCTGTGACTGTCCTAGAGGGGCCAAGATCTCAAAGGAGGGGCTTCAGGATCACTCTGAATGTCCTGGAGAGGCCAAGATCTCAAAGGAGGGGCTTCAGGACCACTCTGAATGTCCTGGAGTGGCCAAGATCTCAAAGGAGGGGCTTCAGGACCACTCTGTGAATGTCCTGGAGGGGCCAAGATCTCAAAGGAGGGGCTTCAGGATCACTCTGTGAATGTCCTGGAGGGACCAAGCCAGAGTCCAGACTTGAATCAGATTGAACATCTCTGGAGATGTAAAGATGATGAACTTGTGGCATCATATTCAAAAAGTCTTGAGGCTGTAATTGTAATTTTGAGGAGACTAATACAATTTGGAATAAGGCTGTAACAACAAAAAGTGGAAAAAGTGAAGCGCCTGAATACTTTCTGGATGCACTGTAGATTTGAACTGATGTTTCATTGGCACTTGTCCTCCAACAGAAATCTCAGATCGTCTCAAGTATATTTTCTTATCTAAACGTCAGACGAGCTTTTTGCACATTCCCTTTGACAGTGACAAATACTTTGAAGCAGGTGAACCTCAAGAAAAGCAGACGTTGCCTCAACACGCTCAACCATACGCCACCTTCACACACTGTCACACACACAGGTAGCTTTAAACTCATGACGGTTATATGTCTGCACTTGTCGAGCAGTTCTTGTCCTCGTAAAAGATCTCAGGAATCTGGAGGCAGTTTGGGCTCTGTGCCTTTTTAAATAAAATCAGCTCTAACGGCGTTTGTATAATAGCAATGACGCAAATAAAATGAATTGTAAAATATATGCTACTTGTACGGAACTTTTATTTAAAAGGTTCCCATAATATTTAGCTGTAAAGTGACAAAAGTGTTTCTTTTGCACTCGTTTAATGAGTTCATTTAATTTTTTCTTGTTAGTTTCTGCACTGTTATTGAACATACCAGTGCAGAATGGTGCGTCCTTACTAAAATTTAAAGGTAGCATAGAATCTCACATTCCTGCTGTGTGTCCTCCTGTTATGAAAAATATACAACAAAACATTTATTTTACTGTTAATGCTAGGTTTCATAACTTGTTATAAGAATGAATGCTACAAAAAGAGAGAAAATATTATCCCCCATATTTATGTCTGTTGTTAACCAGGAGGAACATTTGTTATCACAAGCGTTGGTTTAAAAGCAGCAGGCTTACTATAAAAAGACAATATTTCTTTGTTTAGACCAAGCTTGCTAAATCTGCTTTAAGCTTTCTGTCACAGAAAAAATCAACTGAAAGTGTTTTACAACAAATCTATCTGGTTTAACGCCTTTATTTACGTTTGCCAATCAAGCATTAACAAATCAGCAACCAAACTTAGCTGTAAACCTCAAACAGGCTGTCAAGCAACGCTTGCTCTGAAAGATGCTGTGATTTCTTTTATAAATTAGATAAGGATGCTACACTGCTCACCCTAAGTCCAAATGCAGTTTTCCATTGCTTTGCAAATCCTTCTTTTAGCTTAATGCTAACATGTTTTACTTTTTGCATTATCTTTTCATAAGACAGTGAATTTATGTAATAAAGTCTGAGAACTTTGCTGCATAAGGTGCTGATATTTGCCTCATGAGTTGACTGAGGCCCAAACAGACAACAAATATGCTACAATCAAAGCACCAAAACATTGTGGAAGTTACACAATATTTACTAGATTTATTTCTCCTAAAATATGTTCAGCTGAAGCCCACAAAATACTCTGCAGCTCACATTCAAAAATAGTTCTACTACACTATATGTAAAAGTAATTTGCAGTTTTTCTGAGGCGGGGGATTCTTTTGCACAAGTCAGACATTCACTTGAAAATTAAAAAGCAATCCTGTCATGCTGTCATTCAAATTAAATCTGTGGGATTTACTAGAATTTCATAAATGATGATGAATACCCTGATGTAAACTCTTTTAAAATGTGTTGCTTTATCTGCAATTTTAGATTTTTAGGGTTGAAAATAAAGAGGATTCTATATTACCAGTACTTTTGTTGTTGCTAGTAAATACATAGACTTCCTTTTACTTACCGTATTTTCTGGCTTATAACTTGCACCTTCTTGGATAATTTGCATGCCACCGAAACGACGTATTTATGGATTTTCTTTCCATATCTATAAACCAATTTTTGGCTGAGGTATGAACATTTTCATTCATTCTGACTGAAAATATTGAACACTACCATTTTCAGCCGCTAGATGGCACTTAAGTAGTATGGCATGCTGTTGTGTCATGCAATAGGTAAAAGTGGCTATTAATGACACGATCGGCTTGCCATAAACTGACGCCTTCGTCCAGCTCGCCTGGAGCAACCATCAAATCAGCTTCATTTCGCTGCGTCGCCCCGACAAGATGCAACTAATTTGACCATTGAAGTGCATTTATTAAGGAAAAGTTAAACTGAGACACACTTTGACTATAATTTCGAGCAAACAAATAATTGTTTTTAGGTGGTTATCTTGTTAAATTTCAAAGAAATGCGCAGCGAGTCCTTCCTCTGCACGCTCCAGTTTCCGCAAATCAATTTCTGAAATGCAGCTGATTTGACCATCAAAGTGCATTTATTAAGCAAAAGCTCAACTAAGACACACCTTTGCTATCATTTTGAACAAACAAATAGTTGTTTTTAAGTGTTAATCTTGTTAAATTCTTGTTAAAGTCCTCCGTGCATGCTCCTGTGGTCGCCATTTGGCATCCAAGCGATTTTTAGCACAACACCGGCCCACGTTTCCCGATTGTCAGCGGTGACACATAATAGATGCGACTTATACGGTGAAGCGACTTATTTATGTTTTTTCCCACTTTAACATATTTGGACTGATGTGACTTATACGGTGGAAAATACGGTAATATGTGATGGTTACGGTCTTGGAATGACCACTTGGTTTTGCTTTTTAATTTTTTTTTATTTTTAAACGTGCTTAATATAATTTATTTAAACTATTGGACGATTTCAGCGCTTGTTAAACATATTCACAGGTTTACTTTACTAACTTTTATAATGGTCCGTTAGTTCCTGGCTAAACGTGTTGCAGTGAAACAGTGTCTGCTGTGGTGGACTTTGTTTTCTGCCTCTGAACGCACCATGTGGTTATAGGAAAATCACCAGAAGCCCATTCATTCATGCTGCTATGCTGCCAGATAACAGGCTTTGTGCAAATGAAGCCTCCCTGTGGGCTCCGAGCAATAAACCGCCCCATGAAGAAGAAGGGCGCTGATGTTTACTGGAGTGTTATCACGTTTCCAGGTGACACTATCAGGCAGAAGCATGAGTGGGATGAGTCCCTTGAAAACAAAAAGTGGAGTGAGCTCAGAGGAATGTTTTCGAGGAAGTGCGGGGCTGGTTTGTCATGAAGTGAATTTGTTAGCCTCTGCCACGTTGTGTTTGAGTGCACGCATCTGTGCATTCCAGCATGTGGGCGTGACATCATGACTGTGTTTGTGCACACAGGTGTGTAAACTCGTGCATGTGCGAGCACACCCACGCGCCCGGTGTTTAATGGGGACAGCCCAGTGTCTGTGACCGGCTCATTAAAAGACGTATGCTTGGCCGGTCCTCAGTCTTTCCTTCCTCTGCAGTTCAGGGATGTTGGCTCAGTTCACAGTCCCCCCTTCACGCACACACACACAAACACACACAACTCCACCCCTCCTGACTCAGCTCCAGTTTAAAATCCTGACATTGTAGTTTACAGAGCAAAGTTGAATCTTAGAAAATTAAAGGCAGACTAGTTACAAACATCGTTATATTGATTCATCGCTGCTTCTTGTGTTTGTTTTTACTTTTCTCCGTTTAATTTGTGCTCTACTCGCAGACGCAGGTTAACACTTACTTCACAAGTGATGAGGAGAAACTCACGGATGCTCTGTCAGAAGAAGAGTCACATCCACCCAACGACATCTGTGAGAAAACATCTGGAACTGACAGGTAGGGAAACAGTTCTCACATTAGGTCAATAAATAAAACCTTATTTATCTGGAGTATATCTTACTGGCTTCAGTTTTTTTATTTTTTTATTTGTTTTGACGAATAAAGACAGGAGTTCACAAGTTTAGGTATCAACCTTGTGTGTTCATTTACCTACCGGTACTCATCCAAATGATCATACTGGAAGATACACCTGAAATAAAGGCTTACAGAACAAAGCCAGGAGGAGCAGCAGGTTCAGTGCAATCAGTGATGCATGCATGATCAAAATGTTTATTTTTGTTTGTTTGTTTTATGTTTTCATGAGTACTTGGACATCAAACTGTACTGTTGTATTTTCCAAGAGTTTACGTCAGTGTGCCCCCTTGTGGTTAATTGAACACACCACAAGCCTTAAAAGAGTAGCTTGGTGAAATATGAACTAAGATTATTTTTTTAGCAGTAACTTTTCTTTTCCACACCCAGTACTAAACATGTTTTTTTGTTTCCAGTCCACAGCTCGTCCCTGATGTCCCCTCTGATGGTGTTGATGCCACTGAGTCTCACAAAGAGGCAGATTTCCCTGCATTCCCTGAGGTTTGTGATTGTTTCTTAATCTTCACCTTTTATAAAGCGCATCTGATTCTTATTTACTACAACCTAAACAGTGAATTTAGTTTAGACCAAGGGTGCCCAATACATTGATTGCGATCTACCAGTCGATCATAAAGGCATTGAGGGTAGATCGCACGGGATTAAAAAAAATATATGTCAACCTCACGTCACTCCTCACTATGACATTTGTTACTTGCTTGACCTACAGGGCAGCCAGTCGCAGCCCTCATTCTCTCAAACCAGGTCTCAAAATGGAGATTTTCAGGGAAAATATTTATATTTATCCATATTTATCCCCCCCATGAAATTCTCTGCGTGTGAAGATGCATATGCGCACTACAGGCAGCTGCAGTCAAAAGTTTTTCTGCACTAACAACAGTTATAATGAATGGCAGAGAGCAGAGTGTTTTGTGTGCTACTCACCCTTTATTCAGCATGTAGGAGCAAAACTAATAAATCCAGTTACAAAGAGAAGTTAGTGTATTCACCTGTTTGGACGGTAACTGTGATCATGCAGACGTTGCATGCTCGATGGATGCAGCGGAGCGCCAGGGTTGCCAGATAAATTTAAAATATCTTATTTACCCCCTGTTTTTCTGTGCACATGATCAACAAACACAACACACACATCATCTTAGAATATCTTTACTCAGCACATGACAGTTTAGGTCGAAATACTATCATTTTAAAGCCAGGGTGCTTTTGTTCATAATTTCTTATCTGGCAACCTGACTGACATGGACTACAGCGTTTTTCATGTAAACATGCTCATGTTTTGTTTATTACCCCCAGTAAACATTGAAAAAACACCAACATTTCCACAGGTTGTTCTTGTGTAAACAGGGTCTTATAGTAAATAGATCACTTTGACTTGGTCATTTTAAAAGTACCGGTAGCTCGCATGCTGAAATAATGTGAGCACCCCTGGTTTAGACAATGCAGTATGTTCATGCGAATGAGTTTTTGTGGGGGTACGTTGTGTTAATGCTCCATTTTGTGTGCCCTACAACAGATCTCCACTCCTCTCCTTGATACCAGCTCACAGAGATCTAAAGCACAGCTGAGTCGGAGGCGAACTCGATCGCGTCCATCACGCTCGTTCCGTGCAGTGTCAGGTCAGACAGACGGACTGGACTGGAGCGTCAATCCCCCCACAGGTTAATACGTTTCGTACATTCTTTCAGCTAAAGAACAAAATGATATTTAGAGTGTTGGTTTTCTGCATGTTTCACTGATCTACTAACTTTGTTTGCAGGCGAAGAAAAGACACAAAAGGAGTCAGCTTCTGAGGAGAAACAGCCCAAACCAATTAATTCCACTCCCTCCGCTCAGAAAGTTTCTGTGTTTCCTGGTTTGAGCCCTGCGGCCCTACTCGTAAGTTCTCCCAGGGCTTAAGCGCATTTTTGCGGCATGAATATAACGTAGACGCCTCTTGAATGCAGTAAAATGTGTTTGATGTTAAAGGCTGAGATAAAGAAGAAAACATGCGGAGGAGGACCTGCAGTAGAAGAGGACAAAGGAACAGAAGAGGAAGAAAATCCAAGTGGAGAAGTTGCACCTTCTCCCTCACAGCTTTTGCAATCTCCTCGACTGTACAGTTTCGCAGGAGCTACACGGGTTCTACCACCCATAGGCAGCAAGGACGGAGGGTACGCGCATACTATGACTGGAAACTTTATAAAAATATGTTAAAAAATGTGTAAATGTGCGTGGAGAGAGTAAATAAAACATGTACTCTGTGTCCATCAGTGCCGTCTCCTCTCCAGCGTGGCTCAAAGAGCTGAAGTCTAAGCAGCGTATGACTCAGCATGGTGGTAAAACTTAGCCAGACACAAGTGAGTAACTTTGTTTCTTAAAAAAAAAAAGACTAACATGTTTATTTACGTGGTCAATTATGTTGTGGTGTCTTTGGTACAAAAAACCCCAAACAAAATCAAAGTATCTTTAGATGCAGATTTTTACGACAGCTCTGTTTGTGCCTCATCAACAACAGCATCTTTCCTCATTGTGAGCCCCTTTCCCCACATTTTGTAGTCCAAACAACGTTCTTTAGTTTAGTTTAAACCATATTTTTAACATGTACAATATTTCTACAAGATTTTCTAATCATTGTGTTTGTCAATGACAGTTTTTTGGCTCATTAAAAACATCATTAAGAGTTTAAATATCACTAAAATAGAACAGTCTTGGTTTTATTTAAATACGATCGGCATCCTGTGGATTTTATAAGATTTGTGGAGCTTTTCAGGATTTACCTGATCAGCCATTGATTGACAGATATGAATGGAGATAGACAGATTGAAGGTGTGTAGCTTACACTGTGGTGGAGATAGGCCTGTCACGATAACAAATTTTGCTGGGCGATTAATTGTCTCAAGAAATTATTGCGATAAACGATAATATTGTTTGAAATGTGACAATAATTAGTAATTATTGTCAAATTTAAGGAGAAATGTTAGTTTGTTTTGCATGTAGTACCTGTTTACAACCACTGGTTGTCAGTATAAGACTGTTTGAACCGAAGGATGGATAGTGAGGGAGTGAGCAGCGTGTCTCTTTTAGAAAAATGGGAGGGAGGCCCCATGACGTGACATGGGCTGTCTCTCTTTGGTTCTCAAAATGGCGGACGCTCGGTGTGGTTCGAGCTCTTTAGCATAGCACTTTTCACACAAAGCTTTTAATAAAAAATCAGTAAACAAGTTCTCAGCTTCTTTTTGCAGAGATAAACGTTTTACACGAGGGCACGGGTTTCAACCGTGAATTTTGGAGCTTCGACAAGACGGAGGTTGTTTTTTTTTCCCGAGATCGGCCTGTTAGCTTAGCTTGTAGCTTAGCTTCTCATCTTAGCTGCTTTTAACGATCCAAAAACACAATTTTGGAGAGTTAAAATGGATTTTAAAGAGAAAAGGGGTCATTGAAGAGCACCAGAGTTGAGCTTTTCGTCATCCAGTGTCTTCAGAAAGACAGGCCTAGGTGGAGACGGCTTTATTAGAAAAAATTAAATCCTCTAGTTTATTGCAACACGCCATGCTTCAACAGAAAACAAGACATTAATAGCAAACCTATAAACAAGTAAATCTTAACAACATTTTATCTTATTTTGATCAAAACTGCACATTTACATCAGTGCCTATGTAGGCTCTTCACTAAGCTTCAGCATTTTGAGGTATACTTGGAAAAATAAAGATAAACATAAATTAAAAAAAAAAATCAATAATCAGTCATGTCAAATAAATCTTGCTTTTGATCTGGTTTTATCTTCTGTTTCCTTCAGGAGTGCCGTCGCTCAGTTTCAGCCAGCTCGTCTCAGCCAGCTCGTCTCAGCTTCAACATGGCCGCTCCATCTTGCACCTTGAGAGACGGAGTTTTGGGCCTTTCCTTAGACCCCGTGGAGAACAGATTCTCCTCCTGGACATGGTGGCAATAAAGACTGTTTATATCTTTTAAATGAAAAATGGTGCCAAGGATGTGCACAGTCACTGTAATGTGTTTAAAGCCAAGTAGATGTTTATTAAAGTGGTCTGGAGGGTGAAACGTACTTTACAGAAAAGCCCTGTTACTGCTTGAATGTACAAGACCATCAGAAAGGGACTGATGACTCTGAAACCTTCTTCAACAGGGTATTTACATGTTTGTCTTTATGCAGTTGTCACAATTAATATATTGCTTTATCTAATCTTTAATCCTAAACCAAACAGATTGTCCCAATCTTAAACTTCTTAATCTCCTTTTAGCTTCATTCTTAAGATCTTGTTTTGATTTTTAAAAGGCTTTCCGATTTAGTGAGGATCAATCCGCAACCATACACATGTAAAGAAATATGGAACAGAAGGTATATACCTTGCATGTGTTTAGTTTGTTTTTTATATTATGTATCCAAAAATGAAAAAAGCCTAAAGCACTTTAAAACAAAACTATGACAACATTTTACCTGTTCAGTGCAACTGAGCTATATATCATGTACAGAACTTATTAACAGTCCAGGGAGTTATAGTTATTGTTGTTAAAGCGTTGCCAGACTCAGATAAAAGGGGTTTTATTAACATTATTAACACAGTAGCTTGTTATAACATTCATGGTAGTCTGTCACTTAAGGAAATGTGTGTATTTTTTCTCAAACCTGGAAAATGCTTTAACCAACTCAAGATTATTCTACGTGCCTTTATAATGCTGAATAAATGAATGTCATGGATTATGTGATCATTTAAGATCATCCTACTGTTTTTAATGGAAATGGAGGGAATTTTATTAAAACTCTTTTTTAATGAAATGAAGCTGAAGTGTGTTCTTTACATGGGAAAACCAAACATAACAAACGTGACCAAATGACTCGCTCTCGAGATCATCGTAGATAGCTTGGGAGATTAAATAGATCTAGATATAGATAGCAACATATGGAGAGCTGTGGACGTGAGGAAGAGAAACTTTATCCAAAGTGGTATAGATGGAGCCTGTATTTGAGAATTGGAGTTGCCTGTTCAGTAGCTGGAGTTTTAGATCAATTAACTCATGAAATGATTTGTTTGGATGACAGGAAAGAAGAAAAAAAAATTGTAAATGAGGACATGAATGAAAATGGCTATTAGCTGTGAGCAATTTACAAAAACAGTGGTGGTAGGTAGATGAGAACTGAAAGTATAATATATTTTTTAAAGGTGCTACCATAGATGCCTAATCTCCTAACATGGTGGGAAAGGTGGATTAAAGAATAACAGCGTTTATAGAAAGTGGAACCAATTCTGCTAAACTACAAGCAGAATTCCTGCTTGACACTCAAGTTGTAGTTCTTAAACACTTTTCAAAACTCTGAACAATTGTCTGCATTGGGCTCAAATTTCATGAAGAAATCTCTTGTTTTCACAAGGAACACACGGTTGTTCAAAATTCTAAAATGAATTGCCCTACTATGCACACCGACTCATCACATAGGCAAACACCCATCACACAGTTTTACAATTAGCTGTCAGAGCTTTAGCACGAAGTGGCAACAGGTGAGATCTTCAGTTTTGTAGGAATGGATGCCAATATTGGAAACAGAGGCAGAGCCAAAGGAGCGAGAGGACTAGGACAGGGAGAATGATGACGAGGAAGGTCCAGGACCATAATCTGAGATCCGAACCACTTTGGTTGAACATGTTCAACCATGGTCTAACAATGAGGGAGGCTGGTCAAAGAGCAGGTACATTTAGCATCCATCATCTGGACTTTCTGAAATGAGAACAGGTAAAAAAAAATCTACTCTCACTACTGCACATCAATACATTGCTCGAGTACAGTACAGTATTGTCTGTGGACTGTTCTGTAGGACTGTAAAAAATTATGTTTCAGATATTTGGGCGATGTATTCATATGTTCTGTGCAGCACGGTGGTGCAAATGGTACAGCTGCTGCCTCTCAGTGAGCAGGTTACCCTGGTTCAAATCCCGGTCCAGGAGCCTTTCTGAATGGAGTTTGCATGTTCTCTCTGTGCATGTGTGGGTTTCCTCCAGGTACTCCGGTTTCCTCCCACAGACCAAAAACATGCATGTTAGGCTGATTGGTAACTCTAAATTGTCCCTAGGTGTGAGTGAGAGAGTGAATGGCTGTTTGTCTCTATGTGGCTCTGTGATGGACTTGAGACCTGTCCAGGGTGTCCCCCGCCCCTCACACAGTGACATGGGCACCAGTGACCCCCATGACCCAAAAAGGAAGAAGCGGGTAAAGATAATGGATGGATGCGCTAAGGCAGATTAAACACAATGTATGCACATGATAAAATGTGATGTCATTAATTCAAATGAAACATTTTTGTTGAAGACATAAGTGGGGAAAAGACAAAACACTGAGTCAGAGAGGAAGATAACTGAACTGGTCAAAAAGTGCTGAGTGAGACTGATTCTTGTCCATTCTCTTGGCTGGCAGTCAGTGCGTGTGCCACCAAAGGATCATGACCAGGATGGCAGTGTGGGCAGAGCTGTGTAGTGCTTGCCAGCGTGCCAGGGACAGAGGGCAAACCTATTGAGAAGCAGTGTGACGGACACAATGGGTGCGACAGACTTGCTGCATCAACAGGCTTTTTGCTGCTGTGGCCATAAATAAACCATAAATACCCCCACTGGCATCCACTAACCGCTCGCCAGGCCTCCACAACCACACACCCTCACACTGAGACAGGCAAAAGCAACAAAACAAAAGAAAAACCAAAAAACAGACCGAGACAAGACAGAGGAAGGACGACGAACGTGGTGTCTTTGGGGTGCAGGAAAGCACAAGTCTTTCAGGTAACAAAAAGATCAGGATTATAGGTTCACACGTTTTAATGTAAAAAAAAATGCTCTCAAAGTTGCAACTCTGTTGTTTATGTGCAATTTTGTTTACTTCGATAATTTATAAGTTACTTTGTGTTTAAACTTTACAAAAGATGTTGAAATCAAAGGTGTGTTTTTACCATTTATCTGTTAAATGCTGTGTTTGTAGAGAAAACATGACAGAACAGCAAGGAAGCCCAGACCAGCTGCCTGTAGGGAAGGGCCAGGGAGGAGCTGGTGCCACATATAAGGTACAAGACTGAACGAGATGATACATTTTGCTGTTGATTTAGTAAAGACACCAACTCAAAAGATGGAATGAAAAACCGAAACGATTGTTGGATTTGAGAAGGGTCATGCCTCTCTACCTGCTCTTGTCTTGCAGTTGGCCGTATTTGAGTTTGAGAACTTTCGTGGAAAAAAGGTGGAGCTGTCTGGTGAATGCAAAGATGCGCTGGAGAAGATACAAAAAGTTGGCTCAGTCATTGTTGAGTCGGGACCGTGAGTGAATCTCGTTTCCCCTTGAATTTCCTGTGGTTTTTTTTATTCCTTTGAACATATGTGCAGATTTAATTGTAATGAAATGTCTGTGTGTCGTCAGATGGGTGGGATTCGAGCGTCCAGGATTTGCTGGAGAGCAGTTTGTGCTTGAGAAAGGAGAGTATCCCCGCTGGAGCACATGGACCAACTGCCAGAGTAGCTACACCTTAACCTCCTTCAGGCCTCTGAAAGTGGTCAGCAACCATTAGGACATTGTTTATTGACTTGGCATTTCTAAGTGTCACATTAGCGCTTGTAAATTTTGGTGAAAGGCACGTGCTTCTGATCTCTTTAGGACAGCGCAGATCACAAGTTGCACCTGTTTGAGAATGCAGGCTTTGAAGGGAGAAAGATGGAGATTGTCGACGATGATGTCCCCAGTCTGTGGGCTCATGGTTTCCAGGATCGTGTGGCCAGCGCAAAGGCTATCTCTGGAACGTAAGATGCACCTTCTCATTTATAAATATTGTAATCGTTTCCGGTATATAAAAACTGAACCCAAACGCAATGGAGCCATTGAGTCTTCTAGTGAAAGAGAATTTAACGTGCCTAACTGATACAAATGCTTTTGTAACTATGGCTCTAAAACTGCTTCTTTTCACTTTAAAGGTGGGTGGGATACATGTATCCAGGCTACAGAGGACGCCAGTACGTTTTTGAACATGGAGACTTCAAGCACTGGAACGCTTGGGGAGCCACTGCACCTCAGATCCAGTCCGTCCGACGTGTGCGGGACATGCAGTGGCACAAAAGAGGGTGCTATGTTGACCCTGCACCAGTTCCAGCCCCCGGCCCTGCCCCTGCCCCAGCACCACCCAACCCCAACCCAAATCCTAAACCCACTCCAAAGTCCCAAACTCAACCCCAACCCTAATAGCACATCTCTAAAAAATCCTGGTCAATTTGGCTCCTCATCAAGGAAAGCTTTCTGACTATAGTTTTGGAAACTGACCATCTTGAAACATGTATCTCTGTTGGAAATAAAGGTTTTGGCCCTGATGTTGGCTTTGTGCAAGTTGTTGCATGTTTATTTTGCATGAATCACTAACAGACTTGGATAAGTCTTTAAATTAGGTGCGCAAGCTAAAACAGCATAAACAATATGTGTGTGTGTGGTTGGTCACCTTTTAAAGACCTTTTTCTTTTCCGATATACTGTAATCACATAAAGACCAGTAGTCCTTAGACCAAAGCCTGGTCCCAATACTGAGGAACTTCATTTTTGGGTTAGACTTAGGTCTAAATTGTGGATTAAGTTTAGCTTAAAGTTGGGTATGAACTGAAAATGCTTGGGTTTAGAGTTAGGCTACAAAAATAAATAAAGGTCAATGCAATGCCCTAATATGTATTAAAAATACAAACGTGTACACACGCGCCTTAACAGGTAAAAAGGCTCTTTGTATGAAAACAAATTTGGAAATGCTAATTTAAAAACGCAAAACTGAAAGTTAAAATTTTAGTGTTGCTTAAGTTAGTGGATAATCTTTTTCGTTTTGTTTTCAACTCTAATAATGTTGTTATAATAACGTCACAAAATGTAATCTTTATGTCTTTATGAGAAAATAACCTCTCAGAAGAAGCGTTTCCGCCTGTGCTTACCCTGCAGTGATTGGTTAAAAATTGCACATAGACCCGCCCATTTAGAAGCAGCTCAACCAATGAAATACCGCGTTCATTCACCAGGCTCGCGAGGTGGGCGGGAAACGCGCAAAATTTGAAAGTTGACCAGTGGCCAGCAGAAGATAACAGTGTGCTCTTGTACATTTTGACTTTAACCCATGTAAAACTCTATTAACATCTGCATGGCAGTCTGGTGAGTATTGTCATATCGCATTGTTTTACTTTTACATTCATACTGGAAGATAATGTCGGTTGTTTCGTTTTGCTTTGTTAATAAAGTTAGGGAACAGACGTTAAGTTGCCGTTAGCTCACGCTAAAAGAATAGCTGTTGACACTGGGTGACTGCTCCGTTCGTGACTAATATTTCTGTCTCGATGCTTCGTGTATGTTAACGCCAACTGTGACAATCGCTCAGGTTATCTGCGCTTCGGAAACCATGCTGAAATTCAAATATATGAGTCAGGGAAGCCTGAAAACACTCGGTTCCTCCGGCGACCCCATCACCGCCCGAAGCTTGAGACTCAACCAGGTGTTTCAGGTAAAGCTAGCATGTTCTCATACGTCAGTATGCGCGTGAGCCGGGTTGTTCCAGCCTCTAAAAACGGTTGAAACTCGCTGCAGTGACCGCAGAGTTGACTTCCCTTTCCTGTGTTTGTGCTTATTGTCTCCAGGGGAGAGTGAGCCTGTGTGGGCAGCAGGGAGGAGGATGCTCTGTTGGACGGGAGGAGTTTCTGGAGGCTCTTCTGCAGCTCTACCAAGAGTGCACCTCCCCGGAGCTCATGAAGATACATCACGTAGCCAAGTTTGTCAAGAAATGTAAGCATCACTTTTTTACTCGTGTGGGAAAGTTTTTAGTCTGCCGTGTGTAGGAGTTTTTAAACCACAGCCAGACCTTTTTTTTGTAATTTAAAAAAAACAAAGATCAACATTTCTCCAGGCATTCTGAAGATTTTCTTTTCTTTCCAGTCCTCTTGACCATGATAGATCACATGGACAGGTTTTTGACTAGAATGCGAAGTTTTTCTGTGCCAGGCTTTTTTATTTATTAACCTTTTATTTAACCAGGTCAATCCCACTGAGATCTCTTTTGCAAGGGAGGCCTGGGCCTAACATGCATGTTTTTGGTCTGTGGGAGGAAACGGGAGTAGCTGGAGAAAACCCATGCAAGCATGCGAAGAACATGTAAACTCCACACAGAAAAACCCCAGGTCCAACCGGCGGGGATTGAACCCTGGACCTTCTTGCTGTGAGGCGAATGTGCTCATCACTGAGCCATCGTGCATCTAGTGTTAGTCGTGCGTTTAGTATATCTGGCTGTTTTACGCCAGTTTATTACCAAGGAGGTTACGTTTTCAGTAGTTGGTTTGTCTGTCTGCGCCCAAGATTACTCAAAAAGTTATGAATGGATTTCCATGACATTTTAAGGAAAAGAGGTTTTCACAAAGAACAACTGATTAATTTTTGGTGATGACTTGAATCAGGATTTCTTTGTGCTCCGAGTGCTTCTAGTTATTATTACTAGTGTTAGTATTTTTTTTTTGTCAGTATATATTTTTAATTTACCAAAATGTAACAATAACTGATTAACTTGAATGAATGTACATCTAACAAACCTTAGAAAAACTTGTATTAGAATAGAAGGGCATTCTTAAAAAAATACAAAATTATGGGCTAAAGCAAGCAGGTTGTGGCAGCTGCTGCTGCATCTATATTTTCCTACTTTGTAATTAAGTACTGTATGTGTACAAATATGGATAATTCAATTTCCGTTCAATTTGGTTTATTTATATAGCACCAAGTCACGACAGAAGTTTTCTCAGGGCACTGAACAGAAACATTCGCATATAAAGTAAGGAAGTGCCAACTTTTTAAAAGTGTCCAATTTAGCCCAATTAAGTGGATTGTTTCTAATCTATAATCTAATCTATAACAATAAAATCCTGCGATGACTTCACACAGGACCTGAGAAATTTGTTGTCTTTGGGTTGTTTAACTACCGTATGTGATATGTCGACACATTTATTAGTCTTACAAGTTTAGGATTGTTTTCAGATCTGAATCTTGGTTCAATAGGTTCACACACAACCCAAAACATTCCTGTGAACATGTTCGGGTACTTGAGTGAAAATCAGAAAAACAAAGGTGCCAAAGTCCACGGTAAAATTTTATAAAAACCTTCAGAGAGCCTTGAGAACTATTGATCGCAATTATTTTTAATATAATAATAGTTCTTCAAAGCAAAATGGACATAAATAAGTGATGACTCATTATTTCCACACAGCTCTGTATATTCATGTAACCAGTAGACCATTTAGGAAATGTTAGTAGTAATTTGTTATGTATTTTGTTTGTTACGCAATATGCACATTTTAATTGACCACATCATAAAAATCAACTCAAATCCATATTACCAAATCAAAAATTAAGAACTTACAAATAAAAATCATTTAATAGTAGTCATATTAACTTTTGAATGCCCATTTATTCTGCATGTGTACCTGTAAATGAACGTATTGTCTGAAAACCTGTTTTTTGTTGCACAGATTCTGAAGTGGTCTCAGAGCTGCGGGCCCTGCAGCCAGGGCCGCAGGACTTTGAGCTATGCGCTGTGGTGGGTCGCGGCCGCTTTGCTGAAGTCCAAGTGGTCCGAGAGAAAGCCACCGGAGACGTGTGTGCACTTAAAGTCATGAACAAGACGGTGTTACGCACCCAAGAAAATGTAAGCTTCCTCAATTTTATTTGGCTAACAAAATACCTCAACAGAATGGTAAAATCTAGAAGTAATATTTTATTACATTTTATCACAATCAGGATGCTGTCCTTGCAGGCCTTGTTAACCTTTATTAACACACACAGTGTTCAATAGTTGTAATCTTTAAAAGGCCCACAGGAGAGCACTGTGGGGCTGAATAAACTAAAATCATATCGGGATATTTTTGCCGTTCACAATTGTGCTTTTCAGCATATGACTAATAGAACAGACCTCAGGCAGAATAGTACATGAGCAATGACAGGAAGAGATGTGAAATGAGCAACAAATTGCTCAGTTTGAATGAGCAAGTGATGTTTTGTTCATGCCACCACTTTGATTTATTTAAATGGTATTTTACTGACAAAGTAAGCAACATGAAGCAAGGCTGTAAAAAGAGGTCATTGAGTTTGTAGATCAAAAGTTCATTTTTTTGGATTAGTGGCCATCCAATATCTAAATATCTGACATATATTTTGGAAAAATTTCAATACAGAATCCAATAAAAAATGGACTTTAACAAAAATTATTTCAATGTTAATTCATGTACTGTCTGCATTGCTTTTGTTTGCTAAAGTAGAACACACTGCCTGCATTGCAGGTATAGGAGAAAAAACTGAATACACACAGCTGGTAGCTGAACTGCAGATGTACATTTTTATTTATTGACCTTTTAAAATGTTCACGAGTGAGGGAAGAATAGAGCGTGAGATTGACAGACGGATTGGTGCAGTATTGCGGACTCCGTACCGGTCTGTTGTGGTGAAGAGAGAGCTGAAAGCTCTGTTTACCGGTCAGTCTACGTACCTACCCTCACTTATGGTCATGAACTCTGGGTAGTGACAGAAAGAATGAGATCGTGGATACAGGTGGTTGAAAGGAGTTTCCTCCACAGGGTAGCTGGACTCTCCCTTAGAGATAGGGTGAGAAGTTCAGTTATCTGGGAGAGACTCAGAGTAGAACTGCTGCTCCTTCACGTCGAGAGGAGCCAGTTGAGGTGGTTTGGGCATCTGGTAAGGATGCTCCCTGGACGCCTCCCTAGGGAGGTGCTTCAGGCATGAGGAAACCCCAGAGAAGACCCAGGACACGCTGGAGAGACTATGTCTCTCGGTTACGCCTTGGGGTCCTCCCAGAAGAGGTGGCTGTGGAAAGAGATGTCTGGACCTCCCTGCTCAAGCTGCTGCCCCCGTGATCCAACTTCGGAATAAACGGAATGGATGAAACCTTTTAAAACTCCTCTGTTGAAGAAACTCCTATGAAGTCTTGACCACAGTTTGCCTAGATATTTCAGGGTCTAGTCAATAAATATTGAGTTTTCTTCAACAGTCTTTCTCTTTGCCACTCTGTCCTAAAGTTTAAACTGGTGAACTTTCAGCAACAGCTGTTGTATGACAAGCTCTTCCAACTCATCTGCTGAACCTTCAGTGTTCCCAGGTGTCATGGTGGTCTATCTCTACTCTTCTTCTTTTTACGTGGCCACTCAGTTTGTGAGGACCGCCAGCTCTCGGTAGATTTACACATGTCCCTTATTCCTTCTATTTCACAATGATGGATTTAACAGAACTGGAGATGTTTCCCTGTAGGTCTATGAAAAGCCTTTTGTATCCATCCCCTGATTTGTAGGCCCTTGGATTGTCTGCATTACATGTACATATACAAATGTTGTCTTTTTTTATTTTTTTGCAGGTGGTTTTTCATGAGGAGGAACAGAAGATCCTGTCACTGAACAGTAGTCCCTGGATTCCACAGCTTTTATATTCTTTCCAGGATAAAGATAACGTCTACCTGGTAAGACTGAAGTGTTTAAGTAATGGCTTAAAGTAATTTCCTGTTACAATTTAGAATGCACTCAAAAATTACATCACTCAGCCATTGTTATTGTAAGACATTGTGTAATTGGAATTTAAATAATAAAACCCAATCAATTGTTGGACTTATCACTTCACGCACACAAATACTCGGAAGACATTAATGCAATGCTGACAACTTGGAGAGCGTTTATAATTTGTCACAGTAGCCTAAAGTTGTTAGAAAATGAAAAGAGCTGCAGTTTCTATGTTTCTTAGGCAATATTCATTTTTATTCACTGAAATAAATTATTTTACCTGTGGAGCTCAGCATGGGGTGTGCTCACAGACCCTACTGGCACAGTTTTCTCATTTAAAACTGGGCCACGTTCAGCATAATGGTCTTGGACTTTGTCTTCATTCTTAATGTTTGCTTCTTAAATCAACCCTGATTTTTCACCACCTCCGATCTTGTTCATTTGCAGCATTTTTCAAAACTACTCGAACTTATTCCAAACCCAGATATTCTTTGTTTTAAATGCACCTAACCTGCTTCTTCCATGACTTCCCAAAAGTGTTTATAAATCTGCTTCCTGTGTTGTAATGCCTTGTTAATCCAACAAAGCAGCTGATCTCAAGGGTCATCGATCATTCATATCACATCCTGCAGTTGTACTGCTAACACTGCTCAATATAATGATTGAATCAGCACCACTACAACACTTGGAAATCATTTTTAACAGCTAAAATAATCCTCCTACACTTCCTCTGGCCAAAAACCTTTTTGCTATTAATTTTTGTGTCTTTACAATAATGATAGAAGGTTTGAGCAGATCACTTTTTGACACACTCACTAATCCTTCTTGGTTAATGTCACAATGATCAGCTTAATCACCAAGAGCAAAGCACCTGCTAGATAAATCTAACCACATACCAAGTATCAAAGCTGTTTTGTTATTTTGGGCGGCTGTGGCTGAGTGTTTAGAGCAGTTGTCCTTCATTGCAAGAGTTGGGGGTTCAATTCCATATGCTGAAGTGTCCCTTGGCAAGACACTGAAGCCCTCATTGCCTCCGATGTGTGTCCCATCGGTGTATGAATGTGATAAAGCGCTGATTATTCTTTGTAGAGATGTAGTAGAGTGCTGTATGAATGGGTAAATGAGGACACAGATTGTGTTCAAGAGCTCTGTGTATTTTGATAAGATGGAAAAGCGCTATATAAGTACAGTCCATTTACCTGCTATTTTTCTCATTCACATTTTTTGCTAGTGATACTACTAAATGTTTGTTATATTTGACTCTCAGCGAAATCCAACAGTCCTTCCTACTACTAAATGCACTGGACTTTTCTCAGTCCTCATTGTGAAAATACAGAACTGTGTGCAATAACCTTTGAGCGCCACTCACTTCTTCATGTCTTGCTTCAAAATGCTCTTAGAAAGTCTAATAGTCATGTTCTTTTTTTTATTTATTTATTTTTTGCTATGGTACATTTATACATGTATTCAGCCATGTCACTTTGTATGTTAGAGCACAAGACAAATCTTACTCTTTGTGTAGGCTGTAGGTATCTTAGTCCATGCATAGGCCTGTCGCAATAAACAATAAATCAATTAATCTCATGATAAATGAAAATTATTGACCTCATTTTCATTTATCGGCTTTATCGTTTCTTCGTGTCTCTCTACTGAAGACACCGGATGACAAAAGGCTCAACTCCAGTGACTCCTCCCTTTCTTTTTTCTCTTTAAAATCCATTTTAATCGTCCAAAATCACGTTTTTGGATTGTTAAAAGAAGCTAAGCTACGAGCTAAGCTAAACGACCTCTTCTGGCTTTTCCGTTACTAAAAACATTTCATGGATTTTTCTCTTTAATGTTTATTTAGCACACAAATCATTTGAAGTTTAATGTAAAGAAACAAAATTGTCCTCCCGCAATAATAACATTATACTCTCAATAGTCCGATCTTTTGCCCCAAATCATTGCTTTTTAATTTTTTAAAACCAAACTTATAGTGTACCGGTAATTACTGCGGACTGTTAACCTCACAGTATCTTTTTCGATGACCTAAGCTAGCTAAAGTTGAAGAAAAGGCATTTTCTGCAAAGCCTTAAATAGTTTAGGACTGTTTGACATTCTTTCTAGCCACTTGTATATCTTCCTTTATATCCCTGCATGTCTGTCTCATCTCCTTTTTTCTTTCTCTTTACACTCCCCCTCTTTCTCACCCTCCTCACAAACTGAGCATGGAGGAAAATACAAAGCATCCATCTTTACCCGTGTGTCATAGAGGCACCCAGTCTCCTTGTTGCTAGGTAACACTAGAGAATGCTCCCGTTCATTCAGACTTGCAGACCATTCATGCACCAGGGGCTCTCGCCTGTTATGGCTGTGTGGAGGCAACCACAGAGCTTCAATTAACTTGCCCGGGCTCCTTCTTCTCAAGACACAGAGAGCAGAAAACGATGGTCAACGTGACTGCAGCTACTTTGTCTTTTTGAAGCTTAAAAATAATGTTTTGAATAAAATTTCAGTTGTGGCTCGTCTACTTCACTGAAATGGTTTTTGTTTTGATCAGAGGCTTAAAAGCCTCACAGGGATTTTGCAGTTATTCCTGGTGTATTTTTAGCAATGCTTTGACTGCAGTATCACAGATGAATCAGTAATAGTATCCAGATTGTTACATAACTGAATCTATATAGAAAATCACTACCAAAGTAGATGGATTTAAATAAATCTTTGATCTGAGCTCTACACCCTGAATACAGACGTATTTGCTTTAATAAAAGTCTGTATCTTCTTATTGCTGATCAGTAAAATTCAAACACATTCTTTCATATTCATTTGTAACACTGGTCTTTGTTTTTGTTTTGCTTTCTGGCAGTTTTCCTTTCTTTTTGACTATATTTGTGTATCTGTGTGTGTCTTCAGGCAATGGAGTACTTGCCAGGCGGTGACCTCATGTCTCTGCTGAACCGATATGAGGACCAGTTTGATGAGTCAGTTGCTCAATTTTATTTGGCTGAGTTGGTAGAGGCCATTCATGCTGTCCACCAGCTGGGTTACGTCCACAGGTAGGAGACGGACTATTAAATCCACTCTCTCACTGTCAGAGTGTTTATCTTGAAGAAGACAGTGTAAGTAGATGGTCTGAGTAGCTATTTTTTTTTTACTTTCAAGTACTTTAGTCACAAAATTGGATTTGACTTCAGAGTATGATGGCATGTAGTGTATAATCATTGTTTCACAAATGAATGCTGCTGAATTGTACTCGGGGCTTTCTAAAAGCAGTATCAGATGTCTTGTAAACTATCCACTTTTCAGAGATGTAAAACCTGAGAACATTCTCATCGATCGGACCGGCCACATTAAGCTAGCTGATTTTGGATCAGCTGCAAAACTGACTGCAAACAAAACAGTGAGTGGAATACAGAGTTTGGCCCTTTGTTAACTTCAGTGGCCTTGACAGTGTTTAAACTGAAGTGTCTTTTTAAAAAAAAAAATGTTTCCAGGTGGCTGTTGCCACTGTACCTGTCGGGACCCAAGACTTTCTCTCTCCTGAGGTCCTGACCGCTATAAATGGGGGTCCTCACAGCTCTTATGGGATCGAGTGCGACTGGTGGTCCCTTGGGGTCATCGCTTATGAAATTATTTATTCCAAGTCACCTTTTTCTGGTGGCACTTCTACCAAGACGATTCACAATATTCTCAACTTCCAGGTATTGATCAGTGATTGCATCCGGTCTTAAAAAACAAAACAAAAAGAAAACCGACAAAATAAATGCATTTCCTACCCCGGTACTCGACTAGAATCAAATATGCAAGTTCAATATAGTAAAACCTGATCAGTATTTATATTTATGTAGTATCTGTTTTGTTTGCCTGCAGAGTTATTTAAAGTTTCCAGAGGAGCCACGTGCCAGTAAGCAGTTTGTTGACTTGGTGCAGAGCTTGCTGTGCGGAGCAAACAAACGTCTGGGTTTTCAGGGACTCTGCTGTCACTCATTCTTCTCTAGTATAGACTGGAAGAACTTACGGCAAGGTGAGGGATTCCCTTCCTCTGACTTTCTATTCTCTTGTGTTTGAAGGGGGGAGAAAGCCTCAAATGGGTTTAAATAGTGATATGGCTGTTGCAGCTGTGTTATTGGACAGATGAGTAATAGCTTGTTGTGAAAGATTAATACTGTTTATGATGTGCATTAAGTGTGTGCACAGCGCAGAACAATTGTGTTACAGTGTTTTCAGCTGTAAATAATGAGATTCTGTGTGTCGTTGGCAGTAGGCCAACTTTTTCTTTAGACTGAGGAAGAAACAAAAAATGAGGCAGACTCATTTCATTCCCAAAACCTGCACCACAAATTTTGTATGCAGGCGCCCCCAGCACACTCCATATGTTTAAAAATACATGTGTGTTTGTTCTGCGTCATTGTTGTCATTAAATTTGACTTCCATCAGCTAACCTGCTTTAGATAAACAAATCCACAACAATTTAATTATTAGACATTTTCAGTGAAGCACGCTCTCGTTTTTGATCCGCATCCTGACGTTGTATTATAATTCACGACTGTATCTGCAGGGATGATGAGCCCTTGTTTTGCTCTGCCGAATCATTCTGCTCGTGTCCTCAGATGACTAAACCCTCCTATTCAGAAGCATTTATCAAGCATCTTTTCCTCTGACATGTTTTCTGTTTACAGAAATCTTATCTATGACGATTTTTTTTAAACAACGAGCTTTAAGCAAAACATCAGTTCAACAGAGATTTCAGATTATATTGGATTACACAATTAAAATTTATGCCGTTTTTTTAATAAAAAAATGTTTTAATTTATTTTTTACAGTTTTATCTGATGACTTTTAAGAACATTAAATGTGGTACACAACATGTGCATTTGTGTCATATTGTTTACTGACAGTTCAACACAGATGGGGGTTTTAGCTTCAGCTGTGGCTCCAGCTGATTAGCTTGCTCTGCTGCAGTGAGGGAGAGTGAGCGAGCATGTGTATGAAAGAGAGAGAGAGGAGGAGGGAGGGACGGAGGCAGCATGTGCATCAACGCGCGACTTGCCGCACTCTAGGCTCCCTCCGCTCCGCTCCTCCTCCCCTTCTTTCTCTTCCCTTTCTCCTTGTCGTTTATTTCTCTATTTTTTGAACTATTTTTTTTCCCATTGTCTTCTTTTATTCCCTTCTTTACCCTCGCAGTTCTTCCGCCTTTTGTTCCTGCATTGCATGCTGAGGATGACACCTCTAATTTTGAGGAGCCGGAGCAGGCTGCCCCCTGGCCAGCCTCAGCAACCCAACGAGGAGCTCAGCCTCTGGGCTTTCAGGGCCAGGATCTGCCCTTTCTAGGCTGGTTCTTCAGCAGACCATTAACAGCACTGGCCAAAACTGAGTAAGTGCCACCTGTTTCCTGTTATTGCTGGTCTTATTCTCAGAAGGAATCCACTGTCTGTCTGTAATCGGCAAAGAGACCCCTTGCACAGCCCCTTCTGTGACACCTTTGTTGGTTAAAAATCTCATACTAAAAGACTCCCCATTGAAACAGCAACAATTTTCAGGTAGTGTTGTTTCAGGTTGCTTTGGATGAACAGTTGGACTGCTGATTTTGTCTGTGTCCATCTTATTCCTGTTAGCACTTAAATTGGTTTGACCATATGCTGTGTCAGACGAGCAGCATGGGAGGAATCCCCCTTCTCTGGTGCTCGTTTCTTTATCATTTCTGTTTTTTGTGCCGTTCTGAGCTCTGGGATCACACATAGTTCACGTGATGCGTGGGTAGATCAAATTAATAAACCAGAAGAGGTTACCCTGCGTTGTCTTTCTGTGAGCACTGATTGGTATGCGTCTGAGTGTGTCAATGAGGTTTGCTGAGAAGCGGAACCCCGCACACCGGCACACTCCCACCCTTGCTGCTCGTATTGTGGCTCCTCTGTTACGGCAAAGCATAATGGGCTTCCTACTCTTACAGCTTGGGACTGTAATTTATCCTAATGGTGTTTGGCTTCTTAACCTCAGATAATAATGCACAGGCATGGCTTTCATTTCTGCGCCCCCATGCCAGCGCTCTAGCAGGTTAATGATGCTGGAGACTGCGGATCAAAACAGCAGCAGCACTAACAGAAAAGGAAGAAGAAGCGTTAGCAGATTAGATAGGAAGAAGGATGGGAGCTCAGATTGGGGGAGAAAATCTATTTCTATGGTTACTATCGTCATGTTTTTTTTTTCCCCAGTCCCCACCCCCATCTTTACCAGTCTTTCTCCTCCTCTTATTTTCTCCGTCTTATGTCTCTGTCCCTTGCTGTTACACCATCAATCATCTGTTCATGGTTTTTCATTGGATCCAGCTGCATTTGACTTAGAAGACCTCAGAAATTAAAATGTATCAATGTTGTGCGAGTGCATGCATGTCCACATTCTTCAGTCTTCATGCCATAAATGAAATAGAAGAGCCCAAAGTAAAGCATAATGGGTGTTTTGCGTTATAGTTGTGGTTTTTACACTTTATGCTTTACCCTAATTGTCTGACTCTTCATGAGGAAAACTCAATGACAAATTTTCCCAACAGTTTGCTCAGATTTCTGAGCATTCTTTTTAGTTTAAGGGAAAAATGTATCAATTTTCTTGATATACTCCATGAATTTATCAAAAAAGTTAATATTTTAAAAACATTCAGTTAATTAAGAAAATTCTTAAGTCTTTATTAAAAATGTAAGTCAGGAAAATTACATTTTGAAACCTAGGTTACTAATGATATCAAATGCACTGCAGATAAAACGATATATAAAACATTAATTCAAGAAGCAGGATATAAAACATCCAGAAGTGCTAATCATTCTTACTCAAAGTTCCAGTTCGATTTGGTAGGTGGGGTGCTCAGTTCTGTTGATGGGGTGGGGCACCCCGCTTGTATAATGGTAGGGGAAACACTGTATAGGATAACAGAGAGCATTTTGTTGTGATCTTTCTTTGGCAAATTAATTGAAGTGGACAAAATGTCTCTTAGGTGTTTTTTAAAAACAACTATGTTATCACCTAACGAGCTATGGAATTGTAAAGTTTATCCCCCCCCCCCCCCCAAAAAAAAGTAGAATGTAGAGCATTTTAAAAAATAAAATGAATTGGGTTTAAATATAAACCCGAGGAACTCCACAGGACAGAAGTACCAAAGAGGGACTGCAATAATCAGTTGTAGATATATATTTATATCGGTCATTTTCTTCTATTGCATCTAACAGCTCCTTAGACACATTTTTAAACAACGGGTAGTTTAGTGATGAGTTGGTAACTGTTGGTAACTTACTGATTGAGATTGTTTCTTGAGAAGGGGTCTAATTGAGGCCGTTTTCAACGTTTCAATGTGTAAAGTTCAGTTCAGTGTAAAGCACTCTTACTTGAGGACGAACAGACAAATTGGTCTATTACCACTGCCGACTTCTTTAGGATCACTTGGGTAGAAAGTATTTAGTAGTCTTGTAGAGGATTGTATCAAGTAGCACACTGAGATAAACGGAAGAATTTTGTCAAAGGATAAATGTGAGGTGGCTCAGAGCAAGGTCTTTTGAAGAATTGATGTTTTTATCTCCAAAATTTTATCAATAAAAAGCATAAAAGTTTTACCAGTAGTTTATTAAGGACTTTGGTATCTTGGGAATGGAGTTATTTGGTAAATAAAGGAAACTCTGAGCTGGTATTGTTCAAAATTATGTGGTTATGAGTTGACTAGACTATCATTTGTAATTTACTTGCAGGGTCACGTGTTCTTTTCAGTGATGGTGGTGTAAAAGTGCACTAACCGTGATGATTATCTGCTGTCTATGGTTTCTTTTGATGGAATGGATGCAGTCATTTATGCAGGGGGCTGGGTTGCAATAATAAGCAGATTTGTACCTAAAGGGGGCGTCTGTTTCCTGACCTAAAGCTCAGATGTCAATAAAACGTTTAACCACATAATCAATTTGAGAAGAAGGTGACTCATTTTGGCTCAACAAAACAAACTAAAATAAAACAAGGAATAGAATAAAGCCACTGTCTTGCTGTTAAAAACACAATATGCTTATGTGTATAATATGTATACTACACACACACATAGCCTACATACCACAGTTATAAGTTAATATGAGTGCATTCCTGATTTTTGGCCCCTGATGATTTGAGTTGACGAGCCTATCGTTTCCGCAGTCTGTCTGGTGTGACATCTGATTCTCTGCAAGATATGTTAACAACTCCTTATCAGAATGCTCCGCTCGATGCCAGATGGCCTCACTGGGTTTAAAGTTGGATTCAAAGTGCCCAGAAGATAAGTTTTAATTATTTAGCTGATCATTTAACCCCCATCTAATGCTGTTACAGGGTTTAGGGTTTCAGTTTAAAGAGGAACGTTCACATCTAATTGCCAGATCTTTTTTGAGAAATGTCTTTGGGCGCTCACAAGCTTTGATTTTTCTATTTTCATGAATCCCTTGACCTCCTTCACAATGCTGTTAAAAGGCCAGAAGGGCCATTTGTTTGCCAAAAACTTATTCTTCCAATGTAACACGACTCATTCTTTTGGTTTGTTTATTTTTTGTTTGTTTTTGACATTTGCCCCTGCAAAAAGTTTTGAGAATAATATTGAAACAAAATAATTTATTCACAAATCTTTTGTGAATTTCTAACCACTTGAAAATACCCTAACAAGTTTTTTATGTATTTTATTTCATGCATGTACTATGTTTAGATTAATTTAATGTTTTGCATGTTTTTATATTGTAATTAGAACTATCTGATTAGTGCTAGTAAGACTTTGACTTGCATAGGTTTATCAATTTTTTGTCAACTTTGTTTCAACTGTTCAAGCAGTTTAGCATTTCTTAGCAGAAGTGTATGTATTTTATTTTTGCTTTTGTGGCATAAGTTTCTTTCCGCCGCTCTCTTCTTCAGGGGTTACCACAGCGAGCAAACTCGTATGAAAGATTTGACAATTGTTTTACACCAGATGCCCTCCTGACACAACCCGAACTCGAACTCGCAACCTCATGATTACAAGACCACGGCACTGACCAATTTAACGCAGCTCCGCTTTCATGACATATAAAGCTAAAAAAAAATCTTCAAACTACTGGTGTAGTCATCTACTCCATTTGAACAATTTAACATAAACCTAAAAGAGAAAAATAAAACTGTAGTTTGTGAGAAATAAATATTTTTTTGTCAGTTATATGCTAGACACACAAAAAATAAACATGCAGCCTTACGAGGAAAACCCTCAGCTCGGTCTCAAGTTGCCATTTTAATTTGTATGTGCTGTACATCTTTATCTATTGAACTTGACAAGAGTCCTAATTAAGTTGTCGAATATTATTTTTTATGGCAAAACTTTAATTTAATGTAACACTCATTTAAGTTATTAAATAAATGTAACACATTCACCTTGATGGAAAACTTCCTTGTTCAATTTAAAGTCCTGTGAAAATGACTTATGTTTTGCTTTTGGTTCATAATCTAAAGAAAAAAAAACAACAACTGGACTTTTATTCTGAAGCTGAAGATGTTTCTCTTCCCGTCCGGGAGTCTTTATCAATTCTAAAATGTTTGGAGTGTGAGGAGTTCCAAGTTTTATAGAACTGCACGAGAAGCCTGGTTGTGTTCTTAGATTCGGTTGCAGATTAGACTGAAACTACTCGTCCTGCACGACGGACGCTCGTTAGACTCTTTGTCTGCCTCGCGCACAGAGAGAGTGATGATGTGGTCACCTGCATGAAGGTGTGAAAGATGAGAGCTGGGAATCAGGTCTAATGCTGAACTGGGGTTTTGAAAGTTGAAATCTGAGAACTCCTCTGTTTAAAAGTGTTTTTTCCTCATTTGATGTAAATGTCTTCCTTCACCCCGCTCTGAAACCATCTGTCTTCTCTGTCTAAAGTATGACCATGTTGGTCCTCAGCAGAGTCTCTTGTCCTTGAGGTGTAGATTGGACTGCAGAGTCTGGTCCTGATCCTGAAGAGCTGCTCTCCGGTGTTGAGCCATGCGTCTGTGGACGTGTTGTTTAGTTTCTCCAATATAGAGTCCCAACATTCCTGTCTGCACTGAACTGCAGACACCACCACTCAGTTTGGGTTTGGGGGTTCTGTTCTTGAGATGGACCAGCCTCTGTCTGAAGGTCCTGCTGGGTTTAAAGTGTACCAGGGGGTTGTGTTTGGAGAAAATCCTTCAGAGTATTTCAAATACTCCAAATTGGATGACGATGTTTTTGCATTTGCTCTTTTGTTGTTAGGATTTATTAGCAGATTTGACAAAGGCTCAGTTAAGATATCCATTTTTTGATTAGTAAGAAGGTGTGGGTGGGAGTGTGTGTGTGTGTGTGGGGGGGCTGTCTAGATATATTGTATATGTGCCATCTATAAATATGTTTCAGGGGGAGGCTTCTTGGTGCACAGTGAGCATTGCATGCTTTTGTGATTATTTTTAACACTCAATGCGAGTCAACTTTATTAGAGATCTACTGTATTTGTAAGCTCATTCGTACAGGTGTGTTCTTCATTTTGGAATTGTATTATTATTTATATTATTTTCTGTTCAACAAAAGGTTGAACATTGACTTATTGCTGTTAAAGTTTCAAACAAATGGAAACGAAACACGTTTCTTTGCCTAAACATGAAAAACATGTGCATTAGACACGCTGCAAAATGTAAAATAGACCCCCTTTAACAAACGGCTCATCTAAACTTCTTTTATTGTCAGGAAAAAGCAAGAAATATTAGACTCGTGCATAAGACTGAAGTTTGTTTCTATGATGAATAGACTCTGATGAAAAGTAAATCCATTGTCTTTGTAGGAAAACGTTTTAATGAATGGTGTACTAATTGTTGACAATTATGTGTCTTGTTGTTTGTGTACTTCTTGTTAGAAAGACTCATTGCAGACGTTTGTGCTCCTAAGGGGGTTGTTGTGTGTTTTTCGTCAGTGTTTTTCCACATTTTTCTTTCACAATATGTTTCCTCTTTGTTAATTTTGGAATATTAAAATTGATATCAGCTAGTCTCCATGTGCGTATGTGGCTTGCACTTTACCTACTTGGAAACCACCTCATTAAAATGTATTTTGTTAAGAAATGGCTTACATGATCTGAGTTTGTTGAAATAGTTTATTTGTTTAAAGATTGTTAAAACAGTATTTAGCAAATATCATGTTTGCTATTAAGATGAATGTTTATTTCTTACAGATGTTCCAATAAAGGTCAGTGCAGTTTGAAGTATTCATGCTTTACACACTGAAGAACCTCTCCTCACTTTGTTTGCTCAGGTCTGTGTCTGCAGGCCTAAACTCTCCTGCAAAGACCAACTCCATGGAAAAGAAACTGCATCTTAAAAGCAAAGATTTACAAGAAACTCAAGACAAATGTCATAAGGTTTGTGTGCACTTTTTAAGAAAATCATGTTTTGCTCTTTTAATATACATCCTTCCTTTACAGATAAATGATTTATTCTTGGAAAAATCAATTTTATTCCAAGCTACGCATAATGAGCTGCTGATCGGAAACTGTAAAAGTCTGCTTTAATTTCATTATGATAAATTTAATTTCCGGATTTCTTGTGTTTATTTTGGCAGTCTGGACTCACAGAAGCATCCGTTTGTGCTTTAATAAGCCAACTTAATCTTCTCATTTGTACAACGTTGCAGCTTTGTTATTTGAGGCGTTCATGATGTGGCGATGGGTCAGAAAAGTGGGTTCCAATCTGTATCGGAACCAGTTTGTATTTGCCAAGAAAGCCTTGGCAAACTAGGATTTTGCTGCTCGTTTCTAGTGATCCTACAGAACAGTCTTATTCTCACACAGACAGAACACAAAATCCTTTTTTTTTTTTTTATGCTGTAAATTATTAACCCTGTCCTTAAGGCTTTGAATAAGACGGGCCTTTTCTTTGATGTGTTAAGATGGAGCAGGAAATCTCCAGGTTCCAACGTAAAATGACCGACCTGGAGTCAGTTCTCCACCAGAAGGATGTGGAGCTGAAAGCCTCAGAGACTCAGAGAAACATCCTGGAGCAAGATCTTGCCACCTACATCACTGAGTGCAGTGTGAGTCATACTACCATCTTTTTCATAAGTGTCTGTATGGTTTTAGGAAATGCTTGAATGAAGTAATATCGTTGAAAGATGTTGGTGGTCTTTTATAAATTGATGTTGACTGGACGCTGAGACTACATTCATGTGTCTGCAGAGCCTGAAGAGAAGCTTGGAGGAGGCCCGTGTTGAGGTCTCCAGAGAGGACGATAAGGCCATGCAGCTGCTGCATGACATAAGAGAACAGAGCAACAAGCTGCAAGAAATTAAGGAGCAAGTACGTAAACCTTTCCTCTTTTTTAACTTTCGAGTTTGAGGCAGCTCCACTAAAATGTTTACTGAAAGGAACAAAAGACTTCATGGTCCTCCCACTAAGCTGATGTCTTTTTTTTTTTTCTTTGTATTTATTTATTTTTACAATATTCTGTGTTTCAGTTTAATCTATAGCTGGTTTTGTTTGGTTTGGTTGGGGTGGGGGAGTGGTGGCACAGAGGCTAGAGAAGGTGAGTCTGTGATCGGAAGGTCGTTGTTTCGACTCCCCAGACTGACATAAAAAACATAGTTGGGAAAGGTGAAGCACCCACACCTGCCCCCACCCTTACTTGCCCTATCCTGAGCCCCTGAGCAAGCCCCCCCACCCCAGCATCCCAGATGGCAGCCCCCTGCCCCACACAGAGGGCTGTGGTAACTTGGTGGCCTGTGGCTGCATCAGGAAGGACATCCGGCATAAAAACAGTTGCCAAGTCTTCGAGCGAGTTAGTTCACTGTGGCGACCCCTGAGAAAGGAGCAGCCGAAAGAAGAAGAAGAAAATAACTTGTTTTTCGGTTTCAGTTTTTAATCTAAAACTGGTTTTGCAGCAAGAAACTCTTCCATCTCAGTGATTGACTGTACAAACAGAGCTTTTCCTCTGATTGCACAGCTCCTTTAAGGTCATGCCCACAGACTGTGTCTCTGTGAGGTTAAAAACTTTAAGGATTGATTATTAGAAGATTCACCAACACCCCTTCAAGGAGCTTCAAGAGTTTGCTGTACTTTTTTAATGAAAAACCAATCAAAACAGGAGCTTCTTTACAGGTGGGAACCCTAAGTGACCTCTATGACATTTTGGTTGGATTAATATCTATCATAACTTGCCATCTAATGATATAATTGGGTTAATATATGGTGTGCAAGAAACAACACAATCAAACAGTAGAGTTTAGACGTTTCAATATCAGTGTCTGCCAAGCCTTTGAGACACTCTGTAGTTTTCTTTCACCTCCAGACCTAGAGTGTGAAGTTGTAATGTTTGGGCTTTTATTTTTGATTTGTGAAGTTCTGTTGATAAAGATCGTTGCCACAAAACATCACAAATTTAACAGTGGAACTGTTTGTGTTGCTTTCTGTAGTAATATTCTCAGTTTCTCTGCAGCAAAGTGAACATTTGTTAGTTATGATGGCTTAAACAACTTTACAGTTTACTACAGTTTCACTCTAAATAAAAATAAAGAAAATTAAAACTTTACTGAGCAATAAAATGTTTTGGCCTAGGAACATTTTTCATCAACGACGAGGTGAATATTCACGTCATAGTTCAACATGATGATAAGCCAACTAAGGCCTCATTAAGATTTTTCTTAAAATATGTTACTTTCACTATTTGTTGACCTGGCGATGCTCATCGTTAATGCTGTTGATGGCCCCAGGAGTACCACGCCCAGCTAGAGGAGATGCAGGTGACCATCAGGCAGCTGGAGGAGGACCTGTCGGCCGCTCGGCGACGCAGTGACCTCTACGAATCTGAGCTCAGAGACTCCAGACAAACAAGCGAAGAGCTCAAACGAAAAGCTGTGGAATACCAGCAGAGAATCCAAAAGGTAATTTTTCTTCACGTCTACTTTTTCTCCATTTAATGCATCAGACAAGTTTGTTCCCCCCAAAAAATACAGGTTTTGTATCTGTTTAATTTAGCATTTGATGGTTATGTAAATTTAAACACATTCAAAAGGCTTTCAAATGCCCACCACTTTTTCTGGGTTAACTTTATCCAGTGTCATCGATTATTAATCTGACTGTGTTTATCTTCAGGCTAAAGAGCAAGGAAAAGCTGAAGTGGAGGAGCTTCTCTCCAAACTTGAGAAAGTAAAAGAGGCGTCATACACCTGTCACTTTCCCTGCAGAACTAAAGTAATTACTTAGTTGAACGAGACAGCTCAATGTTGTCTTTTTTATTTATTTATTTTTTTAGACCAACTCTGAACAACAGGTGAAAATCCAAGAACTCCAAGACAAACTGTCTAAGGTAATCTTGCTATTTACTGTCACTGTGTATTATTTTGCTTGAAATACTCCTTTTGTATTTAACTTTTCCTAGTTTCTGTTTTTTGTATTAATACAAATTTCACTGGCCATCTGTAAAGAGAGCGGTTTTGTCATCTGTGCCATATAATGCATTGTAGTGTCACTCGAGATATTTGTCTTGGGACGCAACAACAGCCTCTGACCTTCTGAATTCCCCTCAGGCAGTGAAAGCGAGCACTGAAGCCACTGAGCTGCTGCAGAATGTCCGACAGGCCAAAGAGCGGCTGGAACGAGATCTGGAGCGCCTGCGAGGGAAAACGGACTCTAGCGACACTTTAAAGCGTCGTCTCAGAGAGACAGAGGTACCAGGCTAAATAAGTACACTTGGTTAATCAAACTCAACAAGTTTTGGTTTGTCTGTTGAAATTTTTATTTATTTATTTTACAGAAGGACCCCCCCAGCTATTCAACCCTGAAAACTTTGATGTGCAGTTAATCTTCTGTCTTCTTTTTGTGTAAGCAGGAGGGAAGGAAAACTCTAGAAAACCAGGTAAAGCGGCTGGAGATGGTTGAGCGGCGGGAGAATAAGCTAAAGGATGACATTCAGACCAAATCCCAGCAGATCCAGCAGATGGCTGAAAAGATCCTGGTGAGAGACCTACAGATAAGGCTCACTAATACACCGCACTACCCCACCCCTAATTTCCCCTTTACCCAGCATTCTCTACTTCCACTCGTTCGACCCTAGAATTAAAGCTACCCCCCAGTCATTTGAGAATAAACACACACGCTCTTCTTTAAAGAGCAGAGCCTTACAAAATCCACTTGAATTACTTGCATGATTTGTACCATCGGCAACATGAGCAGGCGTCGCTTCAGTCAACTTGTGGATTTCCAGCTTTTCAATGCAAGTTTCTTTCTTTTTATAATCGACACTTGCTTGCTGTGAGAGTAGACCTATTTTCTGTTTCATATTTCGTGTGAGCATGTTGGATATAGCAAACGATGTTTGTCAACTACTTTAGGAACTGGAAGAGAGCCTGAGGGAGGCCCAGTCTACAGCTCAGAGGATGGAAACTCAGCTTGTTCAGAAGGAGAGGCTTTTCGAAGATAAGATCAAGGTTTGTCAGTTTCATATTTTTCTATAAGAAGTTAGTCTTGACATTTTTGAAACAATGTTGTGGAAGGTGGAACTGTAGCATAAGTTACAGCAAATTACTGAAGAGAAGTAATCTAGATCTGACTATTTGTAAGGGAAGTTGTAGAGAAAAAAAATAATCTTTTTTAAAAGATTCATAACATTTAAAAAAAAAAACACCAGTCTATATTTAAAGCGGTCTGTGTTGCACTTTGCTGTATTTAAAGTACGTTTATAAATTAATTTTGGTTGCTTTTACTACGAGAGCTGACTGCACTAATTAGTTTTGCCTCAGTTTGTACATTTAAAATCACATCATTAAACCGCTTCATTCTGTAGCTGACTGCTGTAGTGTGAGTATGTGAAACTGAATCTAATGAGTCTCATATGGACTGGTTCTGACTGATCAAGGTGCTGGAAGCCCAGATGAAGACAGACCTGGCTGAGAAGGAGAGCCTCGAGGCAAAAAGGGCACAGCAGGAGGAGGAGTCGCGGGAGAACTGTAAACTCATCAGTGAACAGAAAGCAGTGAGCCAACCAAAGCAAATTTGTTACTGAATTATACACAAAGCTACTTCTTAATTTTTACCGTGTTAGACTTTAAGTGAAAGCTACTTATTTGTTAATTTGTAAGAGCATGGCATTTGGGATGAATCCATGTTTTGCTTTGCCTGTTAACACTTTAAATTCTCATGTTGGTTCAGCTGTACTGGAATAAGTTAAAGAAGACAAGTTAATCCGCAGGATGCTTCTCGTTGCCCAATACAGCCTGATCTTAAGTTGTAATCTGGTTAACGTGTTAGACTGAGGCAGTTAAGAAGCTTTTAAAGGTAGTCATCTCACAATGACAGTAAACTCATAAGGAAATATTCTTAAGGATTCTGATTGGATTTAGTGGAACTTCAACATTTTTTGTGTTTCTGAAAATACTACCGTTTAAAAATCTGCAATGAATCGAGTGATTTTATAAAAAAGTTGATAAGAAACACGTGTTAAGCCCTGATGTGTAGTGTGTTGTGTCGATTCCCTTCTGCAGACCATCAATGCTATGGATTCGAAGATGAAGAACCTGGAACAACGCATCGCTGAGCTGTCAGAGGCTAATAAGCTGGCTGCTAACAGCAGCATCTACACCCAGAAGAATATGTGAGCAAATGAAAGCCCCTGCTTACACTGTCCTTTTCTTTAAGAGCCTTTGTGCACATTTTGACTTAATTGCTTCATTAAGTTGGTCTTACTCCCATACGCACCGTGGCTGAATGTAAACTGGGTATTGTCTCTTGCTTTAAATGGAGCAAATGCGGTTTTAACTGACTTAAATGCAGAAATGTTGCTTAGGAAATCTTCCATGTTTGTTAGTGTAATCGTAAACGTTGTCAGCTCAGTTTGAAGGATTTTTTACATTTTTAATAAATTCCCAGCAGTAACTTTTAAACCATGTAGACAGTTGTTACCGTTAAATAAATCGTTTGTTTTCCTGGTGACCTTTTATAAAGATCTTCTTCTGAACAGGTAATATAACTAACCTTTGTTTTGTCAGGAAAGCCCAAGAGGAAATGATCTCAGAACTTCGGCAGCAAAAGTTTTATTTGGAGTCTCAAGCAGGCAAGCTTGAGGCACAAAATGCCAAATTAGAAGAGCACTTAGAGAAAATGAGTCAGCAGGAGCAAACCAGGAGGACCCGGCTGCTGGAGCTGGAAAGCCGGCTACGGGAGGTGAGGCAACAGGAGGCAAAGAGATGGTGCTAAAGTCTGTAAGCTCAGGATTAAGTAATTCACTTAAACCAGCACAGACTTGAACGTAAAATAATTACATCACAAAAAGGGATTAAGGCAGTTGATCAGATAGCGAAGCTTAGGTAGCTTTCATGTAAGCAGCTAATTAAATACAGGTCTAAACAATGCGAGCTTTCCCACACTGCCTGAAAATGTTTTTATTAGACAGTAAACAGTATACTAAATGATAAAGGATTTGATTTAAGCCTTGAAATTCACTGTTCGTCCACCGCTCTGAGAACTTCATTCCAAAATTCAAGATCTCTTTCTGTGTCCGGTGCAAACCTACACTATTAAGAAGCAGGTTTGACACAAATCTCACCCTTCTCTTGAGAATTTGTCTGCAGATGTTCCTGGTTGACAGCATGTTGTCACATTTCTACCTCCTCGCACTCCGAACTGCTCAGACGTGATACACAGATTGGCACTAATTGCTGGCCTCACTGTCCCCTCACTTACAAACACGCTCACACAAATATGTACTTCATTGTCAGAAATAATTGGCAAGTCCGTTTCTTTAACAGCTAAAGTACATTCTAATTATATTTTATGACAGTGTGGATCTGCATGTACTGTATATATCAACTAGCACTTATTGCTTGATGTCTCTAATTAATGTGATTCTTATTTTTTCTGTATGCTATTAAAATCACAAAGCTGAACATGACTTGAAACTAGATAATTTTTGCCGACTCATTTTATTGGGGAAAAAATAATAATTTCTCTATCTCTACTATAACGTAAAGATAGGATTCACTCTTGTTTTTGATTTGCATGTAGATGGGCCTCGAACACGAAGAGGAGAAACTGGAAATTAAGAGACAGGTGTCGGAGTTGACCCTGTCTCTCCAAGAGCGCGAGTCCCAAATCAGCAGCCTGCAGGCCGCACGTCTTGCTTTGGAGAGTCAGCTGCAGCAAGCTAAGACTGAGCTGGAAGAAACCACCGCTGAGGCCGAGGAGGAGATCACCGCACTGAGGGTAGGAGAGGTTCTCGCCTTCACATGTGTAACGTAATTAATGTTGAGCGATTTAAAGAAATGAGACCAAAACACAAATGGAGGACGTCGTTCGAGTAGTGGTGTTAACCTAATTACTGTCACCGTTTCCTTACGTGGTTTTTATATTAAAAATAAAATAAATAAATAAATATATATATATATATAAATAACAAAATATAATATATAACATTAATTCGGTACTCATGTGATAATTTGTTAGCGCTTTCACCATTTATTTGATTTTGCTCTTGTTTTTACAGAACCACAGGGATGAGATTCAGCGCAAATTTGATGCCTTAAGAGACAGTTGTTCAGTAAGTGCTTTACTGCCTTTTTTGTGATTTGGCAGCAACCAGAGAAAATTGTCATACGGTTGTAAGACTTATGATTATTCATTATAGTAACTGAAGTAAAAAAGTTGGCACTCGTCTCGTTAAAATGTCATCGTTCCACACAAGAATCATTGTGATGGCTGACTTAATTTTTGACTGTGACTATTGTCTTTTTTGAGCTTTGTCTTTTTTGCAGAGCTGACACCTCTTCCTGTTTGTTTTGTCTCAGGTGATCACTGACCTGGAGGAACAGCTTACGCAGCTGAGTCAGGAGAACGCCGAGTTGAACCGTCAAAACTTCTACTTGTCAAAACAGCTCGATGAAGCATCAGATGAGCGGGAGGATAAGCTGCAGCTCAGCCAGGAGGTGGACCGCCTCAGGAGGGAGGTGGCTGACCGTGAGATGCACCTCAACAACCAGAAACAGGTACACGGATTAAAGTTCTCCGGCGCCGTGACAGATTTCCAACATTTTGAATGTGACCAGGAGGGATTTCCATCATCTGTAAAAATTAAAGGGAGGGAAAAGACTTTTAGTGTGTGTGGTCTTTTTAAAGCCATCCAATTTAATGATGATACAGAGATTAAACTGATGCTGATTTCAACCAATAAAGAGAACCAGAGCCACAGTTTGGCCCAGTCAGAGCAGGGCGGGTCCTGCTGTCTGGTTCACGGTGAGCCCGTAGTGCAGGTGAGAGCACCAGTCTGCGCTTCCTGTACTATTTTTCAAAGAGGACACGTCTCTACCCTAACAGAACACCTCACCCACCCCCATGTAGATGATGACAAGTAAAAAATTATTAAACATGTGTTTGCGCGTGACAGTTCACTGCAGCCAGGGGGAGATACCAGAACCATTGCACCATCACCCCCAACCACTCCTGCACCGTGCCCTGACCTCTCTGGGACTTTCGCATCTAAATTCTAACTATGTATTAGATGTTGGTGTATTCAGAGCGTCGTCATCATCATACAGACATGTGCAACATGCGTGCATGACCAAACTCAGGGAGCGTTGCCATGGAAACGCAGTCAGCCTGAGCATCTCAAAATGAGAGAGGAGACTGTTTCTGCTGTTTTAGTTCTTATAATTAAGTATATATTTTCATTCAACCTTTATTTAAACAGGTTAGTCCCATTGAGCCACAAAGACTTATTTACAAGAGAGACCTGAAACCTGTTATATTAACACTAAAAGATGAATATTTATATCTCAGATTATAGCAGAGATGTGCGTCTCTTTAAATGAAACTTTCCCCCAAAACTCCAAAGTTCTGTCTGAGTATCAGTTTCAGATGTTTGTATTTTATCATAAATATCTAAATAATTCAATTCTACACTGTTTTAGCAACATCAAAGTGTTGTGACTGTTTGGATGAGCTAAAGTTGATTATATTTAGAACCACACTGAGAGGCAAGTACTGTGGTAAATGTAATTTAATAAATGATCATATATGAAAAATACATATTAAATGACGACATGAGCTAAAATTCTGTAAATATAATCCCTTTGAATGAAATAATCATTTTGGGGTGAAATCTGTCAGTCTGGCAAACAAAAATAAAATTGAATAATTTTAAGTTAATTTATTCTCTGCAAAGGGCTTCATGTGCTATATATTTTTTAAATGTATCTGACAACCCCTCTAAAAGTAAACTACAGAAAAGTTATTCATTCATTCAACCTTTATTGATACAGTTTAGTCTCATCGAGTCACGAGGACTCATTTACAAGAGAGACTTGTTTTTAAATAAAGAGCATATAAAGTACAGACAACAACAATTATAATATTAAAACAATAATTCAAAATAATGTTGGTCTTGATGGTGCAGGTGAAAGTCTCCTTACAACTTCAACCCTTCTTTAGAGAACACTACTGTATACTTTTACTAAGGTCATTTACACACTATACTGTATACTTTTACTAAGGTCAATGGGTGGACTTGGGTACTCTAGGTGTAGAAAAACTTTGTCAGAAGATTTTTTTTTTTGCTTTAATCCCTGCAGGTAACACAACTTACTTCAGGCAGTAGTCTGGATGCAAATATATTTTTATCTTTTTATAGAGTTGCAGTAAAAAATATAAGTAAATAAATAAACAGCAAGTTTAACATAGTTGCTGAAAAACGTTCATTCACGACCACAAAAATCCTTTGGTTAATTAATTTACCTTATGGCACCTGAAATCATGTTGCTGTCAGCAAAATTTCAGAAACAATAATCACTTGGTGTTGCCAAAAGCTGCAAAGGATGTTCCCTTCAGTCTGCTATTTCATTTCTGCTCCCAGAACATTGAGACGCTGAAGACAACGTGTAGCATGTTGGAGGAGCAGGTGGTGGAGCTGGAGTCTCTGAACGACGAGTTGCTGGAGAAGGAGAGGCAGTGGGAGGCGTGGAGGGGTGCGCTGGAGGACGAAAAAAGCCAAGCAGAGAGACGCACCAGAGACTTGCAGAGACTTCTGGATAATGAAAAGCAGAACAGGTAACATTTATGTTTTTATTTTGAACAAACGCTTGTAGTAGGTATAACATGTCTGAAGGATGCCATTCTGTTTATTACCTGAATATTTTAACATTTAAAACTTGTTCTTGTGCCGCTCATAGGCTGCGTGCAGAGCAGCGCAGCACTGAGTCTCGTCAGGCCGTGGAACTGGCGGTCAAAGAGCATAAGGCTGAGATCATGGCCTTACAGCAGGCCTTGAAGGAGCAAAGACTGAAGGCTGAAAGTCTGTCTGACACAGTGAGTCCAGCACAGAACCATAAATTAATTTTGTTACGATACTTCTGAATTGGTCCAGAATTGTTTCATGTACGTGCAAGTTACAAAATTCCCAACATAAAAACACGAAAAGGTTCAAGCCTGTTCGTCGGTTTGACAGCACGAGATGATCATGTCAAGAATCATGTGAAAGTCTTCTCGTCGTGTTTTGTGCCCTGAAAACATCTGTTCTTGCTTTTTGCTGCTTGTTTCTAAAATTGTATATATGCTGAAACTTTGAAATACAATCTTCACAAATATAGTCAGATTTAGATTTCCTAATTAGCTTTTCTTTGTGTGTGTTTTTAGGTTACAGTGAGTTTAGCTCTCTCAGTGACTAATCTTATTTTATATAATGTGTTTGTGGCTGGTTTGTGTCACAATTTGACGTGCACTCTTGTTATCTCAGCTCAATGATCTGGAGAAGAAGCATGCCATGCTGGAGATGAACGCCCGCAGCTTACAGCAGAAACTGGAGACGGAGAGGGAACTCAAACAAAGGCTGATGGAAGAGGTACATGGACTCTGAACTCGTCTGTTTGGGTTGCATTTTCATTTAATTTAATTGTATTTGTTACCACTTTGAAAAGTGGTTGACTGTAAATCAGATTACCCTTTTTTTAGTAGCTTAATTGTTTGCTGGTTTTCCCACAGCAAGGGAAGCTTCAGCAGCAGATGGACCTCCAGAAGAGCCACATTTTCCGTTTGACACAAGGCCTTCAGGATGCTCTGGACCAAACTGACATGCTCAAAACTGAAAGGACAGATCTGGAGTATCAGCTGGAGAATATACAGGTGCTCAGTACAGCATTTTTTAGAACAAGATGAAATATGGTGTCATCAATAAAAGAAGAAGCTCTTAGTTAGATAATAAAATTGTGTAACTGATGTTGACAGGTAAAAAGATACAAGCCTGATTCATGTTTTCCCAGAGGGACTTCTTTTTAAAGTTAACTTTAGAAGTGTTTCCTTCTCTGAGCTTTTGATTTCTGCACTGCTGCAGGCTGTTTACTCCCACGAGAAAGTGAAGATGGAGGGGACGATCTCCCAGCAGACCAAACTCATCGACTTCCTTCAAGCCAAAATGGACCAGCCCACCAAAAAAAAGAAGGTCTGGGAAAATATTAAACTATCAGTCTATAAAAAAATATCCTATTAGATTAACAATCAGCTTCAAGGTAATTTCTTTGTATAAAAATAATCCCTGCTGTGTCTTTTCTGCACAGGGTATATTTGGGCGGCGGCGGGAAGATGTAGGCACCACCACCAATGGGGCACTTGCTCAACAGGCCCAGCCGGCTGTTCCCATGCAGTACGGTGACATGAAAGTAGCTTTGGACAAGGAGCGCTCACGCTGTGCAGAGCTAGAAGACGCTTTACACAAGATGAGGATAGAGTTACGATCCCTAAGAGAAGAAGGTAGAAGAACTGTCTTTAAGCCTGGCGCTCATTACAGTACATTCACTCCAACATATGTACAGCACTTTGTAGCTTTGCCTGTTA
>NC_056504.1:7565640-7590455 GCF_014905685.2 Nematolebias whitei
TATAAAGTTTTGCTGGTCTGCTATCACCGTTGTATCATTTATGCAACTAGTCTAACAAAAGGTAAAACAGTCCTAAATCACACACTGATTTTAATATTACTAAATATTTTGACACATTTCTATAGAATGAACATAAATAATTTAAATTCAGTGATTAAAACTAAAAATTAATAAAAAAATATATATGTAAACATCGGCTTTGTGATGGGCTTGCAACCTGTCCAGGTTGTCCCCCACCCCTCGCACAGTGATTGCCGGACATGGGCACTGGTGACCCCCGTGACCCAAAATGGAATAAACGGGTAAAAAGATAATGGATAGATGGATAGATGGATGGATGGATGGATGGATATAAACATTGTTCCTTGTTATCCAGTATTTGAATATTTGGAGTACAGTAGTCCCTCATTTATCCTGGGGGTTCCGTTCCCAGCCCACCCACCCCCTGCGCGCACGATAAGTGAAAAACCACGAAGTAGGAATAGTAGTACAAGTAGTAAGTAGTAGTTTATTTTAGTATAAATATGCATATATAAAGGCATTTTAAACCTTTCCCACACTCTTGCAATATTCTAAACAATGTTTCTAAACTCAATGCTCTAAAAGAGCACAGCTTGTCATGATTTCAGCTCTCTGCCACCTGCCATGACATGCTGCAGGAGGAATGTTCTCCCTGCAGCTGGGGGCTGCACACAGGCGCTAAATCCTTCCATCCATCCATTATCTTTTACCCACTTCTTCCATTTTGGGTCACGGGGGTCACCGATGCTCATGTCCGGCAATCACTGTGTGAGGAGCGGGGTACACCCTGGACGGGTCTCCAGTCCATCACAGGGACACATAGAGACAAATGAGACAAACAACCATTCACTCTCTCACTCACACCTAGGGAGAGTTTAGAGTTCAGCCTAACATGCATGTTTTTGGTCTGTGGGAGGAAACTGGAGTACCTGGAGAAAACCCACGCATGCACAGAGATAACATGCAAACTCCACCCAGAAAGGCCCCCGGACCGGGATTTGAACCAGGGACCTGCTCGCTGAGGGGCATCAGCTCTACCAGTTGTGCCACCGTGCTACCCAGGCGCTAAATCATTCTAAACAGTTTATTTCAAATTAAAATTTTGTGCTGATTGTGCAGCTCATCCATCAATCAGCCAATTGTGCGTCATGTCCAAACTTACTTTGAAAAATCGTGAAAGAGCGAGTCCGTGAAAGTCGAACCGCGAAGTAGCGTGGGACTACTGTATGCAGAAAATACAATTTTACCTACTGCACAAGCATGTCCTGTGCCTTTGTGCGAAATGTTAATTATTAAAACTACAAAAACTGAAATGTGGACGTGAATGTACTCAGTATTCCCCATTACAAATATGGCAGAGTTTTATAATTAGTTTTATTGTAGAATCATTTATTGTCAAACTGGGGAGTGTTGGCGCAGAGGTTAGAGAAGGTGGGCATGTGATCGGAAGATCACTGGTTCAACTCCCCGTACCAACATCACAATGTGGGTGGGACAGGTGAAACGCCCATACCTACTTCCACCCTCACCTGCCCCACTCTGGACCCTTGAGCAAGGCCCTTAACCCCCACCCTCTGCTCCCTGGACACCCTAGATAGCAGCTCTCTGCTCCACACAGAGGGCTGTGGTAGCTCGGCGGTCTGTGGTTGCATCAGGAAGGACATCCGGCATAAAAGTAATTGCCATTTCTTCGTGTGACTTAGTTTGCTGTGGCAACCCCTGAAGAAGGGAGCCGCCGGAAAAATAAACATTATTGTCAAGCTAAGTTTTTAAACATCCCTTGCTGTAGCGAGTCCTTGATGCCTATGATTAAAAACTATAAGCAAAATCAAGATTAAAAGGTTGACACAGATTATGTATAAAGAAACTTTTCTGTTTTATAAAAGTCAGTCATTCATTTTTACTTAATTTTTAAACCAAAGGCTGATTTTGTGGTGGTAATCACATTTAACTTTTACGACCAACGTTAACTGCAAATTTTATTTATTTATTATTTACCAAAGAAACAAACAGTTTTATTGTATTTATTTATAATGGGATCTAATCTTTTCCAGCTTTATTTTACAATCACTTTTGTTTGTTTCTGGTGACACAGCGGCTCATTTCAAAGCCCAGGACCACGTGGCTCCTTCCACGCCAGCCCAGGCTCGACATCAGATCCTCATGTCTGCCATCGTCAAATCACCAGAGCATCAGCCCAACCCCAGCAGCCTTTTAAACCCCTCCACTCGCTGCAAGGAGACCTCCACACCTGAAGGTTAGTCACATGCACAATATTCACGCAGGAGAAACTAAATGTTGTCCCACAAAGTAATCACCCTGACTGTGAAGTCTGGATTTCTTGTCTTAAAGCTGTAGTTTATTCCCCCACAGGAACATGTAGCCTGATGCTTGGACTCCTGACTCACCTGTTTTGTTGATGTTGAGTGTTATGTTTGTGTTTTCTCAAATGCCAGTTTCACAAAGCAGGAGTATCAAGTGAAATAAAGTATCAAAATGATGCTTCAGATATTTCGCACCTGAAAAACAGATCGAGTTTCAAAGTACAGGCACAAAAGACAAACAAGAACACGGTTTTGAGTTGATTTTACTAACACTGTAGGTTCTTTAGTTGTCTAAATATAAAGCTACAGTGAAAGCGCAGGCTTTAATCTAGGCCCTCCTTTATCATAAAACTAAAACACACTTTTGATGGAGGTGATCACCATGGAAACTGAATCGCAGCTCAGACCTGTGTAAGTCGTTCAGTGGATCCCATCAAAAAAGTGTAAACAACTCAGCAGTCACCTAGAAAAAAATAAATTAATTCAACTGTACAAAAACCCAGTCAGCAGAAGGCTTGAGGAAACCCTTTGCCTGGAGTTGAACCTGCTTTGTGATGCAGGCTCGTTTTGTCCGTGTGATTCTGCTTGCACTTAGATATTGTTAGACTGCTTTCTCCTTTCTGTCTCTTTCCTCTTGCTCCTCACAGAAAAGAGGAGGGTCACATTTGAAAGTAAGTTAGGAGTCATCAGCGTATGTTTCCAGTCACCTGTACATGCATGTTGTGCTGTGGTGACACATGTCCATCATCACACTGTACACCTGTTCTGCTGTTCATTGGCTGACTGCAACTTAACCAAAGGCTTTTTTTTTTTTTTTTGTAGTTTCCAAGTTTTGACGTGACGCTATTGTCTCTCGTTGTTTTTAGATGGCTTATTGTAGGATAGGTAGCGTTTCACCCAAAAGCATTTTAATACATTTCATGCTTTTCAGCATGTGCAATCAGATTTTGATTTGGCTGTTTTAAAGTTCTGGAGCACTCTCTTATATCTGCAATTTAGATAACCAATTCATTATTCAAATTCCCTCATACTGCTTGAAAATAATCCATCTAATATTAATCTTTGCTGACTGCTGCAGCTATTAAACCCTTCACAGAATAACAATGTGGCACATTCTCCTCCTTTCAGCGACTGATAAATTTGTGCACTTCTTTTACCGTCTTTTGCTTTGCAGAGTTTGGTCGTCGCGTGAAAGAGAGAATGCATCACAACATCCCTCATCGTTTCACTGTGGGCCTCAACATGAGGGCTGCCAAATGTGCCGTCTGCCTGGACACTGTTCATTTTGGACGACAGGCTGCCACTTGTTTAGGTCTGTATTGTGCTCCGTACGTGGGCAGGCAGAATACCGAAGTGTTTCTGGGGAGTATTATTGACCAGGCAAATGAAGAGTTGTTCCTGCAACTTAACCATTAAATTAATGAGTCAGATTTGTCTGTAGATATAATTTTCACCGTTATAAGTTTTATAAAGAGACAGTTTCTTTAATTCACAAAGCAACAAAGTAGAGGCAATATAAAAGCACATTTCTTTTGTTTTCATTCTTAATTGTGAACAGCGCAAAATGAATTATATCTGTTTGCATAATTTTACGTGATATTTGTTAACTTTTGTTCTCTCAAGCCTGAATCTCTGACATCGACATGAACCAAATTAAGATTTTTCTTTCATTTACCTGTTATATTACAGAGTGCCACACCTTGTGTCATCCTAAATGCTCGCCATGTCTGCCAGCCACCTGCGGTCTGCCGGTTGAATATGCAACTCACTTTTCAGAGGCTTTGTGCCGAGAAAAGGCAAACTCGCCTGCACTGCAAGTCAAAGAAGCCGCAGGGCATGTTCGTTTGGAGGGATGGATGAAGCAGCCAAGGTAACTGTATTATACTGTAAAAGTTTAACTAAATGTGCAAAATGTTATACACAGCACATTGTTTTTAATACATCAATTTTTTTTTTTTTGCATAGAAATGGCAAACGTGGCCAGCAAGGGTGGGAGAGGAAATATGTGGTCCTAGATGGAACCAAATTATCAGTCTATGATACTGAACCCAGGGAAGGTCGGTTTACTTTTTTTTTCCCTGAATATTTTCTTTGTTGCAACATTCAAGAATACATCTCTAGTGAGGCAGTTTAGTAATAATTTAAGATTATGTGTTGCTGTATTGATCCCAGTAGATATTGAGCGGTTTCTTTTTCCTCCCCTAGACTCTGTAAAGGCTGAGGAGGAGTTCGAGCTCTGTTTACCTGATGGAGACGTGACCGTTCATGGAGCTGTTGGCACGTCCGAGCTCATCAACACCGCCAAGTCGGGTACAGAACCAGCAGCAGCTAATCCTGCTACCCAGCATGTTGTAAAAATATTAAATTTATCTTGCAGTGAATTGAAATGATCCCACTCTGTAGTTTGACTCCCCACAAAACATCTCTGAACTCTTGTTTCTAGCAAAGGAACCATCTGAAGCATGTTTTGTTCTCGTCCACAGATATCCCATATGTTTTGAAGTTGGAATCCCATCCCCACACCACATGCTGGCCAGGGCAGTCCCTCTACTTCATGGCTCCCAGCTTCCCCGACAAGCAGCGCTGGGTGGCCGTGCTGGAGTCTGTTATGACTGGCAGTCGTGGATCGAAAGACAAAGCAGAAGCTGACGCTGTGAGTGCTTTATTTTTTGTATTTTAATTTTTACTTTTACACATCTACCATGTATTTCTTCTTGTACCAGGCTTTATGGAGGTCAAAGTTAAATAAAGTTTGTAAGAGGTGTAACCACAGCTCATAGCTTTCTTGATACAAGCTTAGGTTGTAGGTAAATTCTGAGAAGTAGATTAAACTAGAAGTTGTAGTCTGGTTTAAGAAGTAATTAGATATTTTGAATGCTTTCATTCAACACCCAGCTTCACTTCTTTTTCCCGTCACTTGTTTTTTCCCTCCTCTTTCTCCTGTCTCTTTCTCTGCATGTTCTCAAAATCCACATCCTGTATTTATTTGTTGTCATTGTTTATGTGATTAAAATGTGTGTGCGTGCACTTGTGTTTGTATCTTCATTCAACTTGGTTATGTGGATCATATTATAGGCAGATGGTTCTAAAAGACAGAAGAACCTATCCCCTCTGGTTCAGGTACAGTAAGTAGCTGCATGGATGCTTGGGCTTCAGTTGTCCGACCGACTGAGCATGATTTAGCTGTACACAAGTATGCGTACAACACTGGTGCACTTTACTGCAGCTGGACACATTTCAGGGTCAGGCACTCGGTGTGATCAATGTCAGTAGTTTCCCTTAAAAACATTTGTTTTCTTAGAAAGTCACATACAATGAATAGTTCAGATTTTTTAAATTAGGATTATGTGGAAAGACTTTTAATATTTTTAATACTAAGGCCCTTTTAAGAGCTGCCGACCGCAGTTAAGATTTTTCCACAGAACCCCGTCTTAAAAGATCTGAATTATTGTTTTGATGCATGAGAGGGAACAAGCTGCTGCACACATTTGACTTTGTGTCCTATGCTGTCTTGCATGCTCCCTGCAAAAGCTGCGCTTAAGCCCCCTTTAGTGAAACATGACACACACTAAGTTTGAACGTCAGTAGGCATCAGCTGTTGGTGCTTATGTGTGGTTTTAGCTTTAGAGAGAAATGCCTCCTCTCTTCTTTTTTTTTTTTTTGTTGGATATCATTAAATAAAAATGCTTTGCCTATCAAGAAATGTTTTTTTATTTGTTTAAAAATAACATTTATATCTAAAATTGGCACTGTATGTAACATTGCATTTGTTTCATTTTTCCATAATTTTATTACATACATGTTGCCATAATAAATGCACTCAGATTAATTATCACAGCATTGTGAAATCTTTATCAGTAGATTTCCTTCCAGAGCCTTTTTTCCTTTCTGCTGCAACACACCCCAACGCTCTGACTTTCTGCTTTAACTCTCCTGCTGCTCTTTGGTCAAGACGGCCCACGAGGCCTTAAAACTCAGGTCTGGGGCCATTTTGACCCAAAAGTAGCAGGAGGGGTAATTCAGCATCTTTTCAGTTTTAGTGTTGGCTCAAACTTCCAGATTCAGAAATAGATGCACACAAAACTTTTATGTCTTCTCAGAAATATTTAACAAATTAAGAGTTTTATTCTGCTTAGCTTGTCCACACATAAATCTAGTTTGTATGGTATGTGTGGTATAAAACATTAAAAAGTACATTTTAACAAAATTAAACACATTTCTTCGCTTAACCTAAACAAAGTTTAACTGTATTTTTACAGGACATAATGTATCGGCTGTGTGGTTCACACGTTTACCTCGCAGTTTTGATGTTTTATTAATTTGGTGTTTGTAAAGGCTCTGGCTGCCTTCCTGGCTTGTTTACCTACGGTACTCTCTTGCAACTACCGTAATTTGCAGAATAATTTCTTAACTGGTCTCAATGTTGCTCGTTTCTCTTTGTTTCTTGTCTTGATAGAAACTTCTGGGTAATTCTCTTCTGAAACTGGAGGGTGATGATCGCTTGGACATCAACTGCACCCTGCCTCTCACTGACCAGGTACATGATTAGAATATAATGGAATAAAATAGACCTTTATTGTCATTGCACCTAAATACAACAAAATTTGGGTTTGCTTCCCAGAGCAAAAGTAAAAGCAGTATAATATAAAACAAACGTACAACACAAGCAGATTGATATTACATTAGATGTCCCTTTATTAGACGTGCTCACTGACTGCTACCTCAATAATTGTTTCACCTGCTAAGTTCGTATGATCCCTTTGTTTGTTTTTACTGCAGATTGTCTTGGTTGGCTCTGAGGAAGGGTTATACGCCCTCAATGTCATTAAAAACTCTTTGACCCACATCCCTGGCCTGACCTCAGTTTTCCAGATCCAGATCCTAAAGGAGCTTGATAAGCTGCTGATGATCACAGGTTAGTAAAATCCCAGTAAACGGAAGCTATTGTGTTAAATATTCAAAGTAGCTGTTGGTTCTTTTTCTAAATCAAATAATGCCAACACGCTGTTCACAAGATTGCACCGTGTATTGGATTTGCTTGTGTGTCTGGACCTAATAGCTTGTACAAGAAGTGAAATGAACTGAACATTGTACATCTCATTATGGAAGACATGGTTGTTGTTTCATTCAGGGGAGGATAGAGCTTTGTGTCTGGTGGAGATCAAGAAGGTGAAGCAGTCTTTGTCCCAGTCCCATCTCCCAGCTCAGCCTGACCTCAATCCCTTCATCTTTGAGACAGTGAAGGGATGCCACCTCTTCTCCTCCGGAAAGGTGAGTCAGGCTGTTACTTTAACAGAGCAGAATCCCTCTAGACTGTCATTCATTCAGTTAATTAGCTGAACTTCACAGTAAAAACTCAGCACTGTTTTGTCTAATTGCAGATACTTTACTGCCGGACTGACTGCAATTGTTTTTTTTCTTTACAGATTGAAAATGGGATCTGTATCTGCGCTGCTATGCCTAACAAGATTACAATCCTGCGATATAATGAAAGCCTCAACAAGTTCTGCATCAGAAAGGTATATAAGCATCAGGGCTTGATGCTTTACTTCAGAGAGCTATGATGTTTAGGGGGTAGCTTACTTCATCTTTGTGTCTATTTACAGGAGATTGAGACATCAGAGCCTTGCAGCTGTATTCACTTCACCGGCTACAGTATCATTATTGGCACCAACAAGTTCTATGAGATTGAGATGAAGCAGTATGTGCTGGAAGGTAGGTTATTAACATTTGAGCTGTTATTTATTTATGACCAGATGTTATTTCAACATAGTTTACAGCAGCATGATTCAGTTACCTTGGGGTTACCCAATTTACACCTGACCACATGACTAACACCAGTGATTTGTTTCTGCAGAGTTCTTGGATAAAAACGACGTTACATTAGCTTCAGCCGTCTTTGCTGCATCTTCCCATAGCTTCCCCATCTCCATCATCCAGGTCACCACAGCCCCACAGAAGGAGGAATACCTGCTCTGTTTTCATGGTTAGACCCTTACCTGTCCGGCTACAGCTCGTGGAGTTCATTGTTTACAAATCTAAATACACCTACCTGAGGATAAGCTAATATTTATTATTCATGTGAGAACCACTAAACAAGAAAGAGGTTTTCCTGACTCTTTGTTTTTAGTTTCTGTGGCATTGTTTCATCTTTCATGTTCAGTTTTTTTAAATTTTGATCATTAACTGGAATTCTGTCGTGCAGAGTTTGGTGTGTTCGTGGATACATACGGCCGCAGGAGTAGAACAGACGATATCAAATGGAGCCGTCTGCCTCTCTCATTCGGTCAGTGTAAATTAGTTTGTACCTTTTACTCTATCTAAGGACAAACGTATAAATAACACTGAGCTGTATTTTGGTTTTTCAGCCTACAGAGAGCCCTATCTGTTTGTAACTTACTTCAACTCTCTGGATGTTATAGAGATTCAAGGGCATGCTGCTCTTGGGTAAGGCTGATCTCTGGTTTTATCTACCTAGTCATAAATCAAGCATCTGAAACACCCAGACTAATTTAAGCTATTTTAAGAACTGCATTGTAGTTTGAATCCTACTTTGTTTCACTTTGAATGAATTCTTTTAAAACTTCCTACCTCTGTCTAGGCCACACTCTTATGCACACTTGGACATCCCAAATCCACGCTACCTGGGCCCAGCCATCTCCTCTGGAGCCATCTACTTGGCCTCATCTTACCAGAACAAACTGCGGGTCATTTGCTGCAAAGGCAACTTGGTGCAGAGTCAGGAAGGTGGAGGAGATCTGCAGCGCAATGGCTCCGGACGCAGGTGAGAGCACATAAAGACAACTCGGGGTTCTGTTATCTCTAAATCTCTTGGCTGTTACTTGTTCATTTTATCCACAAGACACTTTCTGAACTCTTTATTTACTTTTCATCTTGAATCTTTTTTTTTTTTGCCTTAAACTGAAATGCGTTGAAGGCACGGAACATCAGAATCTGTAAAAGAGTGAAGTGGCATCAACATTTGAGCCAGATTTAGAATGCAGCCTATTACTGTGACGTCCTGATCTAAATCCCCACTTATATATTTTATTAGTTTTATTTTTCTGCAAATGAAAACCTTTCATTCCTTATTTCACTTTGCTTTTCTGCAGAAAATAAAAACAGATTATAAAAACACCCAGAGGAAGAAGTGACAGTTTAATTTGTTTCAAGCAAATAAATTCTGCAGAGAGGAAATAAATCTTGAGACGAAGTAAAATAATCCTAAATAAACATTTACATTTGCTCCTATTTGTTGGATTATTTGAGCAGCTTGGTCATTTATTAGTTTTCGAACAGTTTCACTCTTTACAGAGTCTGAAGACTGTACAGTGAGAATGTTTTCATGATGTCCTCTTTTTTTGTATGTTTATTATTTGTTTGCACACTGGTGTTGACGGGTCTCTGGACTGAACTGGCACTGAGGGCACAGGTTGGTGTTCACAGGTGGTGATGGTTAGATCAACCTAATGTTTAAACTTGTTGCTGAACGGGAAAGTAACACCTTCGCTTTGTTTTTTTGCAGGAGGAAAGGTTCGTTTTTTATCTGTGGAAAATCTTAATATTTGTCTATTTTACCTTTAATACTGTTTTTGATCTCGAGGCTTCAAGTTCCCAGGTTGTGTCAGAACGGGCATTCAGCTTTAAACAATTCCCACGTCTGTGCTGACCCTTGCTAATGGAAACAGCCTAAGGAAAACAATGAACTGCTTTATTTATTTATTTATTTTCTGTGAATTTAAAAAAGGAAAACTGCTGAATAAAGACATCATTTAATGCGTTGGTACTGGTCTCAATTTAAAAATGCGTCATGGCTTTATTTGCTCTTTAATTATGTGTGTCAACCACTGACTCAAACCTCGTTTAGCTATGAACTAATTACAGCTGATGGGTTTGGTCACTTCTGTTCTCAGATAACTACACACATGATAACTAATTAATTTGGCCTGATTGTGAGTCCATCACCCACTCATCATCCTCCCATCAACCTGATTTCCACAGTGCCCAGCAAAGTCCTCGACCTGAGACACAAACGCTCCTTTAACCAATGCTGCGTGCATGTCTTTACACCTGATTCTTCCATACAGTCCCAACAAGCGTGGGCCCCCCTCCTACAATGAGCACATCTCTAAAAGGCTTGCTGCCAACCCTCTAGTCCACGGAGACCCTGGCACACCTCACCGCTACAGAGAGGCTCGCACAGAGTTTCGACGGGACAAGTCCCCCAACCGTCCACTGGAGAGAGAGAAGTCGCCCGGCAGAATGCTGGAAAGCCGGATCAGTGGTTCTCCCGGCAGGGCCATGGCTGACCCCCGATTAGAGCGGTCCCCGGGCAGGGCCATGGCAGACCATCGCATGGACCGCTCACCCGGCCGGATGATGGATGTTCGAAGGGAGAGATCTCCTGGACGATTTGAAGAGAGGCAAAGGCTTCATACTGGCTCTGGACGCACACCCATAAACCCAGTTAACAAGGTTTGTCACTCGTCTCTGCCTTTGTACCATCACATTAATTAACGACACTTTATTTGGTTAAGAAAATGCAGAAATGTCTTTTGGTATTGGGGATTGGCTGTCGGTCCAGAAGAGAACTCGAGTGGGAGGGAATATTCTTATAAGAGCTGAGCTGAATGTGCGTTACTGACTTTGTCTTGCAGGTGTGGGACCAGTCATCTGTTTAGAGGCTGCACAGCTACACATCCATCCATCAAAAATGGAGACATTCAACTCTGCAAAGAGAAAAGCAGGAGCGGAGAATCAGTGAGAGTTACCATCTCAAAATGAAACTGCCACATCTGTTCTAAAATTAAAGGCATACACAAGAAAACAACAGTAGCTTTCAGGAATTAAATCGTTCAGATTAGCTTTTTTTTTTTTTAATGAAGATCAATAAAATGCCATATTGAGCACCTGAGCAGGGATTTTGTTGATTTTAGCAGGTACTCTGCTCCAAATGTGGATTAGCAATTGGATACAAATCTGAGATGAGTTTTGTTAACTTCATGGAGGCTAGAAGAGATAAGCACAGCCATAAAACCTTATTTTTCAGTCATGTCTAAATTCATTCAACCTTTATTTATACAGGTTAGTCCCATTAAGCCTTGGGGACTCATTTACAAGAGAGATCTGCATATTTGCAGTCACTACTAAAGGGTGGTTGAAGTTGATCAGAAATTATATAAAAAATAAAATCTGTCCTCAGTAGCTACATAATATCAGGACAGACATGTAGCAGGTCGCCTCCGTTTCCTGCCCTGCGACGACATGTCGACACAATCAGCGTCGGCTAATTACCAGTACAATCACTTTCAGCTCTGTCAGCAGCTGACAGGACTGGGAAGGAAAACAAAATCCATTCAGTAAAAGTTTGGTACGTGAGCCTTTCTTAACCAAGACGCTCAACAGAACCACACGCAGGATCATCGTCTGCTCTTTATAGCTCGACACGAAAAGTGCACTACCCACAATCCCCAGCAGCAACGGAGCAGCATCTTTCTAATCCTTCAGATCACAATCTAAGTGTAAATAGACAAGACATAATTTTATATATATACTGAGAGGGAATTTCAAGGCTGGAACAGCCATGTCTATTTTTGTTAAAGAACAAAGTGATAAAGTGTCCTCTTGAATGTCCAATGAGTATTCTTTTAACATGTCCTAGCGTCTTTATCAAGTGCGTGATTGTATCTGGATCAAACTTGTGTATGCACACGTCCATTTGTCAAAAGGCAAAACCTCAGTGCTGAATATGAAGGAATGTGGGGAACAGATCATGTTTGAGGCTTACAACATAGTATTTGAGCATTTCTTTTTGTATAGTGTCCCTTATTGTTGTATATGACCTGAAAAGGTCAAAGGTGAAGACGATTTTTTTCCCCTCCTGATTTGTAAATGGCATGGATATGTATATCTGAAATGAAACAAAGTGTTGTCTTCTGCTTCTGCCTCATTGGGTTCTAATTTAATTGCACAGAGGAACAACAAAACACACGAATCACCTCTTTATTTCAACTATTTGCTCAGTTAATTAGTTTAACAATTATTACTAAATCTCTTTTTTTAATGACACCAGTTAGTCTAATTTGAAAATGTTTCTTAATTCCATACGTGCTTATTTGGTTAATTTACCAAGACAAGTTAATTTCTAAACATCTTCTTTTGCTTTACGATAATTAAATATTTTTGTTTTTCGATCGATCATGTTCTTTTAAACGAAAGTGGACGAGATGCCTCACTTGAGTTTGCCCCGTTTGTCTCGACATTTTTGCTCTAGAAAGGAAATTTTTATCTGCGGCTGTTAAGATTTTTTTTATTTATTTATTTTTTACTTCCTGAATGTACTAAAGTAAAGCAGATGGAACTGATTTGCTGGTTTTTAAATGTCAAAAGGAAATGCGACAAATTGCACTCACGTTCAGCTGGTTCTTATAGGACTCTGTACAATAGGGTTTATCCATCTTGTTTTGATTTTATTTTTTATATTTTACATTTCCTAATGCTTTACATCATCCAGATTATAATGCTGTTATGCTGGATATGAACTTGACGTCTGCTAACAAATGTTTAATTAGCGTTCCCTGTAGAGATTTTGTCACAGAATATTAAATATTATAATCATTGTCTTTCACTTCTAATTTGTGCCTTTTGTGTTTTGATTGATACTATAAATTTTACACAAAGAACTCTAAAACTCTTCCTATTTCTCTCTCCATAAGGTCACATGTGCAGCAGTTTTCTCCTGTTTTCAGACTAACGCTGCTAGTGAAATGGCGATTTGTCCGCGCTCATTGTGTTATAAAAGGCAGGCCTATTTTTAGGCGTTTGAATGCAGCGTTCAGACAGTGTGACAATATCCTGCCACAGTAGCTGCAGCGGCTGCTCAGATCCGGGAGGGGCAGAAGAAGAAAAGTTAAGAGCACCATCTGTGTTTGGTCACCAGTGAATCGTCTAATTCTGACCTCCTTGTACACACAATTGTTGTGAGGTGACACCCACAGCAGCTGCTGTAGGCTCACCCAACTGTAGTTGGAGCCTGACTCTATATAGATCGCACACACACCTGTGGTCTCACCTCCCACCCTTGGCCCATTTAGCTCATTTTCACTCACTTACGCTTTTCTTGAGTGGGAAGCCACAAGTGTCAGCTGATGACCTGTTAATGGAGCTTTGAGACATGGCACGTTGTAAGGATGTGTTCGGTGTCAGCAGGCTCGCACTTTAGGATCACAGCTTACTGCTGTTGACATCCATAAGCTTTGTCTCAAATGCTTTGCAGCAGACTCCTCGAGAGAATTGTACACAACATCTGATGTGTTTCTCTTGGTTTCTGTACGTACTGTCATTATTATCAGTGAAAGGTGGGCAATAATGTTTGTTGTCATCCGTTACCAAATTATCTCATGAACTACAGTATGAATTTTAATAAAAACATTCTTAGCTGTACCTCTACAACTAATAACCTTTCAAGATGGCTACCATAACTGACCTTCGAAAACACAAAAATGGCTACAATTTTGTGCTAACTTTTAACGGGATAGTAGCTGAGAGAGTTGCACAACACAAGTGTTACTCATTATGGAAGAATTGTTTTGAGTCAGTACAGTTCAAAATGGCCACTACATTTATCAGCAATAACCAACACATGTCTATGTCTGAATTTTTCAGAATTGGGCTAAAATTGAGGTCCTGAGGCAAAAGCTTGGAGGTGGGAGGAGTTTGGTGAGGTCCTGGGTAGAGACCCTCAATCTGAGGAGATTCTGTCAAACCATCAGGCGGCTGAGAAAACATGGAAAACAACATTTCACCCACTCAGTGTACAAAAGCTCTGCGTCAGCATGGCTACAGGGGTGGATGAGATCCACCATGAGTTCCTCAAGGCTCTGGATATTGGTGGTCTGTCTTGGTTGACATGCCTTTGCAACGTTGCGTGGACATCAGGGACGCTGCTACTGGGTTGGCAGACCAAGGTGGTGGTCCCACTTTTCAAAAAGGGGGATTGGAGGATGTGTTCCAATTATAGGGGCATCGCTCTCAATCTATTCAGGGCTGCTGGAGAAGAGAGTCCCATCGATGGTCCAACCTCAGATCCAGGAGGAACAATGTGGATTGGATCAAGTGGGGGAGTTAAAGTGTCTTGGGGTTTTGTTCATGAGTTGGGGAAGAATGGCACGTGAGGTTGACAGACTGTAGCTTCTGCAGTGTTGTGGACACTGCTGAAAGGGAAGCTGAGCTGCAAGACAAAGCTCTGTTTACTGGTTAATCTATAAGTTCCTATCTTCTATAGTCGTGAACTTTGGACAATGACCGAAATACGAGACTGAATACAGAGGGTCAAAATGATTTTTCTCCACACGACAGCTGGACCCTTAGGAATGGCACGAGAAGTTTAATTTAATGGGAGAGACTCAGAGTAGAACCGCTGCTCCTCCACATCAAGAGGAGTTGAGGTGGTTTTGGCATATCTGATCAAGAGGAAGACCCAGGACATGCTGGAGAGACCGTCTCTTGGCTGGCCTTGGAGCACCTCGAAATCCTCCAGAGATGTCTGGGCCTTGGTGCTGAAGCTGCTGCCCTCGCAACACAACTCTGGAACAAACGTAAGATGGATGGGGAAAAACTAGATGTAGTAGCTGAGAGTCCATCACAACACGTACTCTGAATGTGACATCTCTCAATAGATCAAACACTTAAACGTAACTTTTTTCCCCAGAGTTGACCTAAATTGCTACAACTCATTTCTCATAAAATCATTGTCTAAAGCTGATATGCATTCCTCCAGTGAACGCCAAGCTTAAAATTATTGCCCTTTTTATGTTCACTCCAGTGAAAAATACGATAAAGGAGTTAAGAAAGCCAAACGTAATTGCCCTGAACATCAACATATGTGCATTAATCTTTATACGGTTCTTGTATTTAGAGCGCAGTCGCATTATAATGTGACTGTGTGGAAAGACGAGCCCACACCAGCGATTTGAAGAAGCTGAGGAGAAATGTGAGTAAGTTTGGCTCTAACTCAGTCCTGACAGGTCACTGTATTACACTTAATCAGATGGTGATCTTCAAGCACTCATCCTTTTTTTTTATCAGTTGGGAACTAGAAATGATCGACTCGCAAATCAGAACATCAAATTACAAGTTGATTACGATGTAGCCAAGAGCTTGTGACATCAGGACCTAACCGTTACGTCTTCAGGAGTGTAGGCTTGTTTGAAGATTCCTCAGATGAACTTCTGTTCCTCTAACATTTTAGCACACAATTTCTCATCCGCACTGACTTTAAAATGGACAACTTGGAAAATACAGTGTTCTTAAGCCTTGTGTCATTCTCTGCCTTTGCTTGTTAAAGCTGCACCATTTTAGACGTGTAAACCCGTTGCAGTCTTTAGTTCAGACAGTCCAGACATTGATCTGAGTGAGCTTTAACCTTCAGTCCGCTCTTCGTACTCCTGACCCCGTTATTCCACTCGTCCGTTGTTACAACGAAGGCTGTGTGTGTTTTTCTTCATAAGCATACGGTACTACAAGTGCTTTATGAAGCATCATTTACCTGTCACTTCCTAAAGAGGACATAGTTTATAAATATCATCCAGTGAAGCTGTAGCTGGGGGGCTACAAAAAGGCCACCCACAATCTCCCCCATTGTTCACTGACTCCATTGTTGGTCTGCCATCCCAGCTGCTCGGCCATGGTAAGTTAGATTTTATGTCTATATTGAAGTTGGTAGTAGCTTTGTAAGTGTTAATATCTCAAAACTTCTAGTCGCTAAACGCAATGACTTTGCTCTGGTCATTAACAAAGATCAACTGTACATAGCATCTAGACTGAGTCTCACATTTGTGCTTAAAGGCCCCCAAGAAAGCCAAGAAGAGAACAGCAGAGGGAGCCAACTCTAATGTGTTCTCCATGTTCGAGCAGGCCCAGATTCAGGAGTTCAAAGAGGTGAGAGCTTCAGAACCAGCGTTGGTTTCAGCCACGGGTTCAGAATGGGCTCAGGTGATGTTTGAAAAGGTGGAAGTGATGTTCATGTTAAAAACTGCGATCCGAGGGTTTCTATATACGGATTGATTGCGTAAGGCGGCACACGTTGAGGTGTCCGGCTACTTCCCGTCCTTGTCTTTTTTTTTTTTCCATTGTTCACGACTGTAGCATCCATCTATTTTCATGCTGCTGGCTTGACAACAGCGAGGCTTGTGGTATGTTGGTATGAAGGTCGGTGGTGCCCAAACATTTAGACCCTGTAATCAGTGATTAGGCCACAAATGAACTGCTGTGTGTGTCCCGGATGCCAGACAGAATCTGAGAAGAGGGGCTTACGGGTTATAAATACTTAACGGTCTCCATCTATAAACGTGATTCAAATATATATATATATATATATATATTTCAAGGACAGAAATATAATTTAGAATGTAAAGATGATTGTTCTTGGCTGCACTGTGGTTTCATCTAAAATGTCGCTCAAGAAGACTCTGTGTTCGGATCGCAGGCCTTCACCATCATGGACCAGAACAGAGACGGCTTCATCGACAAAAACGATCTGAGGGACACTTTCGCTGCTCTGGGTACATTGACGTCAACGCTCAGATATCTTGGAGATGGCCGTCTTTCAGGTTTAATTTGTGCCGTTTGTTTGTGTCGTGTGCGTTTGGGGCCGCAGGGCGTCTGAATGTGAAACAGGAAGAGATCGACGAAATGCTCAAAGAAGCTCCCGGCCCGATCAACTTCACTGTCTTCCTTACCATGTTTGGAGAGAAACTGAAAGGTAAAGACACAAAAGCTGCAATAAACAATGTGATTATGGTTTAACTACGTATTTTAGGAGGAGTTACAGCTCTTTATTGTATGCAGGCGCTGATCCGGAGGAGACCATCCTCAACGCGTTTAAGGTGTTTGACCCTGAAGGAAAGGGCGTGCTGAAGAAAGACTAGTGAGTGATGCTTCTGACGATAGTCCACTATATTCCAGTTCATTGCAAACAGAGCTTCATAATCTTCCCCCCCACACAGAAAAATCTCCTTTTCTTTCCCCTTTCCAGTGTGACACAGATGTTAACAACACAGGCCGACCGGTTCTCCGCTGAAGAGGTACACTGGTGTTTTTAACACTAATTATCATCATTATTACAGATTGCTTTGTGCATGTGGGTGAGCCTGAAAAAATATGAGGATGAACGTCATCGTGACAGCCAGCTGCTTCCACGTCAGACGCATTTTTGTGCAAGAACTAAAAAAAACAAACTGTGAATCATCCCACCCTTTTTGTGCAGGCTGAGTAATTTGGTGGTTTTGTCTGCCTTTCCCCCCCCCTGTTGGCTAGATGGAGCAGATGTTTACTGCCTTCCCCCCTGATGTGGCAGGAAACCTGGACTACAAGAACCTGGTTCATATCATTACTCACGGAGAGGAAAAGGACCAAGAGTGAACCGTTTTTTCATTTATGTTTTTGCCTAATAGAAAGTCTGCCTCTTGAAGGAGAGCCGTGAACAAAATACAAACTCAGCTCTTATGTTGATTTCATAGTTTTTTTGCACAATGAGACCGCGTCCGGATCTTAACATGTTATTTTTAAGACTCTAAAAACAGACAATTAGGTGATTTAATACAGCATGCTCTCTTTCCCCTTTCTGTTTTATCAGTTTATATTTCCACAATCCCCAGACAAATAAAATGTATTGTCCTCATCAGTTTTTATTCCCAAAGTTGCTCTACTTGTTTCTTATTGTTAGACTTATGTATGTTTAATAAATCTTTTTGAAGACAGTTACCAGCCTGCTTTTTGGACCAGTCTAAACATGAGAAAGATGATACAGAATTATCGTTTTATTAATTCCAGGTTTTTTAGTACAACAGTAGATGACTGCTGTTCCTCCAAGAGCTCAACCAGGAAATACTTGTAACCAGAGTTGCACAAAAAAAAAAAAAGATGTGTACACTATGTTTGTCTGCCGAGACGCAGGGATTTACTGAGACAAAGCTCTGTTGTTATTTTAGTGTTGTGTAAATGTGAGGAAGGTCATGCTACACTGTGGAGTCATACAGGCGGCTGGCTCCCAAAAGAATGGCACCAAGTAATCCCCACCACCTTCACCCATCTCTCGCTTGCCAGACCTTGACTTTGTGGCGTGGGGAGGTGAAAATCTCTGGTTGCTCCTGCAGGTGTCAGGGGCAATGGGGTGGGGACACCCGGCTTCACATTTATCCTCTGCAGGATGGACTGATCACATGACTGGGTCAGTCTGATTTTTTAATGTATATAATATAATAAAGACATCAGTGTCTGTGAGGGTTGATGAGCATTATAAAAACAATCCTCGCACACTGTCCGGTGCAGATCTTCACGACCGGAGCTTCAGTGAAACATCTGCGTAAGCCTGTGTCTGTCCTTGCAAGTAAACTGGGTTAAAAACGTACTGTCTTCATGTGTGGCTCCTTTTTTTTGTAACGAGAGGATATTTTTATCCAACAGATATTTACACAAGTTTCTAGTTATTTTCAAGTTTTACTAGCAAAGGCAGCAGCTAACTTGGCATTCTGGTGCAGCTTGAGGTACATCCTGCTGAGCTGTATTATTGTTGCTGGACTGTAAAACTGACAACAATGTAAAAGTTTTGTTTTTTTTGCATAAGCCGCTGTAAACAGTTTAAGATGGTAACTCTTTAAAGTTGACAGTGTTTCACTTCGGACTGGGCTTTGATGACAGTTAGTTCATAAAACCAGTCAGAAATAAACCCCATTTCTCCAAAACTGATAGTTTAAAGAGTAATATTAAAAACTAGTATCTCACCTGGCTGGGACTGTTTGAGACACAGACCTGCCTCAACGTTGCAAGAAAATACACAGATTTGTAAATTCTGAGAGTTTGCAAACGACAGCTTTGATGGAAATCTCATTAGGACCACATAAAACCCATTAAACCCCAGTAGGAGCCATAATGGTGCTCCTCAACACTTCAACCTGTGGTTTCATGTAATCTTTTCTCCAAAGAAGCTTAAAAAGTGTGCTGATGGTGCAGTTACAGGCTTCAATGGAGAATTAACCCTGTGGCTAAATAGCATTTAGGTTACAACCATCCAGGAGGAATAATGGATGAGTTTTCCAGTAAAATGTGCAATTTTTGCCGAGTGAGTCTTTTCAAACAGGGCCCACTTTAGCTACTTGGAGAATAATGGAAATACTGTGTGTCTGTAGCATCTTCATTTCTTTTAGCTGTTTTTACTCATGTGATGGACTTGCGACCCGTCCAGGGTGCACCCCGTCCCTCACACAGTGATTGCTGGACATGGGTACCGGCGACCCCCGTGACCCAAAATGGAAGAAGCGGGTAAAAGATAATGGATGGATGGATGTTTTTACTCAGATTGCATTTGAGCAAAACAGACAAAAAAGTTATCTTAAGCATAAGTTTAATGTTTATACTTCATTTTATGCTATGCATTTACAAAATGTTGCTAATAATGAATGAAACTTACCTTTAAAAGCACGAGAAATAAGAAAATACAAAAGTGCAGATAAGAAGTGAAGTCACTTTGAAATGCTTCATCCCTTTCATAAATATCAGTACAGCAGATAAACGCTCATAACAAAAATAAGTCTATCCAGTTTAGATGTACACGTTAAAGAAAGAGAAGAGGCCGCCTACAGTCGTCTTTAGATTCTCTGCGCTTAACTCGACATCTTGTAGAGACTAAAGAAATAGCTTTTAGGTGAATCTGCTGTTTGAGATTTGCTAAAGCAGTTTAAACTTGAGTTGTTGTGTCTAAAATAAACAGAGCACTACCAAAATCTAAAAGAAGCACAATAGTTAATAATTAAAAATAACAAATATTAACTAAAATATCAAATACGCTAAATGGTAGCTGTAAGCTACAAGTAACAAAATGCTAGCTAAAAGTGACAAAAGCAAAAGGCTAAAATAAACTAAATATTTTGCAAGTCTTGTTAAAACCTAAAAACAGCAAACGGCATACAAGAAGATAAAAGTATCAAAAAGCTAGAAGTTAAAAGGAACATAACCAAAAGCTTAAAGTAACAGAATGATAGCTAAAAGTTATAACAACAGACAACAGTTAAAAGCTAAAAAATAGCAAACAGCCAGCTAAAAATCATAAATTGAGAGCTAAAGGCAGCAAAATTGTAGTTAAAAGCTAAATGTAATAAAACAAGACAAAGATAAAGGAAGTAACAAAATTCGAAAAGAACAATGTTTTAAAAAAAGTGATGAGATCAAATTTTTATAAATTTAATGTTCAGAGCTACTCGAATAAGAATAAAAACTGAAACCAAAGGTCAAGCACTCATCTCCTGAATAAGCTGGATGTTTTAATATACGAATATCTAAAATAGTTCAAAATCCATATGAAAATGGCAGGTAAACAGAAAATAACAACAGTTCTGAATAAGCTTTCACACAAGTAACATTTTAAAACTATGCAAATTATGATTTTTTTTTATTTATTTAATTCATTTTCTCATAATTTTGACCAGAGGGACAAGTTCATTCCATTGTTTTTAATTATTAGACATTTCAATCTTGTTTGTTCAAAGTAAGATCTGATTATTGATGGAGCTACTGCCACCATGTGGCTTTTTATTACGTCTGCTGTGATTTGGCTCTTGGTCACAACATGAATGCAGAAAACCTGCAAAATGTTCATGTTTGTCTTGTTATATTGTCAGTTTTTATGCAATAATTCACAGTATATATGTTTGTCTATGTTATGAAGTGATGGCAGGAACTAACAAACACATTACGGACCTTCTCTGGCTCTTTGCCCCGCAGCCACTCACTCCACCTTTCTGTTCTTTAGTAGCTGCTGCAGCTCTGGATGGTAACAAAAACTAAACAACAAATACTTTTTTTTTTTTTGTATATTTATCTGAACATAACTTGTAGGAATTTCTGCTTTTTCCAGCTGTCCATCTCTAGGAACAGATACAGCTCCAACTCTTTGACTTGACCTCATGTCACTATGGTTTTGGAGCAATGTTTGAAACTCATATTTGTTGTTCTTTATCTTAAAGTGAGAACATCTTTTTATAATTTTCATTTCCAATCCCATGACTTTCATCTCTGCCTGTGCTCCTGTCTTATCCATTTTATATTCAGTTTATTAACACTTTCTGTAAAGTCTATTTTGTTAAGATTTTTAGGATTTTTCTTGTCGGACTGCAATTTTGTTTTCTGTTTTCAGACCTATTTGAAAGGTACACAGACCGAGGACAATCTTTTAGTTTTTCCTGACTCTTACAAAAACGATATCGGATTTTTCCACACCTTGACTAAAGACCTGAGCTATTTTCTTTAGATTTTAAAATGTACTTATTCATATTTTAGTGACCTTCTTGGTCCGCACAGGAAAGTTGAAACGGAGACAGAAGAATATTCATTCAACCTTTATTTAAGCAGGTAAATCCCATTGAGCCGCAGGGATTCATTTACAAGAGACCTGATTTCAACAAAGAATGACGACAAGAGCAACAACAATAGACAGCCACAAATAGGCATACAGATTTTTTTTGTTTGTTTGTTTTTACAAATAAGATGGCAAAAAAATAACAAAAACAGCTAGATTATAAGGCGAATGTAGAAAACTAAAAACGTGAATATGTCTGCACTGGTCCTTGCCAGGAGTCCAACAGATTTTTAAAGCCACTTAGAGAGGCCAAGGTCGAGAGCTTGACCTCTCTAAGAGGCTTTAAATAAATATATATATATATATATATATATATATATATTATAATAAGACAGAAATTAACAGGGAGGGAATTAGAGAAGACAATACATAAAGAAAATAAGAAATCATACAACCAATAAAGGTTAGAAAAAACTAAAATATAGAGCATAAACTGATATTTTTTAAATAAATATATAAAATAGGAAACAAGAAAAAAAAACAATTGTAGGAAAATAGAGGGGAAAAAGTAATTAAATGGGGTTAGTGACACAAAATTATTCCAGTTAGGAGTTAACATGAGTTATTGATTTATGCTACATTAGTTGATCAATGATTAGATTTTTATTATGTGTTTAAGTACATTTGCTGTCAGTCAGTGATGTAGTGCCAAGCTCTGCCGCTAGATGTCGCTGTCTCCTGCGCGTTGTGTGGTTCAGCCGGCCGGGGGGCGGGGGCGGCTGGATGAACTGTTGTTGAAGCCTCCTGTGGGGGTGCCGCCGCTGCTTCTGAGTGTTTGAAGACTCGTTAAGGGGAGGACTTAAAAAAACTTCACATCCAGCGAGGGGTCATCATCCTTAGGAGATTTTTTTCTTCTTCTTCTTCGGCACACAGGAGCTTTCCAGTCCAGCTGCGACCTTTCAGAGAGTGAAAAAAGAGGACTCGGTCCGGTTCTCATCCGTTGGAACCATTTCCGGCCAACATGGATGATTTAGGTAAGTTCGGTTCGCCGTGAACGCAACATTGAAGCGGCGCGTGCGAGCTCACCGTCACTATAAAACGACAGCGACGCGAAAAAGAGAGCCAAATAAACGTTCGTGGAGGTAGACAACTGTTGTTACCGCTTTCAAATTCCCCGCACCAGCTTAATGATCCAGGTTGAATTAAAAGCAGTGCGAGTTTTATTTTTTTAAGACCTGCACGTTTCAGAAATTAGCCTCGGTTAGGATAATCAACTGCGCGTGTTAGCTGGTTTTAGTTAGCTGACGCGTCTGGGTGAAAACAGCCTGTGCTGCATTGGTCCGAGGCAAAGTGGGCTCGATCAGGCAGGACAAACACTCTCCCGTGAAGTTTTTCTCTCACACTGGAACGACACGAGAAGACATCCGAAGGGACGCCAAGCCAGCTGTTTGTTTTGATAACCAGTCCAGCTGCTGGTGGGCCAACAGCTGTGGCACCTCCCACACATCTGGTTGTTGTGGGGTGTTGTATGTGAATCCAGGAGAGTTGTTTTCGTTTCTCTGCTAAGATGAGATGAGCTCAGTGAAGGATGCACCTTGTGACAGCCTAAATGTGAAGCCTGAGGGGCCAGATCGTTGTGGAGTCTCCATCTAATGCCAGCTCTTTATTTGTTTGAAGTAGGTCCTAACATAAATCAAACTACAAAAAAAAAAAAGCTCCTAGTATTTCTTGAAGGATTACATATCACCTGCTTCCATTCATACCAGTTTACAGTAACATCATGTTTTGGTCAGACCTTGTAAGTGAAGTTATGAATGATCTCATGGGATATTGTGAGAGCTCACCAGATGTGTTGGGGATCACTCTTCAGCTACTACCACACTAAATTTTAGCTTAATATCTGTAAAGCTGACTGAGTTGTAGCTTTTTGAGTGTCATTTAGCTCTGGTAGTGGACATCTTAACTTTCAAAATGGCTCTTTTCTTTGTTAATCCACAATGGGGAAATTCATTCTCTGCATTTCTCCCAAGCCACATACACTGCCTGACCAAAAAAAAAAAAAGTCGCCACCTGGATTTAACTAAGCAAATAGGTACGAGCCTCCTATTGGATAATTACTGCATGGATTATCTTTCAGCTGCAACAAGTTATTTAACCCCAACTGATGCAATGAGTTGCTTCTCATTTCTTAAACAACCACGTTGAAAGACACGTCGCGTGGTCGTGGAAAAGACGTCAGTCTGTTTGAGAAGAGTCAAATCATTGGCATCAAGCAGAGAAAACATCTAAGGAGATTGAAGAAACTACTGAAACTGGGTTAAGAACTGTCCAACGCATTATTAAAAGCTGGAAGGACAGTGGGGACTCATCGTCTTGGAGGAAGAAATGTGGCCGGAAAAAAAATCCTGAATGATCGTGATCAGCGATCACTTAAACGTTTGGTGAAATCAAATGGAAGAAAAACAACAGTAGCACTCAGGGCTGTGTTTAATAGTGAAAGTAAGAGATTTCCACACACACACACAATGTGAAGAGAACTCAAGGGATTGGGACTGAACAGCTGTGTAGCCTTAAGAAAACCACTAATCAGTGAGGCTAACTGGAAAAAAGACTCCAGTTTGCTACGAAGCATAAAGATCGGACTCTGGAGCAATGGAAGAAGGTCATGTGGTCTGATGAGTCCAGATTTAACCTGTTCCAGAGTGATGGGCCCATCAGGGTAAGAAGAGAGGCAGGTGAAGTGATGCACCCATCATGACTAGTGTCTAGTCATCAATGCAAGATCTTGGTGAAAAATTAATGCAACACTGGATGGAAATAGATCTTGTGACATTGAAGAAGCTTCTAGAAACAATGACACAGTGAATGCATTTTTTTTATTTACCCATTATTTATACAGGTAGTTTCATTGAGCCATGAGAACTCCTTTTCAAGAGAGACTTGTTTAAGGAGCAGATGGTGGGGGTTAAAAGCCTTGCTCAGGGGCCCAGAATGGGGCAAATGAGGGTGGAGGGAGGTGTGGGTGTTTCACCTTTTCCACCCACATTTTGATGTTGACTGTACCGGGAGTTGAACCTGCGACTTTCTGATCACAGGCCCATCTTCTAACCTCTGCGCCA
>NC_056504.1:7590566-7698654 GCF_014905685.2 Nematolebias whitei
GCTAGTCGACCAATACAGTGTATGAGCTCACATGTGGAGCTGATGGGCTAAGAGCCTTGCTCAAGAGCCCACAATGGGGCAAATGAGGGTGGAGGCAGATATGGGTGCTTCACCTTTCCCAGCCTTCACCGTTATGCGCCGGTTTGGGGATTTGAACTGACAACCTTCCGATCACAGGCTTGCTTCCTCTAACCTCTGTGCCACCACTGCAAATGAATGACATGAAGATGTACATAATCAGCATTAATAACGATATGACATGAAGATGTACATAATCAGCAATAATAACGATCGACAAAGCGTCCTTTCTTCCTCTTATCAAGTGAATTTAGGTAAAGGTTTATGGATATTGGTCACCAACTATTGTTAAATGTGTTAGAGACTTGTCTTTCCGCTCAGAGAGGAGCCTGCAGGCGCACCTGATAGACTCCCAGACCTTCTCCAGGTCTGTAAGCTGTGAAGCCGAGGTCATCTTGACCTGCCTCTGTCTGATAAGGATTATAAAAACACTTCCTGCCGCACTGTCCGGCACAGATTCTCACTGACGAGGCTCTAAACGTGTAATTTTCGCACATCTGTGAAAGCTGCGTGACTCTACTCTCGCAAGTAAAAGACCAGTTAAAAATCTTCTCGTGCCCTCAGAGTGGCTTATTTGAGTAAACATGAAAAGACGTATTTATCCACTACCTCTCATTCAAAATTTAAGTCAAACCGTTGAATTTTGTGAGCCATCTTGATATGAAAGTCCTGCCTGTACACAGTCCCAGCTCGGTAATGATAACAGTGTAACATGAGCGTTTTTCAAAGCCTTGTAAAATGCATTTAAACAAAAAGACGCCTCATTGAGTAGACAAAAGCAAGGTAGCTACTTGAAAAAATGAACGGCTTAAAAAATATTGGATGTATATTTTTTTATTTTATTGAGACAAATGTCAGAAGAGCTGGGAGTTACAAAATTGCAGTGCAACAAGCCCAGTAGGGGGCGCTTGTCCATGGTGACCTCAGCTTCCTGCTTCTGCTCCTCTCTCTAGTTATAGTACATACTGATGTACAATCAATGATTACTGAATGGTTCTGGAGATATTTTGCTAACAGACAGGGTTGACTTTAATGCCAAAGTTTTGAGCAGTTTTGCACAATGTGTAGTGCTTAGAATTTGTTCAGGATGACACTCGTGTACTGTCAGACCAAGTTTGAGCTAAATATTGGTAAAACTGAGCGAGTTACATTTTTGTGTTACTTGATGTTAATTAGCTGTGGCGGCCATCTTGAATAGGACTGACTCCAGCAGTTAATCAGTCGTAGATGTACATCCAATACTTACTGAGAGTTTATTAAAATTTGTCCTCTGGTTCATAAGACACTTTGCCCAAGTCAAGGACAAATGAACACACGGGCAGAAACGTCATCGCCTCTTTGCCTTTGGCGGCAGGTGATTTAAAAACCGGAACGCTCTTCAGTAATGCAGCTCGAACACCTCTCTCCCCGGTGACCGTTAGGTTAAGTTTAGCAGGACGTTTATGAAATGCATCGAAAGACTTGAGTTCACGAGCTATAAAAACACCAGAACTCATCGACGAAGCCAGAGATGATGAATGCGCTGCAAAAGTCATCCAGAACACAGTTTGCCACCCTGCGAGAGCTGCAGGTGAAGTTGCTATCAAACAGCAGGCACGTGCGTGAACATGACTGTCTCATCCCAGCCAGGGGGATTTTAATTTACTCCGTGCGCAGCTTTTGAAGCATCAGTTTTCACCGGCTTTAAAACCCCCTGGATGAAGCAGCTTTGAGCTGAATATCACTTGGAGTGCGTGTGCCAAGAATATAGGTTACTCTATATTCAGTCAGTATTTCTGGATGCCTTCTCACCTTACTGGGGTGCAGGGTTTTCCTTAAAGTAGCTGCTCAAAATAAATAAAAAAGAAACATTACACAACCCAGTGTAATTACCATGTCACAGTGGGCGTAAATCCTGTCATCGTTTTTGCACAGATGCACACAAATGAAGAGAAATGGAGACGAGTGACGCTATAAATCATGTCTCAGTGGAAAGCCGTAGTGCGTTTAGTTTTTTTTACCTGTTTATGATAGATGCAGCGAGAGAGCTAAAGGAGTTAAAGCTAGTGCGGTTTTGCTCAAGCAGCGTTACAATCCATTGTGCTTGCAGCAAAAAGGACAATGAAAGATATTTGTATTTTTAGCACTAGAGTCAGCATCTTTAAAGCTGAAGCAGCACCCACAGACCTGTCTCCACCTCTTTGCTGCCCTGTACTTTACACCCCTCCTTTTTTTTTAAATTAAAATTCTCCTAAACAACCAACAACTCGCATCAACGCAGTAATTCTGACAGATGCATTTTGCTTTTGCCCTAAAATAATCCCCCCCCCCGTCCACACTCTTTGAGTTTGGGGTCATGAGTGTGCTTCCTTCAGGGCCGGCTGTAACAACAGAAGCAGAACTAATGTCAGGCGGCGTTTGGGGGCTCACATGTGTGGATTGGACCTGGGCCCAACTGTACCCTGCTTTAACACTGCACTGCCCCACCCTCTCTTCCCACCCACTCCCCAGTCGTTTCTGTGGTGAACCGCACAGGAAGCTGCAGGCTGTGATCTATTGGCAGTCCAAAGCTGGCTGAGTTCGCAGCAGAGATCAGCCTGTTCAGTAAAACTCGAGCGAAGCTTGATCCTTCTTAATCATCAGTTTTTTCTTTCATTTTAGAAGTTTTGTTTTAAATGCAAGATTAGCCACCGATATCGTTTTGAGCAGATCTTGCAGTTTTGGGTGCTGCTGAGGCAAACTCTCATTGACCTCCTTTCTGCGCCGCTCCGGGCTTGCACCAACAAGACATGAATGTCGAAAAGCCCTCAACTTCATTTTAAATACTTTGATGCGCTGTACGTTTTTATTTTTTGCCTTGTACGTCTGCACCAACAGTAAGCGCCTTGCTGCTCTTTTAGAGATGCTTCGCTGTCTCCTGCGAGCCGTCATTTCACATGAAGTGGATACAAATCCTCGTCAGCAGCCTCAGCTCTGTAAATGTCACTCAAAACAGTGGGTGTGGGCAGAGCTGTTCTTTATGAAGTCCAAATGAGTTCTGATATAACTTAGATACTTAAATGAGTCTAAATTTAGTTTGTTTGTAGGCACAAACATCATAAAACTGTCACCTGAACGTTTCTCCTCTTCTCTTTAGAGCGAAGACTTATTTATGGCTGAGTTATAACGCACTGTAAAACAAACTGTTCCTGTTGTCTTCTTAGTCACTTCTGGTTTTGCCTCATCTTTAAACGCTTCGTTTCACAACAAATGCCTTCGTTTTAGTCTTGTTTTGTCCTGATGTGTATCAGTAAGGCTGCACATGTAAAGTGATATAAATACTTTGTTTTTAAAGTTAACAGGTTCCTGTCACAGTGGTATAGTGGTGTGTGTTTTAAATAGTTTTGGTTCCACACAAGCAAACAGTGAGTTGCAAAACACTTATCTGTTTTCTTAGTACTGCATTTTAGGAATATTTTTATTCTGATTTAAATACATCAAAATTTTTTTGGTGCTCGAACAAAATGTCTCAACGGAAATCATGAAATAGCACCTGTCTTTGAGCTTCACTCAGACCGTTCTGTGGTTCTGAGCCTCAGTGGTTTTTTTTACATTGTATACGTTTTAACTTGTTTAAAATGATCAGTACATTGTGGTGCAATGAGCAACACCGACCACAAGAAGAGATGCTTTTACAGATTATTATCTTTTTCTTCTTTCGGCTGCTCCCTTCTTCAGGGGTCGCCACAGCGAACTAACTCTCATGCAGACTTGACAAATAGTTTTTACACCGGACGTCCTTCCTGACGCAACCACAGACCACTGAGCTATCACAGCCCTCTGTGTGGAGCAGAGAGCTGACACCTAGAGGGCCCAGGGGAGCAGATGGTGGGGGTTAAGGGCCTTGCTCAGGGGCCCAGAGTGGGGTAAATGAGGGTGGAGACAGGCGGGTGCTTCACCTTTCTCACCCACATCTTGATGTCGGTCCAGGGAGTTGACCTTCTGATCACAAGCCCGCCTTCTCTAGCCTCTGCACCACCACTTCCCCTGATGCTTTTATAGATGAGAGTATATACTGTAAGTCTGGATAATTTTGCTCGCCTGTCTTCTTCTTTAGTTTGCAGTCTGATGTTGATAGAACATGAACTAGTGACCCCCGTGACCTGAAGAAGAAGGTAAAGAAGATGGATGGATGGATCAGAGAGGGTTTTACATTCAGCATTTGTTTGCAGCGGGGCGCGTCTAACACAATACATCACTATTACTACAGCTATATTTATATCAACAGTAAGACTGCACTTATTTTAGTCTTCATATTTCACATAGTTACAAAATATGGACACAACAGAAGGTTGTTGTGTATATATTGTAGAATGCCAGCAACTAAAAAACTGTCAAAGAGCCTTTTCTTACTGTCCCTAATCACATATAAATGTCAGTAAAGAGGAACTGGAGGGACATGAGCATCTTTTACTGTGTGTAGTTTGTGCTTATGACAAAAATCACAATATTACATTAAGAAAAATGTTCAGTTAGCACACCAGGCACAGAATGTCATGCATTATATATTTTTGATTGTTATAGCTCTCATTCTACATTGAAATTATGTCCTAAATTGATTTAAGTATTTTTTTTAAGTGCTTTGGGCAGCTGTGGCTGAGTCGTCCTCCAATGCAAGAGTTGTGGGTTCGATTCCACCAACAGTCACATGCTGAAGTGTCCCTGGGCCTGACACTGAACCCCTCCAATGTGTCCCACTCCCATCGGTGTATGAATGTGATCTAAAGCCACTGATTAATCTTTGTAGAGATCTAGTAGAGTGCTGTGTGAATGGGTAAATGAGGACACAGATGTAGTGTAAAGAAAACGCTTTGAACATCTTGATCAGATAGAAAGGTGCCATTGAAGTGCAGTCCATTTACCATTTTAAGTACATATAAAGCCTTTTGAAGTTACCAATACCAAGAATCCCTGAACGTTAACTTCCTCTCAACTAAAAAAAAGCCTAAATCAGCCTGTGAGTCTGCCTAATGCCACAGGCCACACTGTCGAGTGTGAGCTGCTTGATACATGCACATGAATCGTGCACGCACACATCCATAGGACAGAGAGAAGCCCTGGTGTCTCCTGTCAGTTTTGTCCGTCTGATTTTAAAATCAAAATGCAGCAGAGTCTTCAAGCATCCAATGATCAGTAGACACAAACCAAATCCTCTCTAGACTGCTGGTGTGGACAGACGGCTCTGTACGGTTGCTGACTAGGCAGCAACAACTCGACACTCAGCTAACCGTCATGTCCTCTCATGGGCCCAGCAGCTCGTACGGTCGATATTTGTGCAGCTTTTAAGAGCCAGCGTACACTATACATTGGAAGAATCTTCACACAAACAGGAGATCTAAACAAAATCTGTCCTCGTTTAAAGTTTGTGTAGTTTTTGCTTTATATATTGAGTCTCGTGTCCCACTGTTTGTTTCTTGTCAGCTGAGCTCAGTGACCTCTTTTCTTTGGCAACTTCCCATCCAGCCAACATGTTTTTTGACATGAGCTGCCCACTTGTGTTGCAGCCACAGCCATGCAGTTCTTAGCTGCAAACCAACACCCCGGGAGAGGACCCAGACACTGTGAGTCACAGTAACTTGTGAACATGTCTCATCCTCTGTAAGCTGGACTTCCTTCCTGAAAGTCCATCCTTCTTCTGTTGTTTCTCCTGTTTGCACTGTTCCAGGCAACCAGAATTAACTATAACGTGGACAGAGCATGAAGAAATAAACCAAAATGAGGAGAAAGTGAGGTGCAAGTGTAACCTGTGTGCATCGTACAGATGTATAAACGCTGTTCAACACGTCCAAAGCTCTTATCGAACTCCCTCCATCCTGCTGTGCTCCTAACGAGTCTTCCTGCTTTCTTTGTTGTCAGGTAATTATCGTCTGTAACTGACAGCTACATCGATGCGCCGCTGCTGATAATCTGATGCAAGATGGAAACCATCTGGCAGAACAGCTTTACAAACAAGACCACGATGCCACATTGATTGCAACATTTGACTGGTCCTGTGTATTAACCAGTATAAGGAAAAAAAAACTGTTCTCTTCTAAACAAGTCACAATTACTGCTTGCATACTGACTTAAAAAAACCAGCATGCTTTTTCAGACGTTCCCTTAATTGGTTCCTAAATGTCATTTTTTCCCTTAGTGCTCGTGTATCTGCTGGCTGCAGGCGGAGATAACGCATCGCTGCTTTATTTGGAAATGAGCTGCAGCTCAGCAGGTTTCCTCTGGGCTCGTAGCAGGTTTAAATAATCGCTAACACATCTCTTGTGCTGCCTTATTTGGGATATAAAGCCGTCACTGCGCAAGCCTGTGATGAACTTGGAAGCACAGTGGCTGTAGAGGAGATGTACGAGTAAAATGTGAGCCAATGTTTGAGATTTATAATCTGCATCTGGCTTGTTTAAAGAGGATCCTTGAAGAAGAAAACAAAACACTGGAGTTTATGACAGCATTGATAATGGGATTACTGCTCCACGGTCAGTTTTATGTGCGAAGACGCACACACTTATGGTTTGTGGCACCAGGATCGGATTGATTATTTGTCCAGTGGAATAATTTACCTTTGTGGACCTCTGAAGCGCTCCTTTACATCTTTTTCTTCTGTCCCTGTTCTGCGGGAGGAGGGGGACAAAGAGCTGCTTGTTTTTGGTGCTACCTACTTCAACCTCAAAAAGACAGAAGCGATTAGGAGGCTGGAAAACTTATCATCTATCCATCTGTTTTATTTTGCCAACCATCTGTGGTTTGGCTGTAGATGCACTGCAAGCCAACAAAGAAACTTGTGTCAATTACACGCTTGAGGTGGTAATTCATAAGAAATAAAAAAAAAACTCATCTCAAGATCTCCTTAGTCCTTTTACAGTCTTTGTCAGTGATTCCAGTTAAAATCTTATTGATATTACACTTAAAACTGAAGCCTTTTATATCGGTGAGTTTTTTTTTATGTAATGCCCGATATTTATTTAACTTTATTGCTAAAATCGGCCGATACAGATACTATGCCGATAATATCATGCATCCCAACTTGAAAGTTATTTCTCTTTGTTAAGCAATAGCTTTTACAAATAGGAACTGCATTTGACCAATTTGCGCCTCTTTAATGAAGTAGCAACCAGCTTCACCTAAATACAGAGGATTTTCATGTTCATCATAAAACTTAAAGAAGATCTCAAACAAATGGGTAAATGTTAAACTTTAGTACTCTCATACGATAACATTGATTTTTTATTAGAACGCTTGGATGGTTTTCCTGGATGCAGGTATATATATTTTTTTGTATTTTATTTTCTAGCCACTTAAAGGTATATTGAGGCAATCACAAATTAAACTTCTATACACAGTAAAAAACACACACATAAGCACCATTATCATAGTTTTTTATTGCCTTTCAAATGTAGACCTAGTGTTGTACAGAAACTCAAACTACCCATGGTGTCAGTATAAACCCCAGGAAGGCTTCAGCATCCACAAACCATATGTGCTGCAAGCCTTTAACATGAGGAAGGAGAGAGACTTATAGTTTAAAAAAAGAGTAAATTTTCTAATTTGACAGTTTTTTTATGTTCTGTACTATAGGCTTGTTCTGCTTTTGCCTGTAAATGTGCATGAATCACCTTCTAACCTTGTTAAGGGTTGGAAGCTTTTTTCTCCTTCAGTTCAAATACCATACCCCTTTTCGTATGTTTTACTCACTTTAAATAATGTTATTACACTTAGAATATATTTAATGTGTCCACATTAGGAAATGAATTCACCATAACATTTTTAAAAATTACCTACAGCTTTCAGGCCATAGCAAAACAAAGAAAGGCATGAAAAAAAAAACATGCGATCATGTCAATGATAATTCAATGAAGTGAGAAAGTAATGGGTTGAAAAGTGATCCTCACATTTATTGCTTTTGGTAGTTTCAGGCACCAGAAAAATGTAAGAAGTAGGTTTTTATTCTTTCCTAAATGTAAAACAGAATCTCTTCAGAAGGTATTCAACACAAACCGGATTCCAAAAAAGTTGGGACACTAAACAAATTGTGAATAAAAACTGAATGCAATGATGTGGAGGTGCCAACATCTAATATTTTATTCAGAATAGAACACAAATCACAGATCAAAAGTTTAAACTGAGAGAATGTATCATTTTAAGGGAAAAATCTGTGTTGTAGAAATAAGTGGCTGGAAAAAGGAAATTGAGCATATAATGAACAGCTGGAAGACCAATTAACACTAATTAGGTCAATTGACAACATGACTGGGTATAAAAAGAGCTTCTCAGAGTGTCAGTGTCTCTCAGAAGCCAAGATGGTAAGAGGATCACCAATTCCACCATTGTTGCTCAGAAAGATAGTGCAGCAATACCAGAATGGTGTTACCCAGCGTAAAATAACAAAGACTTTTAAGTTATCATCATCAACCGTGCATAACTTAGTTCATATCTTAGATGTTATTACTGTTTTTCTTAGACATTTTATTGTTGGATGTAACTGGGACCCCGTGTACATAATTTCGCTCCACCACATGTACCACATGAGGTGCGAATGACAATAAAGAAACTCTGACTCTGACTCTGATAACATCATCAAAAGATTCAGAGAATCTGGAACAATCGCTGTGCATAAGGGTCAAGGCGGTGAAACTCTACTGGATGCTCGTGATCTCCGGGCCCTTAAACGTCACTGCACCTCAAACAGGAATGCCACTGTCAAGGAAATAACAGAATGGGCTCAGGAATACTTCCAGAAAGCATTGTCAGTGAAAACAATCCACCGTGCCATCCGCCGTTGCCAGCTGAAACTCTACAGTGCAAAGAGGAAGCCATTTCTAAGCAAGCTCCACAAGCTCAGACGTTTGCACTGGGTCAGGGGTCATTTGAAATGGAGTGTGGAAAAATGGAAGACTGTTCAGTGGTCAGATGAGTCACGATTTGAAGTTCTTTATGGAACACTGGGACGCCATGTCATCCGGACCAGAGAGGACAAGGATAGCCCAAGTTGTTATCAACGCTCTGTTCAGAAGCCTGCATCACTGATGGTATGGGGTTGCATGAGCGCTTGTGGCATGGGCAGCTTGCATGTCTGGAAAGGCACCATTAATGCAGAGAACTATGTTCAGGTTCTAGAACAACATATGCTCCCATCTAGACGTCATCTCTTTCAGGGAAGACCCTGCATTTTTCAACACGATAATGCCAGACCACATTCTGCAGCAATCACAACATCATGGCTACGTAGGAGAACATTCTCATTTGGTTTCTAAATTGATTTTGTGTTTTAAATAAGAAATGAATAAAAATGACAAACAAACAAACATATAATTGGATCGTCAGCCGTACGCATCCGCTGACGCAATCAAAAGCCCAACACCGACCTGGCCTACACATTAAGCACATTATTATGACCCGGTCCGAATCTGGGTCGGGCAGGGCCGGGTTCGGGTTAGAAATGACGGCTTTACCTCCTACCTCTCCAACCTGCTGCAATGCCTCACTACGTCCTACACCATCCTGGAGCTGACCCCTTTCTCATCGCTGAAACACCAGAGATGTGACCAGTTCTTGCATTTCAAAAAGCTGTCTGAACAGCTTTATATGTTCTAGTGCTACTTTTTATATCGTAGTCTGTCATTTTTATTAATAATTGTTACCTTGTTTATATCTTTTTCAAGATTTTGAGCTCCCAGATGACAATAGACTGATGAGAGAATCAGATGGTGCCACATTAGAAACTTAACATAACTGTGTTTAAACCTTACTCTAACATCCTGCACACTATTAGTTGAAGTCACAAATACGTTATTGTTTGCAAAAGTGGATTCATCAGACAAGACTGTTGCAATGTTTTGTTTTTTTCCTGTGGAAGTGAGAAGTGATGAGGTGTCAAACTCGCAACTCACAATCACTTCATCTGTGCTACTGCAAGAACGTTGTTCTTGAACGTCATTACTGACTGGAAATATTTTTAATAGGATAAAACGAAGTGGTGTTTCCCCAGAAACCTCAATTTGTTCCTTTTAAAATACTATTTAAACCACTTCTGCAACAAAACAAGCTTTCAGTCCAACCTTCATCCTTTGGTATTAAATGAAATGCTCGTTATTTAATATTCAGCAGGAGCAAAGTTTTAGAAACTCTAATTTGTACTCCAGTATCTTTTTCCTGGAAAAAGAAAGGGAAAAGTTAGACCAGTTTACTCGAATTTAAAACGCATCTTAAACCTTTACCTTAATTTTTTATTTTTTTAAATCGAACCTTGTCCAATGTATTCTGCTTTAGCATGTCAAACAGTTTGATACATTTATTTATCAATTATTTATCACATTTATCCAACCGATGGATTGCATCAGTTACTCATCTTAAGCATACCTGAGGCCGGGGTAACGGTGGAGAGAGGAGAGGTTGACTTGACTGGTCGGAATGACAAGACTGAAAAGGGACAGTCTTTTTGTTTCTATTCCTATGAATAGAAATGCTATGCATTGCTGAGAAAATAAAATATATATTTAAGTGTATTTTAAACCAATGTAAACATCCATCCATCCATCCATTATCTTTACCCGCTTATTCCATTTATGGGTCACGGGGGTCGCCGGTGCCCATGTCCAGCAATCACTGTGCGAGGGGCGGGGTACACCCTGGACGGGTCGCAAGTTCATCACAGGGACACATAGAGACAAACGAGACAAACAACCATTCACTGTCTCACTCACACCTAGGGACAATTTAGAGTTACCAATCAGCCTAACATGCATGTTTTTGGTGTGTGGGAGGAAACCGGAGTACCCGGAGAAAACCCACGCATGCACGGAGAGAACATGCAAACTCCACCCAGAAAGGCCCCTGGACCGGGGTTAGAACCAGGGACCTGCTCGCTGAGAGGCAGCAGCTCTACCAGTTGCGCCACCGTGCCGCCCCCAATGTAAACATATAAATACAAACAGGAAATAGATGGTGTGAAAGCTTCAGCACCATCTGCGAGTTCTTCTTTGAGCTTACAGCGTGGTGCAGCACTTGTAAAGTAGTTCAGGCTGGTTGGGTGGTTTTAATGCCCTACTGTTGTTTTAACTGGTGTGATCATCCATCATTCACTGTAAGTCCCCCCAGAGGTCAGGATCAGCCGGAGTATTTATAGTTGGTCCAGATGCCACAGTCTGTCTCACATATGTGTCGGTGGTCGTGTTGGAAGGCACCTGTGCACACAGTTTCTTGCCTCTTGTTGCATCGGTGTGCACGTCCATTCTTTGCACTTGTTTCCCCATTGAAGTGCTTCAAATGAACACATGCCAACTAATGAGACAGTATTGCACCAAATATTAGTTTTAATATATTACAGCCTTTCCATTCTTGATAAACAAATAAAAAATTCCTCTCGTCATTGCTATCACACTGACCTCTTCAGCTGCTGCTTCACTCTTTTCTCTCTTGTATGGAAGACGAGCTGCGGCACGTTAGGAATTCATATCAGCCAGCGTGCACCTTGCAACACATCAAACACATCAGAGTGAAGAAATGAGAGGGATGAGAGTAGGGAGATGTGGAAAGGAGGTCAGAAAACACAGATGCATTTGCTGCACAGAGAGCATCTTGCAGCTAAAATTGATGGCTTTAGTTCCACTTTGGTCTCAGCTTGTATATCAATAAATGTCTGTGCAGTTAAAAGCCTCACAGATAAAGCCTTTTCTGTACACAGGCCCCTGAGATGGAAAAGCTGTTTGCTGCCTGACACTCACACAACTCAACATTACCCCCTGCTGGTCATAAAAAGACAAATGTTTGGTTACCTATTGCACATATTCCTTGAAACTCGTTGCCTCGGGAAGGACTAAAATATCAGGATTAGGCGTGGTAAGAGTCAACAGCATTAGTTCACTTTGTGGAAAGCTGTGAGCAGAGTCCGACAAGCTGAATTTCCTTTAATGGATTTTTTAGAATAACGTCCAGAACAAATCAGAGCACCATTAGTACTCATCTACTGCTTTGTCTAATTACATTTTATTCATGTTGATTTTGACCGTGAGAGGCAGTGAACCAGGTGCTGCTGATCCATCTGCAGTGGTGTAGTCTACATTTTTATACTGGGTATACTGTGCTCGGAAACCAAAGTACACCTGTTACAATGTAATTGTCAATTCATTTTGATTTTTAAGCATATTGAACATTTTCGAATTTCTCTGATGCTTATATTTGAATAAATGAACAACAAACTGTGTACAACAGTTGGCTTTGTATTAAAACCATGTTATAGATTTTATGAAACAGTATCAAAGCAAAGCGTTGCATACCGATAGATTGTTATGGAAGCGTTTAACTGCCGTTTAACGTATCAATGACTCGTATCTAATGATATGTTATGTATCATTGGGCACTTTTAAGTGGGTATACTGAAAATCTTAAGCTTTTCTAGTGGGTATACTGTGTATGCCCGAGTATCACGTAGACCGCACTACTTGCCTTTCACTTATGCTGTGCTTCTAATGGCTTCCTTTCTGTCATTTCCTGTTGTTTTTTCAGTCCTTCTGCCACTTGTGTAATCCCTCTCTTTCTGTGTCCTATAATAAGCCCCGTGTGGAATAGTTTTCTTGTAATTAAAATGCTCATCATTCATTTGGGAGGAAAGGAGTCTCCTTAATCTGCAATAACCCACATTCTAGCCTCAGAGGGGTTGGTTTGTATGCACACACACCCTTCCTAGAATCAGTTGCTATCTGTATTTCTGTAGACGCGCCGACCTTTCCTCGTCGTTTGAGCCCAGATGTGATTTGCAACTTTTGATTTAGAGTGGTGGACACATCAAGCTGAGTGTTGTCTTTTTATTTTTAATTAGCTGCAAATAAGGAGGTGTAAATTGTTTTAACCACAGGTGGAAATTACCCTTAAAGTTTACATTGTTTTTGCTTTGTAGGATGCATTTTGTTGAGTTATCAGTATGAGTTTTTTCTTAAATGAAAACACAAATAGGTTCTCGCATCTCGTGCTCTTCAGATTGCAGTTCCATTTTTGGTTTCTGAGAGACGAGCCTGTGCTTTGCGCTCAAGTCTGTACGTCAATGAACACTGGCTTGGCGGAAGACGCTGACACACCTTTGTGCATTTGCCTAGTTCGTAGATGAGTCTTAACATGTTCAGTGAACAAAGGCAGTCAAAAACTCCAACTTTTGTATCCAGTGTGAATTTGTTATTAATTGTCCTTGTCAAGCGTAAGGGTTTTATGTTTATTCGAATCGTCTTTCCTCGTTCTGGTGCACAACTAGTTTAGTCACCTCCTAAACACAAATGTGTGCCAGACAGACTGTGTTTTACATATCCTACAGGCAGTAACTGTGCTATATTATATTAGTGCAGCAGAATCCTTGTAACCAGAGTTAAATCTAGTTCAGCTCTGAACCAACCTGATTAACATCTCTTGTGCAAACCATCTGGACTAACATCTGTGGACAGAGATCTCCACCAGCCACAGTAGAATGTTACTTTGACATCATTAACGGTGAATACTCAACCCTGCTCACTACAGCCTCCGTTTAATTATGTGGTGTTGTAGATATTTTTCTAATAAACTATAGTTTGATAGCCTGTTTGAGTTGTAAAATGAAAGTCCTAGCATTCTTTAAAAGAATGTAGTCGCCCGTCGCCTTTCATGCCAGAGTTTTAGACTTAAGATAATCTAATTTAGAGAAATGATGGAGTTGTAGCTGTTTTAGTCAAACTTTGAAAAGAATGTTATGTGCAATCTGCGATATTGCTAAACTTCATGCTCGGAGTACGTGTTGTATCAATGTCTATGAAAGTGTCTGCTATAAACATTTTTGTGTTTTTTAAGTTCAAGTTGGCTGGGGAGTCCACAATGATGGGTTGACTCCAAAAAAACTATTGTAGTTGTAGATGTTCATTCATTTTCTGCAGGTTTGAGTAAAGTTTGTCCAGAGGTTCACAAGATATTTTGGTAGCAAAACAATTCAATTCAGTTTAGTGCCAAGTCACAACAGCGTTGTCTCACGGCACTGAACAGAAACATTCACATACAAATTCACATTTCAAAAGCCAGTCAGTAAAAGTTTATCTAAGGAAGCCAGCAGACTGCGTTTTGTCTTCACTTCGTCACAGTCGCCCATCCTGAGCAAGCACAGTGGCAACAGTGGAGTGGAAAAACTCCCTTTTAACAGGAAGAAACCTCCAGCAGAACCAGGCTCGGGACGAGTGGCCATCTGCTTCGACCGGCTGGAGTTTGAGAGGAACAGCAAGGAGAAACAAACACAAAATGGCAGGTCCAGATGTAGGTGCAGGTGAACCCCCTATTGGAAGAAAGACAAAAAACACACATTAAGATAGAAGGAATTACAAATACAAACATATATAGAGTAAGAAAAGAGCAGCAAAGTAAGGAAATGTGGTCAATTTGTCCTCCAGCAGTCTAAGCCTATAGCCGCATAACTAAAGGATAGCTCAGGAAACCCAAGCCAACCCTAACTCCAGTTAAGACTCTGGCAGCAGCATTTTGGATCAACTGAAGACTTTTTAAAGAAGTATTTGGACACCCAGATAATATAATAGTCCAGTCTAGACCTGACAGATGCATGAACCACAAGCACGCACAAACATACAGTAATTGCCCACCTTCCTCTTTCAGCAGGGGGCAATAAGAATAACATTTCTTTTGTGCTGTGCGTTGTCTTTGCTATAAAAAGTGCTTTTATGTATTTTAGTTAAACAATGTTTATTTCCACGTTGCTTGTGAGAAAGTTTTAAACAAGGGGTGTTAACTTCACATGTTTTTAACACAGGAAGGCCTGCTAGAACAAGTTCCCCTCCCTCTTCAAGTTGTGCAGAAACTGAGCTTATAGAATATTAAGTTCTATTAAATAAGCTGACAACCTTTCTATTTTTGTACAAGGTTTATGTTGATTTTGATAAATCCTGTAGTTGGTTGGCTTGCTTTTTTTAATCTATCTCTTCTTATGCTGCTTTAGGCTTACACTGCTGCTGGACAAACTGACCACATTTCCTCATTGTGCTACTGTCTTGTATATTCTTTCTATCGTTGAGTTTTTCTTTGTCTTTCTTCCCATAGACACTGCGCTTGGACCAGCCCTGCTGTGTTTGTCTGCGTCTCTTTCCTGTCCTTTTCAATTTTAGCTGGTCGAGGCAGATGGCTGCCCAACCTCAGCTTGGTTCTGGTTCTGCCGGTGGTCCCTTCTTGTTAAAAGCCAATGTGCTGCTCAGGATGGGAAAGTTTCATGAAGTGAATATTTAACTCAGTCTGCTGGCTTCCTAAGATCAATATCTTACTAATTGATATTTTATAATGTCTGTGAATGTTTTTGTACAGTGCTCTGAGATGACCTTTGCTGAAAAGATAAATGTATGAGTCCACCTGTATGCGCACTGACTCGGCTGTTGGATTTAATTGTCCTTGGTCAGTATGTTTTCTCGTACTGCATGCTTGGTGTTTAAGGTTTAAGGTTCTTTATTTGTCATTCGCATCTCCTGTGGTACATGTGGTGGAACAAGATTGTGTACACAGGGTCCCAGTTGCATACAACAAAAGTATAAATTGTAAAGAAAAAAGTAGTAAGATCTCAGATATGAACTAAGCAATACGCTAAACTAAGAGTACACTAAAGACTAGTAGTACAAAAACAATACGCCGAACAACAGCGGCACGAACATGAGTCTGTGTGAGCAGATGAGGACGAATGAACACAGCAGCATCAAATAATTAGCAGCATGAGATCAGCAGCATGGATAGTCAGCAGCACATATCAACAATCAATTGGTATTAGTGATTATTTTTTTGTTTGTACTTTACTGTAAAGACAAACGATTGTGTTCACTTTTATGGGGGGGGGGGGGTCTGCAGCAGCGTAAACAGAGCGCTGCTTTGTATCCATGATGAAACTCTGGAATGTAACCGGGCCTCTGTGTCCAAAAAGAGTCACTGCTGTGAAACCCAGTCACCTGGCATGTTAGCCATGATAATTATGCTCACGGTAAGGTGGTCCAAGTGAATCTGGCTCAGCCTCTGCTGTGTCTCCGGTCTGTCTGGGAAATGCAGTGGTCCAGGTTACCACAGCACAGATTGTACTCGGGGATACCCAGCAGCCATTTTCAAGTTTGGTAAAGGTTAGAAAGTTGTTAAGCAAAATAAACGTAATTAAGACTATGATGTTTAGTAAGGGGTAAATACAAACTGAGCCCATGTCATGACGTATTAATATAGTGTGAGTCAGGAAGAAGCTAAACGGAGCCTGCTCTAACAGTGTAAAGGACGGGCTGATTATAGCCTTTTTACACCACTGCCGTACCACTCCCTTATTGGGCATGCCTGTGTTGATAAGAGCTCTGCTCTCTGCCGTCTTCATTTCACCGTATTTTGGATCGTTTCACTGTAACGTGCTCAGACGACTGAAGCTGGACACCTTTAGACTGTTTGAGTAGTCCATCATTTCTGTAAGTAGTATCTCTTACTTGAACTTACAGTCAGTGAGGTTGGAGCTGGCGTAGCAGTGGAGGGATAGCCCCAACACCCTGCCATTTATTTTAACCCCTCTCTCCCATCTCTGTGGTGACCCTCCCCTCTGCTCCCACCCTTTCTTCTCGTGCTGATGGTAGAGTTAAGAAAGGCAGTTCCTGTCTGTCATAATGTGTGTTTAGGTTGTCCTCTTCTTCATACGCTGCTTCTTGCTCTGCATTGCTGCCTTTTAGCCTCCTGGGTGGACAGATTTGTCTTTTTCTAAGGTGCGTTTCTTTTTCATGTTCATTTTAATCTACCCGTACATGTGTGCCACTACTGATCCAAGGGGTTTTATTTTAGGACGGTGCTTCAGTGTGGTATTTGCTGCTGATCACAATTTGGCAGTATTATCGTGTCCCAGAGCATTTTACATGATTTGAATAGTTTCTATTTATGCCTCTCAGCAAGAATAATGTTTAATGAAAGCAGCATTATTTACTTCCTGTTAACTTTTAGTTTACTACGCTTCAATTTCATTGATTTATATTGTATGATAGCAATGTTAGTGTTTTTAGTTATCTGTGCTTTATCAGTGACAATGGATTTTGGCAGCTTTATTTGTATTAAAGATGTCTTTTATTGATCAAGTTTGGTATTTAGTGTAATTTTTAGGTGTTTAAAATGCTTTTAGAGAAGCTAATCCCTGTTCTGCTTTGTCAGTGTGCTAAAATAGTTTTTCTGGAACATAGTGCACTTTATCAAACACCTTATGATGTTATGACCTTCTACCTGCTTGTTAAAACTTGTAAATTAGTAGTTGCTATTTTGGCTTGTGGCCTATGTCCTTTTCAAAATATCAGACCTGTCTCAGAAACGGTCAGCATGTAGGTGGAAATTATTATGGTTGCACCTTGACTTATTGAACTTGTTTTATTTAAACATATTAGAACCGCTGCCAGGGAAATGTCAATAAGTTACCAAGGGAGCGGCTGTGACGGCCTGCATGATTCAACCTGTAAAGCTGCAAATCCTTTTTATGTCGGCACACATGAGATTTTGACAGATTGCAAAAGAAGCAGCCTGCAGAAACCCGATGAGCTGAACGTTATTCACAAGGACTACAGAGTGCTCATGATCATTTTTGGGTACTTGGACAATGTGGATTAAGATAATTGTTTTTATCGTGCTTCTGCTGAGGTTGAGGTATATTAATGCTTTTATTGCTGCTTGGTTTCCTGTCTGCCTATAAGAAACACAAAGCTATAAAGCTGGTTTCTCAGACTGTGGTCAGTGGGTTGAAATCTATTTGGTTTGGGCCTAATGTGGTTTGCGTTATTTGAAACTGTAAGTGTTGACATAAATATAAGCCGTACTTGTTATATATTAGTTATGTATGTTACATTTTCTGAATCAACATATCACAATCTGCTGTTTTTTTATTTTTTAGATGCTCTATTGGCGGACCTTGAGTCCACAACATCCCGCATTTCCAAGCGCCCTCTTTTCCTTTCTGGTGAGACCGCTTATTCCTATCCAGTTGTGGGTCCGAACCAACAAGACATCTGCTCTCCACCTCAAGACCCACCTGAGAATCCTCTAAATGGAGTAGATGAAACGGAGGTGACTGCATGCGTACCAGATGTGTCGTTGTGTTTGCCCCTGGAAGATTGAATGCAGCTTGTTCAGTGCAAGGCCTCATTTCCTCATGAACAAAACTGTCCATTAGGTGAATTATTTGTTGTGACTTTCGTTTTGCTCTTCAGTCCATCAGCTCGGCTCAGAAAAGCCCCTGGTCTGTAGATCGCAGCAGTCCAGTCCACTGTGCTGGTGAAGAGGACCACGTATACAGGTTAGGAAGACCTGTTGGGTTTCACCTAGCTGCATTTTAAAAGAATCTAATCAGAGTTTCACATTATAAATATAATTTTTTAACAAGGCTTCGTGATAGAAGCTTACAGTAATGTGGATTTAAGACGATGGTAAGTTGTGAATAATGTTGCTTTTCTCTCAACACGGTACAGTTTCCCTAATAAGCAGAAGAATAGTGAGTCGTCACCTGCTGCTGCCATGAACTCATCGTTGGGCAGCAACCTGTCTGAGCTGGACCGCCTGCTGTTGGAGCTAAACGCTGTCCAGCAGAGCACTCCTGCCTTCCCCACCGAAGGTACTTTACAATTCTCATGGCGTCTCATATTTCTTTCAAGCGACGATGATGTCACTACATAAATACAGCACTTGTGTTTTTGTGGTATTAGATGGTAATCTCTTTCCCGTCACTGTGCTTTGTCTGTATTTTGTCGAGTTTGCTATCCATTGTGTAAGCCTAAAAAAACATAAATTTATCTTTATTTTTTATTATTTTATTTTGAAGAAGTAGCACCACCACTGCCTGCAAGTGGCACAATCCATCATATCCAAGAAAATGGAGTCTCCACTTCAAGTAAAGCCGCTCCACCCACAATAGAGAAGCCCAAGCGCACCACCGCAGCTCGCAGGATAGAGGATATACGGCCGAGTGTGGCGAGCCTTCTAGATGAGCTGGAAAGCTCCGTACCCTCACCCATGTAAGAGAGAATAATTACTTTAACGAAGCATAGAAATTATACATACATTATCAGGAAATTAATTCTCACATATTGTTTTTATTTTAAAAGTGAAATCTTTTGTGCGCATCTTTTTTTTTAGTCCCGTAACTTTGGTGGTGTCAGATGAGCACGGCGCTGCACAGGAGGCAACACTGCCACAGCAACAAGCCAGGATGTCTGCCTCCTCTGCCACACGAGAGCTGGATGAGCTCATGGCCTCGCTGTCTGACTTCAAAGTCCAAAGCAATGTGAGTGTGATCTGAAAGTGGGGGGGACTCTGGCTGTTTCAGATTTTTGCAGTTCATGGCAGGTAGTTATTTTGTCCTTGTGTGGCTGTTGCTGCAGTAGGGGCTGCTGTAACTCCTAAGTTATAAAAATAAATTTTCCATGAATGGTTCTGTAACGTTCTACCACTTATTCATATATGAAAAGACTCACAGATTCTGATATTATTGTTACGACTCTGAGACATCAAATAAGGCAGTGGCAGAGCCAAAGCGGCCCATTTGCAGTACGTAAGGGTAAGCCTGCACCGCAGCTCGAGGCTCTGGTGTCGTGATGATGGTCTGTGCGGACAATGAACTGCAGGATCTAGAATTGTAAACGTCCGACACGTTTTAGGTGTAGCGCTCCATGTCGAAGGCCCCAAGTTATACTCCATGCCACCCATGGTTTTGAAATGCTAACTTAATTTGTGAAAACTTCCATCATAAAATATTGTGGCCAGCTTGATTGATGTATTAATGAGCAACTAGGGGCAGCTTACTCATTAATAACTGTCAAAATATGCTGCTTACTTTGTGAATGTTGTAATACTCACTTTCTCTTTGTTTGTTTGAATTGTTACGTTTCGAACACAATTTCTACATCATAAAAGAATGTTTGAGAGTAAATATAGCTCAGAGGGTTTTTGTAAATGTGTTAGAAAACAATAACTATTCCTCACATTTGTTTCAGATGAAATTTGACAATCAGTTGCTGAAATTCTTCTGTTAAGTTCAGAATTTCTCTGCACGGCTCATTTTCACATGATCTTAGCCCCAACTTTTGCTCCAACGCTCTCCACTGCTTGATTTCCTCCCCCAAAAGTACCTTACTTGTCGACTCGCATCCTCACAGCTTTTAGCTGCTGTTTCTTTTCAGAAGAAGAGAACTTTTCTTTTGCACTTTCGACCTGGCGTCTCTGCTCCTAATGTTCTAAACTCCGACTTAGTTTACATTTGGGGATTATTTTACCGACTCAATACCCACAGTGCGTTGAAACTGTCCGAAGTATACTTGTTAATGTTCGAATGTAAACAAATGACTCATAATTGTTGGCAACAAAACCTGACTCTGCTGATCTTGCTCATTTGTTACAAATTGTGCCGTAGACTTCTGGTAGTGAATGATGCATAGTTTGTGGTTATTATTATTGTAGATGATATATTTATACAAAATTTTCAAATCGAAAAGATAAAGAAAATTTGACAGCTGTTATGGCTTTAAAGATGACTTCTCTCTGCAGCTATAGTGTCAAACTGTTTAGTGTAAAAGTCTATTGTAAATATTTAGCAACACTATGTTCCATAGTCATAAATATTGTATCTAGAACTTGATTTGTCCTCTTGCAGTTTGTTTTAATCGTCAGATTTTGTTTAGTCTAAAAAGAGTTCAACTAAGCAGTATTTGAGATTTCAGGTATGTGGTTACTGGATGTCTTGTGTCCCATTTGCACTGCTCCTAATCAGCCCCAACTCTGCTCAGCCCTGCTCAGCCTGGCTCAGCTCAGCCTGGCTCAGCTCAGCCTGGCTCAGCTCAGCCTGGCTCAGCTCAGCCTGGCTCAGCTCAGCTGGGATTTGCACCTGCACTTCAGGACTGATTCTGGAGGCGTGTCCAGAATCCAAGTCCTGCTAATGAGAGTTCTGCGATGAGTTACTCAAAGCAGTCTGCTCCTCAGATAAATAATATTAAATTATTATTTTTTTATATGAATATTTCTGTTCAGTGCCCTGAGACAATTTCTGTTGTGACGTGGCGCTGTATAAATAAACTGAACTGAATTAAATCTGATGAACCAGATACTACAAAAACATCTATATTTAAATCTAAAAAAGTTACGTCTGGTCCTCTGGACATTCAAAATAACAAAACAAACAAACAAAAAAAAATGTAGAAACGTTTCTTCTTTCATCCAAAAGACTTCTTCAGTCTGAGGTGCTGTATTCAGCTCATAAATAGCTATTTATAAAAGACTGAGCTGAATACAGCTCCTCAGACTGAAGAAGTCTTTCGGATGAAAGAAGAAACGTTTCTACATTTTTTTTTTTTTGTTTGTTTGTTTTGAACGTCCAGAAGACTAGACTTAACTTTTTTAGTTTTTTCTACCTGGATTATTGAGCATGCATCAGGATATCTATATTTAAAATTCTATATTTTTCTTCATCATTTGATGCATTTGCACTCATTGTGGTTTTGTTTCTTGTATACAGATTATTTTTTCTTGTATACAGATTATTTTTAGCATTGAATTAAAGTTTACTTTTGATTTAAAGCTTTAATTTAAAGTGTAATGCTTGTTTTGTGATTTGTACATCTGTGGGTTAAAATAATGTTGAACCAAAGGCTGTGTCTCTTCTTTAAACATGTTTGAGGAAAATATTCCTTAGAGATCCAATAATTTTATGATTTTTCATTTGAATTAACTTTAATTAACAGATTATTTATTTTTAATCTTCACTGATAAAAAGAACTTATTTTTTATACATAAAATGTTTTTAAAAAACGTTTCCACCCTTTGTCCCGGTCCTCCCGCCTGCCAGGGCTCGAATCCGGCCTTTGTGAGCAGGCGAGGCCGGGGCTCGGGGTCCGGCCTCGCGGGCTTCAACAGGTCGGCAGCTCGTATGATTCTCTGCGGTGACTCTGCTCGCTTGAATTTGTCCTCTGTCACCAAACACAAAAAGCGCCTGGACTTCAGAATTAAACACGGCATTGTCATTATTGTTTTAAAAATCTTAAAAATAGATCCAGCCGCTGCTCCGCATCCAGAGAAATTGCAAATGGCGGATCGGTGAAAAGTTTCTGAGATCCAGTGACTCCTCCCTCTGATCAGTCAGAGTCCTGCATTCACGTTTCGGTCTGGACTCAGCTCGACTGAGCTCGTTCGGTCCCACCAGAGAAGCAGGGACGAAAAGAGGTCCTGAATCAGCCTCAAATCAGCTAAAAGTACCAGCTAAAGTATTAGTGCAAAGGGGTTCTGTCTGTGGCGGGCTGTCCAGAGTTGGGGCTTATTAGGGGCAGTGCAAATGGGGCGTTAGAGCCTCTGTTAAGACTAAATGAGTTAAACGAAGCTAAAAATTAATGTTATCCATTTTGATTTCTATTTTGATCTATTGTTATATTTGCTTTGTATGTGAGATTCTTCACTGTCCATTCCTTTCATTTCCAATTCATTCTCTGTTTTCTTGGTGTTGTTTTCTTTCCTCTATCACTGTGTATGTCTTGTTTGTGGATGTGCATTGCCTTCATTACAACATTGCACCTGACTCAGTCTGGCTCTCAACTGTCCGTGAATCAGGACTCTGGGGAGTCTTCATTAGTAGCCGTTCTTCAAGCTGGAACTCCCCACGATGGCTCAGAGGACACTCCTTTCCCTTCAAGTTACACTTCCCTTTCTTGTGCACCTCTTTCATTAGAGCTCCACATAGATGAGGATGGTTGTTCAGTCCCTGCATCTTCATGTGGTTCAACTGTGACAACTGCGTCATCTAGGAGCTTCCAGTACTCCCATGTTCAACAGAAAAATGATGGTGGCACTATAACATCTGAGGCGGCATGTTTGGAGAGCTTCAATGTCTCCAGTACTTCAAAACCTCACAGTCAAACTGAAGTCAGCAGCCCTAAACACACATTAGTAACTAAAGTGTCTACTGATAAAGGTATTACTGCCAGGAGCTCCAGTCCAGTTGTTGCCAAGAGTCCACTTACTGTGTCCAAAATTTCCAGTCCCATTCTTAGAGATAAAAATCGTCCCACTGATGTCAAATCTAAAAGCCCAGTTCCTAAAAGTTTTAGTCCTGTTCCTATAGGTCATAGTCCACTGGCAGTTACAAAGAGTTATAGTCCTGTGACCGTATCCAGTGCTGCAGAAGCAGTGCTAGTAATGGATACTTCAGTATCAGTACCCAGGCTTTCAAGTCCAGTTCCAAAAAGTGTGAGTCCTGTGCCATTTCCTACTATCTCTAGTCCTTTAACTATCCCAAAGCATGCTAGCCCTGACCTGGTTAGCAAGAGTGCTAGTCCAGTGACAATTCCAAGACTTTCCAGTCCAGTTCCAAGGACAACTAGTCCCTTAACTGTTCCTAATATCTCCAGTTCAACCTTCCCCAAAACTTCAAGTCCTGAAATAATGCCAAGAAATTATTCCCCTGTAACACTTCCATGGCTTTTAAGTGAAGTAACAGTTACAAAGAGTGAGACTTTGGTTCCCAAGAGTTCTCCTCAAGTCATCAGAAAAACATTTGCTGCTACAGACTCCACTAGTCCCAGAGCTTCTCCAGTTTTATCTGCTACTGTACCTTCAAACAACCTAAATACCTCAGAAACTAAAGAAGGAAATCTCCTGGATTTAACATGGCCATGCCGGGAGCCAATACTGGATACTGCTTTAGACAAAATATTATATCCTGACTCCAGTCGATTGATTGAGAACCAGCCACCTGCTTCTGTTATACTTACTGATGAGGACAAAACCTGGGAGGAGGAAGATGGATTTTACCCAGAGTTCAGCAGAGAGGGCACCCTGACACCTATGACTGAGTCTAGCTGGTTGGACGAGTGTTTCACCCCATCCAGCTGCCCCGGGACGCCAGATGCAGTGCTGGACCTGCCCATACAGCAGCCTTCTGCTGTCGAGCGACTGTCTGCTTCTGGTCAAGTAGGCATCTTAACTTCCCAAAATAAGCTGCTTTCAGAATTTTAGACTCCATTTGGTCTTTTTATATATTAGGCCAAGCAGCCAAAGACAAAAGTGACTTCTGACTATTATATCAGAATGGCTTTGTCAAATGAATACCCAAGAATTTTCTATTCTCGACTCTGATGTAAGCTTATTTTGGGTGAGCAGTTTTCATATGTGTTGAAAGAGTTGTGAAATGGTACAAACATGTTGAGATGAGGAGAGATTCCTCAATCTTTGTGGTGTGATGCATGTGGTGTCAAATAGCAATCGCAGAATGGCTTGAGGGAGACGTTTCCCTGTAGAGAACATTTTTGTGGGTGATGTTGAAAGCATTGCTGACAGGTTGTCAACGCACGCCTGCACTTGCTTCTTTCATTGTTGCTGTGTTGGTCATGCTGTTTTTCATCACTGACTGTGCCACATACAGTGACATGTTTCTCTTTGCTTGCAATCTGTAGCAGTGTACAATGAGCACATAAATTCAAGAAACTTTCCAGAAATGTTATGTTGTGTTGGGCCTTGTTTTGGCATGTGTTGGCATTTGAGAGAGCAGTTTGGGTTGATTTAACTTTGGTTGTCTAGCATGACTTGCATCAGCTTTGATGGCAAAAAAAAAACCAACAACAAAAAAACCCTTAAACAGAAAGCTGTGATTTGTTTCAGCCAATAAAATGAATTTAATATGAATGCAAAGCCTTTTGGCAGTCATAATACAAATCTAGTGCTTGACCGTTTTACCCTTTTTAATGATTTATCCAGAATTGGACCCGTCCTGATAGTAACACAAAATAGGATTTTCAGCTAATTTTCCTGATCCTAACACAAAGTAGGATTTCCTACTAGATGGCATGATCCCAGTTTCCCACACGTCCTTATCATCTGCTCTCCAGCTCAAGTCGGTTATCCGCCGCACCAAAGAGACGTCCAACGTCCACCCAATGTACAGGGATGGACTGAGGCGAAAAATGGGACCAATCATTGTGAATAAAAGCAACTCGCAAGATCGGCTAATTGAGGAGCTGCAGGGGAAACTGGGGATTGGGCGAGTGGAGCGCAGGCGGAAACAGCAGCCAGACGACTGGCTGACTGAGGGAGTCATTGTCATGTCGAACCCACAGAGAACTCGGGAGGAAGGGATTCAGCCATCTGTGGACAAGGTAGACAGGCACTTGAGGATTATATTGGGATTATTTTTTGTAAAGTTGGACATTACATGTTTTGTTGATGTCTCTTAATATTACATCACATTGCCCTGAATTTACTTTCAAATGTCTGTTTTAGGCGATTTGGGTTCTTGTGTCAATTTTTGCCACCTTTTCAGATTTTCTGTTCTAATTGGGTTCTTGTTGCTTGTCTTTTCTGTTCTTTCTTTTTGCCATTTTCTCCTTCTCTCTGTCAGATCATCATTCCTCCTGAATCACCGGCCCCGCAAAGAAAAGTCCTCCCCTCTCCTCAGTCCCCCGTAGCACCAAAAAAGACATCCCCGATCAAGCAAACACCCCCGCCACTACCCCCTCCACCTCCACCTCCGACCCCTCCTCTTCCTCGAGAACCCACTCCTCTACCCCCCAAGGAGCCTACTCCTCCCCCGCTTAGGGACCTCACACCTCCCCCTGATCAACCCCCTCCATCGCCTAGCCCCCCACCTAAACCCATCACGCCACCCCCACCTCCAAAGGTCCTTGTATCAGTGGGTTGTCAGACGGATTACGACCCCGTCTTCCCACCAATGCAGGCATGAATCACCTTTCTTCTGTTCATCCTATTTTCACACTTTGTGCTCTTTTGTTTTACACTTTCTGAAATCCATTTTTCTACATGTTTGTTGATTAGTTGACGGGGGGGGGGGGGGGGGGGTGTCTTGATTTTAGGCCTCGGTATTGAAACAGGCAACCTCCTCCTCAAAGCTTTTTCTGGAATCCAGTAAGCTCAGGTTAAGAGGGGTGCTGACGCAGGCTGAGCCCCTTTTCTAAATCGGACATCTGATGGCGCCAAGAGCTGTGCGTTTGGAGCGGAGGTTAGAATTTAAGAGCCCGGGAAAGAAGTGTGGAGCTCCCCAAAGTTCCCATTGCACTAATGTGTGTCCTGCCACACTCAGGAATGGTAGGCTCGCAGTGCAACTGAAACCTAATCTGCCACATGACAGCGCAGTTACTACCACATTTAGAGCATGTCTCACAGGACTTAACGCAACAGGTCCCATGAGTTTAGCTTACAGGTAATGAAAGGTCTTCTCTCTTAGTCTCTTGTACCTTTTAACTGAAATCATTTTGTAAGTGTTTGTGGAAATGGATAAACACATGCACGATTAAATGCACAGCTAGAGTATGTCAAGATGTGGTTTAATTTTATCAGAGGTGAGAAGGTCGCTTGTTTAAAAAAAGAATACGTGAAGCAGAGGTGCTATTTTCTCAGAGGAATGTAAGAGTCATGAAGATTCAATAACCTCACCATTAAAGATGGTCTGCTTCCATTGCAGCATCCAGACACTTGTATACAAGGTTGATATCTTAAAGGTCTGCAAATATGAATTAGGACTGATCAGAACTTTGTTCTCACTTGTTTTCGTTGGTCTTTGCAATTTCCCTTCCAATAAAGAGAAGACTGTAAACTGTCACTGTCGGGTTTGTTTCTGATTTATTGTTTTCGTCAACATCTATTAAAATAATTTTCCATTTCTGATAGGTCCAGTCACAGGGAAAGACGTCTCCCCTCGCTCCTCCAAAACAAGCCAACAAGCTGGACAACATGCTGGGAAGCCTGCAGTCTGACCTCAACAGACTCGGAGTCCAGACCGTGGCCAAGGGAGTCTGTGGTGCCTGCAAGAAACCAATTGTTGGACAGGTAAAAAAAAACCCAACTAAATCTTCCAGATTATAATTTCTGTAACTTTTAATGGAGAAAATAAAGCTGCAAAAATGGCAGTTTATTTAAAGTTGATCTTAAATAGGATCCAATGTTATACCCACAGACTGTCATGTTAAATTCATAGTATTTTCAGCAGAAGTACAAATGGGTGGCACGGTTGGTAGAGCTGCTGCCTCTCAGAGAGCAGGTTACCCCGGTTCAAATCCCGGTCCGGGGGCCTTTCTGGATGGAGTTTGCATGTTCTCTCTGTGCATGCGTGGGTTTTCTCCAGGTACTCCAGTTTCCTCCCACAGACCAAAAACATGCACGTTATAAATTGTCTCTAGGTGTGAGTGACAGAGTGAATGGTTGTTGGTCTTGTTTGTCTCTATGTGTCCCTGTGATGGACTGGAGACCTGTCCAGGGTGTCCCCCGCCTCTCGCACAGTGACTGCTGGACATGGGCGCTGACGACCTCCGCGACCCAAACAGGAAGAAGTGGATAAAGATAATGGGTGGATGGAAATACAGTAGTCCCTCGCTACTTCGCGGTTTGCTTTTCGCAGACTCGCTCTATCACGGTTTTTCAAAATAAGACTGAACATGACACAACTGTCTGATTGATGGATGAGCCGCACAATCTGCATGGAATTTTTATTTAAAATTAATTATTTTAAATTATTTAGCACCTGCTGCACCTCTGTGCGGCCCACACTGCAGGAGAAACTTCCTCCTGCAGCTCCTCCTCTGTCCGTCTCCGTTCTGCAGCAGAGAAGTGGGTGTGGCCGAGAGTGCAGAGTCCAAGGCTGCAAAGCTGATTTCTTGACGTGCTGTGCTCTTTTAAAGCATCTAGAGATTAGAAATATTGTTTAGAATATTGCAAGAGTGTGGGAAGGGTTTAAAACGCCTTAATATTTATCTAAATAATAAAATAAACTACTACTTGCTACTTGTACTACTATTCCTACTTTGCGGTTTTTTCACTTATCGCGGGACTTCAGGGTACGGATCCCCCGTGATAAACGAGGGACTACTGTACAAAGATTTACAGGCCTGTCCTTGAGTTCATGCTGAGATACATTCATTATTGTTTCACGTCACTTTTGTCTGCTAAAATACTTTATTCTTCTGAGCTGTGGGTCACACATCTCCAATTGACATTTTGGTGACAATATCAAACTCTTGTGCCCAGTTTTCATTTAAATGAGCATTACCTTTAGTACTGTGGTGGAAAAAATCTTACACTGAAGGTTTTCTTTATTATTATTTTTTGTTAATTAGAGATGTTAAGAATGATGTGTATGGCTGCACCAATTACTTAATTTCAGAGGCACTCTTTCAATAAATAATCCCACTTGTATCAAGTCAGCTGTTTATTTAGTTGAATAATGTTAAGATTCTGTTTACAAGCTTGGGTCTATTGAAGTGTAGTTTCTCAGGTCTGCAGGATGTTTGTTTCATTGTCTGTTTTAAAGCAGTACCTGGTAGTTTCTCTCCTGGTAGATTTTACATTTTACCTTCACAGTTTCATGAACATCAGAAAAAGAAATACCACTTTGAATTTAAATTTGCATTTGAATATAATCTGCTACTCTGTACAGTAATCCCTGTCGCTCGCTGCCTGCAGTGCTGCAGGGCTTTTTTCTCCAGAGCAAGCTCATCACATTTTAATGCACTGTCTCCCCACACCAGGTGGTGACTGCCATGGGCAGAACGTGGCACCCGGAGCACTTTGTGTGCACCCGCTGTCAGGAAGAGATAGGCTCCAGGAACTTCTTTGAGCGTGACGGGCAGCCTTACTGCGAGAAAGACTACCACAACCTGTTCTCGCCACGGTGCCACTACTGTAATGGACCCATACTGGATGTTAGTAATGCATACATTCCTCAGCACACACATATATGGCCAATAGATAATGATATTTATTTATTCATAAGATACAGGATTAATGCCTTAGCGGAAAAATCACTACACAATGGAAACTGCTTGTCTTTGTAAAGCAGACGCTGTACTCACTGTTCCACAAACATTTGAAGTAAAGTGACTGTTTTTGCCAAGCTGCATACACAAAATTGTGAATAATTTGAAGTTGCTTAAATAGGCAAAGTTTTCAAGTGTAATGCTTCAGATTTATTAGTCTTTCTTAAGTAGACTATTTATTGTAATTCCAAAGTGTATCGTCACAGTTTTAAAGTAAAGCGACCATCACTGATAGACGAGACAAGCTCATATGTTCATGTCACGGTGTGTTGTCACCACTCAGACTTCAAAGCGACTCGCGCCCTTTGGGTTTTTTTTTTCTAGCCACTGCTGTTACACACACAGTGCTAGACTTCAGCCTGCAGGAAGGCCAACATGAGTCACAGCCAAGGCTTCTTAACTAATCCTCATGTGCTGCTCGTCTTCCACACTCAAACTATCACGTCCTTTTTTTCCTGGGATTTTTATGGAAGAATGAGCCATAGAGATGATAATTTTTGATTATATTTGAAATGAACTGACAGTAATTTTATTTCTCAGTGCCCTGCTCCAATCTTCTTAATCTTAAGAATGCAATATGCATACTTTTACAGAGGTTTAGTTTAGTAAGAATTATCTTTAAATAAAGTAGTCCTCTGTAACATAGCACCTCCTGGTGACAAGTAATTGTTGCTGTACTGCAGGAATTTGCACTGGAGGATGTTTTTAACATTAAAGCTGAGAGTGTGCTTTCAGCTGGAGCTGCTAGAAAACAAATGCTATCAGTGTTAGCATTCCAGCACCTCCCACACTGCTCCAGTGTTTGGACCTAGCCTGCCCTCTCCTGGCCTCCACTTATATTTTCTTCTAAGATGGGATATACACAATTCCACAAATAAACTTGTCTGTGTGTTTAATGAGAAAGTGATTTTGTTTATTATTTTAAATGTATAAAAATTACGCTAGAGTAATTATTTGCTTCTCTTGGCTTTAACAGAAAGTAGTGACAGCTTTGGACAAGACTTGGCATCCGGAGCACTTCTTCTGTGCCCAGTGTGGATCCTTTTTTGGACCCGAAGGTACTGGACACATTCCCCAACCATCAAAGCACAGTTGTCTTAAAAGGAACAATTGGTTTCAATCAGCATGTGTCTTTGCTGCCCTCTAGGTTTCCATGAGAAGGATGGAAAGGCGTTCTGCAGAAAGGACTACTTTGACATGTTTGCTCCTAAATGTGGCGGCTGTGCCCGAGCTATCCTGGAGAACTACATCTCTGCCCTCAACTCACTCTGGCACCCTGAATGCTTCGTCTGCAGGGTGAGTCACTGGGCAAATCCTTAACGGATCATTATTAAAATCCTATTTAGATAAAAGCAAATCAAGATTTTGCTTTGATTAACATGTCCACAAGACATTTGTATGGATCTCTATAGCTGTCCTTTACTGTACATCTACATCTGATTAGCTTTTAAAGTCTACCCAAATCAACATGGCCACCACATCTAATCAGCCTTTGCCAACAGTCAATGTTCTGATTTAAAGTTTGTCATGAGTCAACGATAACACATCTTGTGAAATCCTTTAATACCTCATGAGATCATGAAGAGCATCATTCTTCTCATCATAAGTTGTTAGTCTATAGCTCTGGCATGAAAGGCAGCAGGTGATGCACAATCCTTTAAGGAATGCTTGTCCTTTGAGTTTAATTATTTTTGCAAGAATATGAGCAACAATAAGAAATGCAGTTTAACGTTGCAGCTCTGAAACAAAACAGCTGCACAGCAGAGAAGCAGTCCTCACATAAAGCATTTTCAGCTGCATGTTTACCAGTGAAACAGAATTTATTAGTCTAATTTTCCATGAAGGAAACCGACGTTATAAACGTGTTTTCCAGGAGTGCTTCACGCCGTTCATTAACGGCAGCTTCTTTGACCACGACGGACAGCCGTACTGCGAGGCTCATTACCACGAGCGGCGCGGCTCTCTGTGCTCCGGCTGTCAGAAACCAATCACAGGCCGCTGCATCACAGCCATGGGAAAGAAGTTCCACCCAGAGCACTTTGTGTGTGCTTTCTGCCTCAAGCAGCTTAACAAGGGCACCTTCAAAGAGCAGAACGAAAAGCCCTACTGCCACGGCTGCTTCATCAAACTCTTCAGTTAGACTCGGTGTCTGCTGTTTCTGCGTGAGTGAACACACTTCGGTGCATCTTTGAGGTTTTAACGGATGTTTTCATCACATCATGAGAGTAGAAAATGTCTTTTTTAGCTGTTATTAGCTGTGACACTGAAAGGACTTCTCTGAATGTCCATACTTTTACACTTTACTAAAGACATTTTTAAAGAGCCCAAAGAGATTATTTTTAATTTAGACGCTTATTCTTGTGTGCCACAGAATCTAGAAAGCAGGTAGCTACTTGTTCCTTGTATGTGTGTACATAAACAGTTTTAACTTGTAAAGTATTTTTCCCATACTGCAGGGCGAGACCTTGCAACACACGGTGGTGAGACTGTGTGGACAGTTTTATGCAGATCAGATACAAGCTGCTTGATTGCATGGACCACTGAGAGTTACCCTAAGCAGTTTTAAAGTACTATGAGTGTTGAATACTCAGTGTTTGGCCAATGAGTTCTAAAAAAATGTATTTTTCTAGCTAATGAGGTGGCATTTAAGACAAACGTAAACAATCTTAATATGTACACACACAAAGATACACATCCTCCTCTTTATTATCCTAGTCAGACCTTTTGAGGCATTCAGCAAGTTCTTAGATGATACTTTCTTAAAATGTATTTTATGCATCAAGTATCATCATATTACTCGTTCCTTTTTTTAAAGCTTACCATAGAAAGTAAACTATTTTGAGCTTTAATATAGTTAACTTCTATTTGTGTTAAGCTGTTTTTTGTTTTTTAAGTGAAATCAAACATAATTATGACTTTTTTTTAACTTGTAGAAAGTGAGATCCTTATTTTAAATTAAATGTGATGAATCAGATCTTTTCAAGCAGTGTTCTGTGGATAGGTTATGAATAATAAACATCTTACCTGTTGGAGATGACTCTTCGAATGACCATGTTTTAGAGAAATAGTTTATTTCTGTCTGGATTGACGAGCTAACGGTTAGTTTGAGCGGGGTGAAGGCCAAGGTAGATCGCTACTGCCGTTTTAAAACTTCTCAGATCTCAAAACTTTCATAGCCATTTATGTGAAAGTTATTTTATAAACCTTTACAACTGTCATTTTTTACCTTACACTGTATTTGGATTGAATTCTGTGGTGACTTGCAAGTGCAAATAATGGCAGCAGCAGCCTAGCTGTAGCACTTTAAATGCAGCCCTCATAGTTCTGATAAAATAATGGTGTAATGTAAAATTCACAAAGATGTGAAGATTTATAAAACATTTATTATTAAAAAATTTTGATCAGATATGCTTAGTGACAGCAACAGTTTACTGTACTTTGATCCTTACCCTGCTCGGACTAGCCGTTAGCTTGTCGTTTGATCCATAAATAAACTCAATCTCTCCAAACTGTTTGTTCAAAGAGCGGTCTGCAACAGGTAAGATGTTTACTATTCATATCTTTGTAATAATTATTTGCAACTTCCACAAAACCCCACTTCATAAGATTTGAACTTCAACTTTCAAACACAGCAGTGTGCGTGTTTTGTTTCGTTTTAACATTTATAATGGTCCTTTTAAAATTTCATGTACTTAAAACGTCAAATTAAATAAATACATTTATATCAAAAAAATCTAAATAAATCATGTCAAATATATACTATGATTATAAATGTTTTAAATTGTGTTGCAATTTCAGAGGAAATCGAGCTCAAACGACGATTCTTTATGAACATGGGTGTTTTTTCTGCTGTATCTGCTTACATTTATTACAGAGAATAAATTTTAATTCTATTTTTCAACACTTTCGATATTTAATTGTTGCCACTTGTGTTCGTGTCACTGTATTAAATTCATCTGTAAGACTTGTTAAAGATTTATGGCGTAACTGTGCGTTCTGGTCTGAAGTATGCTCACGTCTTTGATTTAGGGTTTTGTCAGCACCAGTCGCCGTTACAATCACAAAATGAGTTTCTATACCTAGAACACGTTCAACTTGGTGACAGAACTGTGTTTTGTCTGTTTTGTTGATGAAAATGTATTTTTGAGCAGATATGCAAAGAGCTGGCTCTGTTAGCATGTAGCCTACTGCAACAATGGTTTACCCAGGTCTCGTTCCTGCAAACAAACACCAGCTTCAGAGGAAACGTTTTGAAACCAGGAGCTGCGAGCCATCGTTTCAATGGCACCTGTGCAAAGGTCACTGGCGGAAGCTGGATGTTTTTACTGGTCAAGGATGAGAACATGACCCCGAACCAGGCCTTACACAACGATGTGTTCATTTGTAATCAGCTGTGCTCTTGGCATGCATCAAATGTGTTGGTTTTCTTTAAACGGGGAACTGCAACATTGCCTTTATTTTTTTTCTGTATGCAAAGAGTGAGTACACAGCAACCACATTCAAGTTGGGTTTTCATTTCTTCTTGTGCCAAACGTGTCAATGCAATAAGGTCTTGCACACTGTGGAAATCTTTCCTGTGATCTGACCCTTTCTGACCTGAACTCTGGGAGAAGCTTCGCCTGCTGCGGTGCGTTGTAGCCGAGCTAAACGCTGAAACAAGTGAGCTGAGGAGGAGCGTGCTGTACGGATGAATTCAGCCCACATCACGTTCAGACGGCTGTAGCAGAGGTGAATGTGGTTGTTGTAAAACAATTTAATTTTGCTCACATGTAGATCTTACAATAAATTGCCTTATCATTTTTGCTTTCATAGGAAAAACGGAAACAAAGGGTTTTGCTTTTATTGCAATTTATGGAGATGCATTCATGTGATTATTTACTGTTTTGAGTTTTCTCATGAGCTGTAAACTTGTGTGGCTCTTTGTGAGGATGAGCCCGTTTGGTAAACTTCTGCTAAATAAAAGATTCAAAGTCTTGACTTTTGGCATTACGTCACTTCTGTGTGCTTACGTTTTATTCCAATTTGAAACGTTCGTCTGTGCTGGACTGCAGCAGATCCTTGGCGCGTGGTTTTTACAAAATAAGTAAATTAAATTTTCAGTTTAGAAAAATCTGTTTTAACGCATTATTCTCAAGTGTAGTACTTTTAGAGACGTTTGTAAATCAAAAAATAAAAATGGTTGTACATCATAAAAGCATGGTTTTTTTTTTTTGGTATGTTGTGATCAATATAAATGCACTTAAACTAAACTTTATCACAAAGTATAGACCAGGACTATTCAACTGGTGGCCCACCAGTGAGTTGATTTTTTTTTTCGGGTGGGGTAGTCATGGTTCTGTTTATTGCATTTATGATTCAATGCAATAAAAACAAATTTAAATTGTAACGGATCATTGCAATACTTGGTTTATTTACATAATGACTAACTGCTGGATGTCCGGCCTCTGAGCTGTTGGGCTTTCAGAACCCGTGGCCCCCTGAGCAGTTTTGTTGAACAGCCCTGCTCTAGACAATCGGATTATGAGTCAGAAATAAATTTTTATTTCAAATCCCTGCAGTAAAAGCGCTGAGTGATTGTGTTTCAGTTGGGGGTCTAGATACAAACAGTCTGCAATACTGTACAGGTGTATTCTCCGTCATCCACCATGGGAGGTGCTGCAGCACCCCTAGTAATTTTTAAATAAAAACATTCAACTCGATCCTGAGAATTTCTCCAGATAAACGTCGTATCAACAACCCAACTGCCTCTGGTGAGGACCACATCTGTAACGCGCTGGTTGTGCAATGCGTTGCTGAACGTGCGAAAACCCGTTAGGATGACCGTTCACTCGTGCGATTCAATACACCTTGCAAACACAACAACAGATGAACGCATCTCTTCGGCGAGATGTTACAACCTGAATTCTGTGCTTCGTCCGAGCTCGAAACTTGTTCGCGAGATCGGAGACGTTCTGACCCCTGTCCAGAATCTCCAGGCACTGCAGGTTCTGAAGACGGTGGAGGCACAAGAAGTCTTTCTCAGGCACGTGATTCTGGCGAAGCCTGAGACTTCTGAGCTTCGGAAACAGTTCTGGGATTCGAGCAGCGTGAGCTCCCAAATGTGAAGGCCAAGGGTCTACGTGGAGGTGGAGGAGATTTGGCAGCTGCGCCGCTACTGCTGCCAAATCTACCGAGGACAAGCCAGGGACGCACAAAGTGAGGCTGGTCACCGTGGCAGGGATGGAGGTGGCGTACAAGTTCACGGGTAAACCTTTGACGACGACCAGGTTAGACAAGTTGGTGAATTTAGACAGCCAACTTTTCAGGTTCTCAAGTTCTAGTGACAGTTCTGGACATTCCTGAAGTGAAGACTTGTAGAAAACGGCAAGAGTCCTCAGGGAAGGGATCATGGTCCACGTGTCTTCAGACAGCGGATGAGTCGAGCAGTTGATGAGTTCAAGGCTGGACAAGGAGGAGGACACTGTTCCAAAACCTGGTCCTGGAACCTGAGGGTAGATGTAGTCTGCAGACAGGGACAGATGCTTCAGTTCAGGGAGGGCAACAAACGTGTCAACCATCCTGACGGGTTTTCTAAAACCGTCTGTGTTGTGACAAACCAAAGATGTAAGACTCCTGAGGTAAGGCAGCAAAAGAAAGAAGTCGCCAGAGGGAGGTTTGATGTTAACGCCACATAAGCTCAGGTGGGTGAGATGCTGCAGTTTAAACCCCATGTTTGTATCTAATAGCACAGGAACGTTTCTCAGCGCCAGACGAGTCAGATGTGGAAAGTCGTTTGTGAAGTTGAGGGTCTGGGTCTGAGAGCAGACCGACTCCATCACCACTGTGGAGAGAGCAGGAAGAGCCTGAGAGAGGTGGCTCCAGTCCTTCGCTTTGGTGCTCCTCATCACCACGCTGGAGACTTTCCTGCGACGAAGAACGTCCCAGAACCGACAGTTGGAGGAGCCTTTCTTGTACGTCAGAACTACAGTCCAGTCTTTCCAAAGAGACCAGTGGTCGATAAGTTTCTTGAAATACTTGGAGCATGCCCGGACGCTGCCTTTGTCTGTCACTGACAAAAATCCAAATATGTGGTTCCAGACTTCAGGCGGAAAGTGGACATAGGATGGGCACAGGGACATCTTCTGGTGTTTATCGGCGGCCGTATGGCGAAACGGAACTACTTTCCTTAAAAACCACGCTTCAGAGTTGACACGGAAGCACTAGGAGTGATTGACGTAACAATTATCCAATAGGCGTGAAGCAAACGCCAATAGCTCTGCTCTGATTGGTCGTTTGCTCGGAATAAATACGTCGCGCGCCCATGTTCTTCCTCTTTCTTTCACGCGACCCTGTGTAGTGGTGAGTGTTTTTTTTTCTTCCCCTCGCCGTTTTTCAGCGCTAAATTAGGAGTGTAAGAATTACGTGAGAAGCTTTGAGTTGAAGAGATAATTGTACGTGCTGCTCTACGACGTATATTTTTCGTGTTTAAATTTAAACGTAAAGCAGCAAAATGTAGCGCGGCCTTTAGCGGTTCGTTAGCCGGCTAACGTTAGCCACAGACCACATGTCGAGGCCGGAGTTCCTGGTTGTGTCGTCTTTGTTCTGGATCAAAGTTGTTTACGTCTCATTCTGTTCTCCGGTTCTAGAGTCAACCTTGTCTTTAAACCAGCTGTTCAAGCGATCCTTGGAAGCACTGTCAAGATGCCCAGGGAAGACAGGGCCACGTGGAAGTCCAACTATTTCATGAAAATCATCGTAAGTATCATGATTTCTAACCAGATCACGACATAACATTGCCACATGCGTTCTATTAAAAACTTTGTCTTGACATAGCGTTTCTTTCGCAGCAACTTCTGGATGACTATCCAAAGTGCTTCATTGTGGGGGCGGACAACGTGGGCTCCAAGCAGATGCAGACCATCCGTGTGTCTCTGCGTGGAAAGGCCGTGGTGCTGATGGGTAAAAACACCATGATGCGCAAAGCCATCCGCGGTCACCTGGAGAACAATCCTGCTCTGGAGAAGTGAGTTCATCCATCTCCCCCTGGGGTTTGTTAAACAGCAGGATATCTACTGTGCAGCTTGTGTGGTGCTGCATTGTCGTTCCCCCTGCTGAAAGGAAAATGTCTCCAGCTATGCCTGTCTGTCCACGTCTCACGGCAGCCAGGGACGCAAGGTTTCACACACTTGACCTGCAGACTTTATTAGAAATTAACTTGAGCGTATTGAAAACTGTTTGTTTTGACAGGCTTCTGCCCCACGTTAAAGGGAATGTGGGTTTTGTCTTCACCAAGGAGGATCTGACTGAGGTCAGGGACATGCTGCTGGCCAACAAGGTACAGAACTAGTCCATATTTAAGGATTTTTAAAGTCACCAGATTTATTGCCAATTAATGCATCTCCCTGCAGATAAATTTATTGAATATAAATAAAATGGCAGAATTGGCAGCACACGTCTTTGTCTAAAGCCTGTTTTACAGAAAAGTTTTCAGCAGCAGAACTTTAGGTCGATGAACGTTCAGAGTAATAAAAAAAATAAAACAATTCTGATTAGTACCAAAGTCTGCTCAGTAATCCAACAATGTTAAGTCGGGTCATCTGGACGGTTTCTTTTTGTTTCCTCAGACTGATGAAGCCCTTTGGATGGAGGGTGAAACGTCTCGGCACAAAAAAAGAAACAGTCCCGATGACCTGACTGAACATTGTTGGAAATCTGATTAGTGCGTTTGCTTAAAATGAGCTGCTCTAATTGTGAGTAAAGGTAAAGTTTGCTGGACTCTACAGTCGGCGCTCAGTTCTTTTTTTGTAGCGTCCTCATGAAGGTGCAGGATAAGTTACAATGCAGCCTGTTCAGTACTGTATTGTCGTTCCCCCTGCAAACATTAACCTGTTTCCTAGCTATCCCTGTCTGTCATTATCTCTTGACTGTTGGGGACGCAAGGTTTCAGACATTCGTATCCCAAAATCTGAAATCTCAAAGTTGCGTTTTAAGGCTTTGGTTAAGCTAAATAATTGTAACTTTTACTGTTCCCTTTCAGGTACCTGCAGCTGCTCGTGCTGGAGCCATTGCCCCATGCGACGTGACAGTGCCAGCCCAGAACACTGGACTGGGTCCTGAGAAGACCTCTTTCTTCCAGGCTCTTGGTATCACCACCAAAATCTCCAGAGGGACCATTGAAATTTTGGTGCGTTTGACAACAGTTGATCTAGTGGATATAAATCACAGCCACGTGCATGCAAAAATGTTTAAATTTAAAGCAGAAGTATCCCAACAGCCAAGTAACCTCTTTTTCCCCGTTTCTTTAGAGTGATGTTGGTCTGATCAAGCTTGGCGACAAAGTTGGTGCCAGCGAGGCCACGCTGCTCAACATGTTGAACATCTCGCCCTTCTCCTTTGGACTCATCATCCAACAGGTGTATGACAATGGCAGTGTGTACAGTCCCGAGGTGCTCGACATTACAGAGGCCTCTTTGCATACCAGGTTCTTGGAGGTGAGTTACAGGGTTTATTCACAACACTGTAACTATTATTTAGAAACGCTGTACTTCTAAATTGTCAGCTCATTCTTAACTTCTGTACATCTAGGGTGTGAGAAACATCGCTAGTGTTTGTCTGGAGATCGGCTATCCCACTTTGGCCTCCATCCCCCACTCTGTCATCAATGGCTACAAGAGAGTCCTGGCTGTCGCTGTGGAAACGGACTACTCCTTCCCCCTGGCAGATAAGGTATGCTCATTCTACAGTTTTTATTTGGCGTGATGAGTTTCGATATAGCTTCCGGTCAGTTCTTGTCGTCTCTGAACTTACTAAGCAGTCAGGGTTACCTTTGATTTCAGACGACCTTTTCTAGATTCTGCTTTGATCCCTTATCCCAAAGCTAAAAATGACTGGAAATGGGGAAAACATCACTGACGTTTTTGTTCTTTTTTGATTTTGTCCTCGCAGGTCAAAGCCTTCCTGGCTGACCCATCTGCTTTTGCTGCTGTTGCAGCACCTGTGGCTGCTGTAGAGACTGCTGCAGCTCCAGCTGCTAAGGAGGAGGTTAAGGAGGAATCTGAGGAATCGGATGACGACATGGGCTTCGGTCTGTTCGACTAAAAATACAGCGAACAGAATGTTTGAATCAAAAACACCACGATTCAATAAATTTTATAAAACCTTTTTTTGTTGACTTTTCCTTGTGTAAATTTTGAGACGTGTATTTGACTAATTTCAACCTAAAGATAACCAGGATTACGATGTAATGTTCTCATTTAGGTGGGTCTGTAAAGGATAAGGGATACTGTGATAAACAACCGGAAATGAGACTGCATGGAAAGAAAAGGTCACTTCCTGTTTGGGTGTGCCAACTTTCAAAGTAATGGGCTACAAGCTTTTTATTTTTTTTTAACGTTTGAAATTGAGATTTGGAAGAATGTCAAAACCTACTAAATGTATCTGGTTTAGAATAGTCTTAAATTTGATAATGCAAGTGCTGCTTTTAGGTTCAAAAAGCGTTCAATACAAAAAAAAATTTTTGCTTTTAGGTTGATTAGATGACAAACTTTTCACCATCTAGGTCACATAGCTTTTAAAATAGCCCTGGGCCTGAACAATATGCATGTTTTTGGATAAATATCTGGCTAGATCAATCAAGTATCGATTGATAAACCTATTTTGTTAAGGTCAATTGTATTTTAAAAGGACCACTTATTGAATAACTTACTAAATTGACTTATTGAGCAAGGGAAAAGGCCTGGTCCTAAAGGTAACCCAACATGTATGTTTTTGGACAAATATCTGGCTAGATTAAGTATCAGTTTATGGATAAACCTATTTTTACAAAGGTAAATTGTATTTTAGAAGGACCAGTTGTTTTAAATAACGAGCAAAATGGACTTTTATTACGAAAAGGGAACACCGGAAGTCCTTGGTGACGTCACAGATGTGTTGAGGTAGAAGGAACGTCTGCAATGGCTGAGGTAATTTTTTTCGTGTGTGTTTATAGTCTTTAAAACGACACGGTTGGTGTTGAGTTGTGTAAATAATTTTACTGGTTCCCAGTGGTTTTACTTTAGATAATAAAGCCGTAAATTATGGTTTCTACCAGCAGCGTTGAATCAACGTAAGTTACGTAGGTGGTAGCTAGCGATCTCTCAGACTGGTAGTTTCTGTTTACTTTTATCTTGGGTCGTTACTTTCACCTGTATGTTCGGATTAGACACTTGATTACATGCTAGATTTATATAATCGCAGGATTGCGGTTCATATTCACGTGGTGCGCGCACACGACACCCTGGCTCGAGTTAGCTTGTTAGCCGATCATGTTTTTGCTCAGACCCACAGCTTACAGGACCTCCAGCAGCCGGCTGTCTCCTCCAAGGTGTTTGTTCAAAGAGACTACGGCTCAGGAACAATATGCAAGTTTCAGACCAAGTTCCCCTCTGATCTCGAATCAAGGGTACGCACAGAGTTCACCTGGTTGTTGTGATTTATTTAAATCTAAACCTCTGTAAGATTGTGGGTTTCGACTGCTTGTGTGGTTTCAGCTCGATAAGCAGCAGTTTGAGGAGACCATCCAGACTCTGAACAACCTGTACGCAGAGGCAGAGAAACTCGGTGGGAAGTCCTACCTGGAGGGGTTCCTGGCTTGCATGACCGCCTACACCATCTTCCTCTGCATGGAGACACACTATGAAAAGGCAAAACTGCTTCACATCTGTGATATAAACTTTGGAGGGGTAGACACGTTGTACATGATTAAGTTTTGTTCTGTTTGTGTACAGGTGTTAAAGAAGATTGCCAGATACATACATGACCAGAATGAGAAGATTTATGCTCCAAGGGGCTTGCTGCTGACGGACCCCATAGAGAGAGGCCTCAGAGTTGTATCCTTGAGTCATTTCAATTATATTGTTTATTTATTATGGCCAAAGGCTGGAATCGAGATTTTCTTTTTTATGACCATTATCACATCTTTCATATTAGTCATGAGTTTGTCACAAGTTTAGGCAGTAAACATTAGTGTACGTATATTGTTAAAGCTTGGAAATTTGAATCTATCCATCCATCCACTATCTTCCGCTTGTTCTGAAGTCGGGTCTCGGGAGCAGCAGTTTGATCAGGAGGTCCAGACCTCTCTCTCCACAGCCACCTCTTCCAGCTCTTCTGGGAGGACTCCAAGGTGTTCCCAGGCCAAATGAGAAACATAGTCTCTCCAGCGTGTCCTGGGTCTTCCCCAGGGTTTCCTCCCAGTCGGGCATGCCTGAAGCACCTCCCTAGGGAGGCGCCCAGGAAGCATCCTTACCAGATACCTGAACCACCTCAACTGGCTCCTCTCAATGTGGAGGAGCAGCAGTTCTACTCTGAGTCTTTCTCGGATAACTGAACTTCTCACACTATCTCCAAGGGAGAGTCCAGCTACCCTGCAGAGGGAATTCATTTCATCCACCTGTATCCATGATCTCATTCTTTTGGTCACTACACAGAGCTCGTGACCATAGGTGAGGGTAGGAATGTAGCCCAACCGGTAAACAGAGAGCTTTGCCTTACAGCTCAGTTTCCTCCTCACCACAACGGACCGGTACAGAGTCTGCAATACTGCAGACGCCGTTCCAATCTGTCTGTTGATCTCACTCTCCATTCTTCCTTCGCTCGTGAACAAAACCCTGAGATGCTTGAACTCCTCCACTTGAGGCAGAACTTCACCCTTGACCCGAAGAGAGCAATCCACCCTTTTCTGGTTCAGGACCATGACCTCAGATTTGGAGGTGCTGATTCACATCCCAGCCGCTTCACACTCGACTGCAAACCGCTCTAGTGAGAGCTAAAGATCACGTCACAATGACACGAACAGGCCCACATCATCTGCAAAGAGCAGAGATGGAATCCTGAGGCCACCGAACCGGAAACCCTCTGCCTGCTGGCCGCACCGAGAAATTCTGTCCATAAAAGTTATGAACAGAATAAGTGACAACATGCAGCCCCGGTGGAGTCCAACTCCCACCCTGAAGGGGTCTGACTTACTACCGGCAATGTGAACCAAACTCTCTCACACCGCTTGTATAGGGACTAAACAGCCCGTAAGAACGGGCCCCCAATCCCATACTCACAGAGCACCCCCCACGGTGTACCCCGAGGAACACGGTCGAATGCCTTCTCCAAATCCACAAAACGCATGAGCTGGTCCGGTGTTCCACGGCCAGGATGAAACCCGCATTGTTCCTCCTGGATCTGAGGTTTGACCAACGATCGGACTCGCTTCTCCATTACCCTTGAATAGACCTTACCAGGCAGGCTAAGGAGAGTGATGCCCCCATTATTGGAGCACACCCTCCGGTCCCCATTTTTGAAGAGGGGAACCCCCACCCCAGTTTGCCAATCCAGTGGCACTGCCCCAGATGCCCACACGATGTTGCAAAGGCGTGTCGGCCAAGACAGCCCCACAACATCCGAACCTTAAGGAAATCAGGTTGAATCTCGTCCACTCCCGGAGCCCTGCCGCCTCGGAGACTTTTAACTACCTCTGCGACCTCAGCCACAGTTATAGATGGATCAACCCCGAAGTCCCCGACTCGCCTTCCTCCATGGAAGGGATTCTGGTGGGATTGAGAAGTATTCCCTCCACCTCCCTACGACATCACTGGTTGAGGTCAACAGCACCCCACCTTCACAAGATACAGTGTTAGTAAAGTGCTGCGTTACCCTCCTCAGGGGGACCTCGGATGGTTTGCCAGAATCTCCTCGGAGCCGACCGAGAGTCTATCCGAGGTCTCACCAAACTCCTCCCACATCCGAGCTTTTGCCTCAGCAACAGCCAAGGCTGTGGAGCGCTTGGCCCTCCGGTACTCCTCAGCTGCCTCCGGAGTCCCACCTGCCAACAAGGCCCGATAGGACTCCTTCAGCTTGACAGCCTCCCTAACCCGGGGTGTCCACCACCAAGTTCGAGGATGCCACCACGAGAAGCACCGACAAACTTATTCCCCACCTTAGCTGGGATGCAGTTAAAGCTCTCCCGGAGGTGTGAGTTGAAGATCTTTCTGACGGGTTCTTCTGCCAGGCGTTCCCAGCGGGGTCCGTCTGGCATCTTCCCCTGCCATCTGATCCAACTCTCTACCAGGTGGTGATCAGTTGACAGCACAGCTACTCTCTTTACCAGTGTCCAAAACAAATGGCTGCAAATCAGATGACGTGACTATGAAGTCAATCATCAGTCTATGACCTAGGGCAGATCTGTGCAAGTAAAGCTTCATAAACGTTACTGGGAGGCTTTACACAGCTGTACTTCGGCATAAAACAGACATCGGCACTACATTTTTTAGTTATGCTACTTATATAAAGTGGTGCTGGAAAATTTGGGAACTATTTAGAATTTTCTATATTTCTGCATAAATATGATTAAATTACTGTTTCTGTTCAGTGCCCCGAGATGACTTCTGTTGTGACTTGGCACTATATAAATAAACTGAATTGAATTGGACCTAAAACAAGTTTAGGTCAGATGATCAGATTTTCATACAAGTCCTAAAAGTAGATGCAGAGAACCCAGTTAAACAAATGAGACAAAAATATTATACTTTGTCATTTATTTATTGAGGAAAATGATCCAATAGTACATATTTACGAGTGATAAAAGTATGTGAACCTTTGTTTTCAGTATCTGGTGTGGACCCCCCTCCCCCCGCAATAACTGCAACTAAACATTTCTGGTAATATTGGATCATTTTATTTAATAAATAAATGACCAAGTATTATAATTTTGTCTCATTTAACTGGGTTCTCTTTATCTACTTTTAGGACTTGTGTGAAAATCTGATGTTTTAGGTCAAATTCGTGCAAAAATATAAACATTTATAAAGGGTTTGTAAACTTTTAAGCACCACTGTATAGCTGATATAAGCAAAAGTGTCTTGTAAATGATCAGTGCAGTGCTGGAATTCTGCTAAGAAAGTCTGGGAAAGAAAATGATTGGACATTATAAAGTGAAGTGAAAATCCTAAAATAGCATTTGGTCAAAGCTCTGTAGGTTTATTTGTTAAATATAAAAAAGTTTCTCAGATGTCATTAAATTATATGAAGGTTATTTTTGCATTGTGCATATTTCCTTAATTTGCCATTTTTCAGGTTGAAATTACCATCTTTGAAGACAGAAGTATTGGCACTGGAAGATAAAAGAAGCTTGTGCTTGAACACCTTTCAGAAAAGTTTCAGACTTGAGAGTCGGCCTCACTTGGAAAATGATGCTTTGGAGTTTTGACATGGTGTTCTTTTTTTGTAGTGAATGAAAACACAATTCCAGGACGGCGGTGCCTTTAGTCAAAAATCAAATGGAAAAGACAAAAACGTTATAATGGTCATTATTCAGAAGTAACCCAAATCTTTTATTCCAATTTTTTAATAATGACTAACAAACACTTATCAGGACTTTCTTAAAGCATCACAGAAATGTGTTTTAACTTTTAGTTTTTGTCTTTTCTTGAACATAATTTTTTTTTTTTGACTCTTCACAGTATAAGCCGATGACCTACCAGATATTCTTCAGCTGTCTGTCTGATCTTGTATGTACAGACAGATTTGAATTTATGTATACCTTTTGATGTAATAATTTCTCCTTTTATTTATTAGAACTTTAAAGTTTGATTTCTTTGAGTTTGTGCACATTTTCTTGTCTTTTTATGCACAGTTGTTGCCTGAATTGTAACCCAGTTGATCAGATCAGATTTTATTAATTGTGCCATTATATTCACATTTTTTTCATCACAGTAATTGCAAATGATTTTATGTACTTTTTGAAACTATCAAGATTATGTTTTGTCAGTGCTGAAAATGGCTGCAGAGCAGGTTTGAGTTGTGGCCGGTAAACTGTAAGATGATGTGTACTTATACACAGTATTGACATGTTGGTAGAGAGAGTTTTGGTGAGACAAAAAGGTTTGTATTTGTTAGAAGAATGTAAACTTTTTGGTGGGGGATCATTTTTTTAAATTGTAAGCTGCATATTTATGTGACGTAGAGGACGGAGCATGTTTAACCAAGTTAATCACGAAATCATATAGCTTAGTGCATTTTGAAAATGTCGTTAATGTGGTGTTGTATAAGTGCACCAGTGCTCCTTAACTGTTTTGTCTGCTGCATATTTATGTTGCAAACGCCATGGTATTATTCATTATCCTTGAACATAGAAGAAATGTAAATGCTCCACAGTGGTGTTTGATTCAGTCACCTTTCTATTGTCATGTTTTATCTTAAAATAAATTCCGGTTCCTTGAAATATGTTTATGTCGTATTTTTTACATCAAGAATATGTAAACATTTAAAGAGACTTGCAGAATTAAGACTTTTATCTGCAAGTGGCATTTTCGACTTGTTTCACGTGTTTTTGTTTGTGGTGCTTTTATTCTGAAAGCACCAAACCGGATGTGTTAAACTGTTTCCGGAGGTCAGCGGGTCACTCGCCTGCTTGTAAATTTAATTTTAATCACCTGCGAAGGTAACTTCTCGCCGAGTCGAAACTGTTCTTTATCTTTAAAGGTGAGTTACAGCAGGAAGTTGTAGAATGATAATTAATGCTCGCATAACAAAAAAATAAAATAAGCTAGCTTTGTTTTCCTGGAGTTTTCACTTTATCGAGGGTGCGCTCATAAAAACACCTATTTTCTGCCAATTAATTAAAGTATTTTACTTATTTAGCTCGTTAAATAACTTTAAAAAGAATTGCATTTATTCTGCATTTGGGGCACAGTGTTTATGCTCTAATTTTACAACTATATGTAGTTTTCTATATAATAACTCCATCCTTTATGTTAACAGACTTCGTCTCTTTTCACCCTGGCGTTTCCTTGTGTCGATGGGATTTACCTCCCGAGGGAAGAAAATCAATTCGTGCATCATGTCATGGATGATTTGGAAACATACCAACAGGAAAACAACCCAAAGAGGTCAAATATAACTTGCTGATAAGTCTGTTTTCTTTAAGTAGTTTTGAGGATTAATGCTTCTGTCTTTGTACATGTTTTAATCTGCTGTTTCTGGCAGAAGTCAAAGTGTACCATACCATACCATACCAATTTATTTATAGAGCACTTAAAACAGCAACAAGGCCAACCAAAGTGCTGTACAAAAGAAAACAAACATGCACAGCGGACAGTAAAACATAAAATAGAAATACAGATACAAATAGCAGCAGAAGCTAACTAAAATGGCCAACAGAGTAGAGAACAGACGGGACCAAAACAAATCACACCGTGTTAAAGGCAAGCGAATAGAAGTGGGTCTTCAAGCGAGACTTAAAGACTGAGAGTGTGGGAGCCTGCCGGACACTCAGTGGCAACTCATTCCACAGTCGTGGACCTGCGACAGAGAAAGCCCTGTCACCTCTGAGCTTACGACGGGTTTCTGGGACTGAGAGAAGCATCTGGTCTGCTGACCTCAGAGGTGGGACATATGGCTGCAGAAGATCAGTGAGATAGGATGGGGCGGAACTGTTCAGTGATTTGAAAACATACATGAGGATTTTGAAATGGATCCGAAGGTGAATGGGTAGCCAGTGCAGGGAGGCCAAAACTGGCGTGATGTGCTCTCTATAGCCTGTACCAGTTAAAAATCGGGCTGCAGCATTTTGGACCAGTTGTAGACGAGCAATGGAGGACTGACTGATTCCAAACAGAAGTGAATTGCAATAATCAAGCCTAGATGTTATGAAGGCGTGGAGCACTGTCTCAAGGTTCTTTTTGGAGAGTATAGGCTTCAGCTTAGACAGCCGTCTCAGCTGAAAAAAACAGGATTTGACCATCATGTTTACGTGACTGTTGAGTTTTAAGGACAGGTCCATTATCACCCCCAGATTAGTGACCTTTTGTTTCTCTAGCGGGGCTAGAGAGAAAAAGTCAATGTCATGGTTCATGAGTGAGCCACTGGGATGGAACAGCATGACTTCAGACTTCTTCTCATTGAAGCTTAAGAAGTTTAAAGCCATCCAGTCCCGGATGTCAGCCAGGCAATCAAGAAGAGGCTGAATAGAGCGTGTGCCTCAGGGGGAAGTAAATTTGGCAATCATCGGCGTAGAAATGAAAGGGTATGTCGTGTTTGCGGAAGATAGCACCTAGTGGCAGCAGGTATAAAGAAAAGAGAAGGGGACCGAGGATGGACCCCTGCGGTACCCCCCCCACTGGAGCGCTGTCGATGCCGAACTAAAAGTGTAGAGATTATTATACATTGGTAGCAGATTATAATAAATTTGCAATATGCTTTGTAAGTCATTCCTTAATAAATAAAACCAAAAACAACATAAAAGGGTAGTTCAAAGTTAGAAAATGTAAAAACTGCTCATTTAGTTAATATGTTGATGAAGCACAATTTGTTTTTCATGTTTTTACTCCATCACTTCCATTTTTGTGGACACTTTTTTTCCTTATTTTTATATGACCATTTTTTGTAGTCGCGCATTTCTTTTTCTCATTTTACTTACTAATGGGAGACTTTCTCTAGTATAACTTTTAAAAGACTAACACTATTGTTTGTGTTCACTGAATGCTTTGACTTGCTCTCAACAACCTCTTGATTACACCTAACATGCTTCGACTTTGTCACTTAGTTACACACACATCTATCTGTGTATGTGTGTGTGTGTGTGTGTTGATCCATTGCATGCTCAATAATTCTGGTGGGTAAATTGAACAAGGTTGAGTCTTGTCCTCTGGACGGATTATTCCAGTGGTGTAGTCTACGTGATATGCGGGTATACGAAGTATACCCAGTAGAAAAGCTAAAAAATATCAGTATACCCATTTAAAAGTGCCTAATGATGCATGACATCTCATGAGGCACGTGTCATTGATACGTTAAACGGTAGTTAAACGCTTCCATAACAATCTATCGATATATGCAGTGCTTGTTTATTCCACTTGCTTATCCAGCAAATTATTGTATAATTAATATCTAAAAAAAGTTAAATCTGGTCCTCTGGACATTCAAAAAAAACAAAACAAAAAAATCTAGAAACGTTTCGTCTCTCATCCGAGAGACTTCCTCAGTCTGAGGTGCTGTTTTCAGCTCAGTCTCTTAAATAGCACCTTCTCAGAGTGGATCAACCAGTTTGCTGCTGACAACCAAAACCAGTTGATCACATGCTCAAGAAGGACCATCAGCCTAACAATGGATCATTAGCACACTGATGGCTGTTTACTATTCACAGAGGGCTGAGTGATACTAGCAATCACAGCATTGTAAGAGGGGGACAGTTGAACCCGGAGGCCTCCACCCCTGTTTAATGATGGACAATTTCTTTTCACAAAGATGGCCTCCTTTACTCCTCTCTCAAACCATCGTTCCTCTCTGTCCAGGATGTGAATATCTTCATCCCTGACAGAGTGACCGCTGGCCTGGAGATGAGTGTAGACCGTAGAGTCCTGGCCTGATGATGTTGATCTTCTGTGCTGGGCCATCCTTTTGGCCAGTGGCTGTTTAGTTTCTTGATGTAAGACTGATCACCCTCCTGACACTGAACAACATACACAACATTACTCTGTTTGTGCCGGGGGACTGGATCTTTGGGATGAACCTACTTCTGTACTTACTACTTAATACTTGAACATGTTTTACTTTGATACTGTTTTATAAATTCTAAAACATGTTTTTAATACAAAGCCAATTGTTGTACAAAGTTTGTTGTTCATTTATTCCAATATAAGCATCAGATGAATTTAGAAATGTTCCAATATGCTTTAAATTCAAAATAAATTGATGATTACATTGTACTAACCGTGGTTTCTAAGCACAGTATACAGACCGACCGTGGTAAAGTTAGTTTTACGTTGGACATTCGCACTTGTTGGCTTCAGCGGTGTCCAACGTAAAACTAACAAAAAATAGACTTCACCACTGGATTATTCTTTATTGAAACGTTTCTTCTTTTACCCGAAAGTGCTTTTACTTAATATTCAGTCTTATTATAATGTTCCTTTTTATTTACCCTTTATTTATACAGGTAGTCTCATTGAGTCACAATAACTCATTTTCAAGAGAGACCTGGTTTTGGGAGCTGATGATGGGGGTTAAGGGCCTTGTTCAGGGGCCCAGAGTGGAGCAAATGAGGGTGGAGGCAGGTGTGGGTGTTTCACCTTTTCCACCCACATTTTGATGTTGACGGTACCAGGAGTTGAACCTGCGACTTTCCGATCACAGGCCCATCTTCTCTAACCTCTGTGCCACCACTCCCCAGCTTATAAGCAGCACCTTCTCGTAGTGGATCAACCAGTTTGCTGGTGACAGCCAGAACTAGTTGTTCACATGGATGGAGGACCAGCAGCCTAACAGCCGATTGTTAGTGCCACGATGGCCGCCTGCTGTTATACTAATGGCTGAGTTAGTTGCAGCTCTTCAGTCTGAAGAAGTCTTTTGCATAAAAGATGAAATGTTTCAATAAAGAAGAATCCGTTCAGAGGACCGGACTCAACCTTGTTAGAATTTTATTTTAAAGTTTGTGTAAGCTCATTGTCAAATATCCAAATATTTATAATGTTTTTTAGTCTGTAATTTCAAAAAGCTGACACCGTTATTGTGCTGATTATTTGTACAGCTGTTCATGCAGTTCGGCTGAACAAAAGCCTTATGTGTATTTTACAAAAGACGATGTTTGTGAAGGATTTAAACTCATGTTTAAGGAAATGACTGCGGTCACATTTGAATGTCATTTATATTTATTCATATGTGGCTTTTATTTTACAACCAGACACTTTTACCATCTTTCACAAAGGCTCATTTTATTAGAAATAACAGGCAATAAACATGTATCCCCGTGTGTCCCTTTCTATCGGTCCAGCGTGCTGCTGTTCCCCCCATTACCCAGCAGACTGCGGTACCTGGTTCACAGGACTGTGGAGGACATGGCAGAGCTCTCCACCTTCTCTGTGGGTGAAAGTTGGTGCCGTCAGGTAGTGGTCTGCCATTCTGAGTTCAGGTAATAAATCGTAAATCTATGGCCTATGCTTTAAAAAAAAAATGTCTAAGAAGATTGGATGACACAACTTAGTAATGTTTTTAAAATGTTTTGGGTGTGACTTATAACTGAGACCGTTCAGAACTACATGCAAAGCGTTCTGTTTGTCTTCTTGTAGGCGTGTGTCGGATGAAGATGGTGGTTTTCAGGGTAACGGAAGTTATTCTGAAGAGCCCCTGGGCAGAAAGGAGGAGGTGGATGGCAGCATCCAGTCTAAAGCTCCTGTCCCAGCACAAAGCCGGGCACCTAAAAGGCCAGACCAGGCCCTGTTTGTGCCCCGAGCTGTTCGAGTTAGACGGTCGTTACAAAACTCTCAAAGCTCCACAGCAAACGAGGACTCCCAAAGTTCAGCTCACTGTAGCAGTAACTCACTTAGCAGCGCACTGGACTCTAGTTCCAGCGCACTGGACTCCAGTTCCAGTGCACTGGACTCCAGTTCCTGTCCTGAAACCACAGAACTTAAAACACAGCAGTCATGCGCCAAGGTGGTGGAGAATAAAACAAACAGTTGTGCAAACAGTTCAGGGTCTTGTTTTCAGGACGAGACACAAGAGTTGGCCCTGAGTCTGCATGAAAGTGAGGCTGTTGTCTGGAATGAGACTCGGTCCCTTTTTTCTGAGATGAGCTTGGCTGGAGACGAGAGTGAGGACCAGACTTGTCCATCAGACAAGGTGCAGATGGAAGACACAAGCACAGATGATGTTTCTGAACTGGTAAGTTACAGGAGCTCTTGTCTTTGGCTTATTCTTCATAGACGCTGCATATTCATCTCTCCACATTCCATGTAACGCCGTTTAATTTGCTGTCCTTTCAGATTAAAGCACATCTCCAAGAAACAGACTGTGTCTCCATAAAACAGGTTCACAGCGATTACTCCCTCTATGAGAACGTTGCTCTCAACTCTGATGACTTGGGCCACGTGATCGAGATCTACAACTTTCCAGCTTTGTTCAAGACGAACGACCTCCTCGATGCTTTCACAGACTACAGGTAGGAGACCAGAGCTCAGCTCACCGAGCGCCGCGTTCGAATCTTCAGTAATCCGCTCCGATATTTAGAGAAGGGCTCCGCGCTAATGTTGGTTTACACATTTTCATCAGTGTATGTGTTGTTTGAAACAAAACATTAACGTGTACTTAACATTATTCCAAATAAAGTCTACCTGTATGTTGAGACTTATGATCTGCATGGGAAGGTCAAAGATTATACAATCTTTCAATATTATTTTTGCTTCCTTTCAAACACCACCTTTAACAATGACTATACCAAACATAATGGAGTTTATATATATTAAAAAAAACTGAATTTATTTATATTTGTTAACCTCCTAGGATCCACATATGCAAGAGTTCAGGTCTTAGGAGGTTAAAGAGTTGTTCTTTGTACAGGTCCTTCTCAAAAAATTAGCATATTGTGATAAAGGTCATTATTTTCCATAATGTAATGATAAAAATGAAACTTTCATATATTTTTCAGATTCATTGCACACCAACTGAAATATTTCAGGTCTTTAATTGTTTTAATACTGATGATTATGGCATACAGCTCATGAAAACCCAAAATGCCTGTCCCAAAAAATTAGCATATCATGAAAAGATTCTCTAAACAAGCTATTAACCTAACCATCTGAATCAACGAAGTAACTCTAAACACCTGCAAAAGATTCCTGAGGCTTTTAAAAACTCCCAGCCTTGTTCATTACTCAAAACCGCAATCATGGGTAAGACTGCCGACCTGACTGCTGTCCAGAAGGCCATCATTGACACCCTCAAGCAAGAGGGTAAGACACAGAAAGAAATTGCTGAACGAATAGGCTGTTCCCAGAGTGCTGTATCAAGGCACCTCAGTGGGAAGTCTGTGGGAAGGGAAAAGTGTGGCAGAAAACGCTGCACAACGAGAACAGGTGACTTTACCCTGAGGAGGATTGTGGAGAAGGGCCGATTCCAGACCTTGGGGGACCTGCGGAAGCAGTGGACTGAGTCTGGAGTAGAAACATCCAGAGCCACCGTGCACAGGCGTGTGCAGGAAATGGACTACAGGTGCCGCATTCCCCAGGTCAAGCCCCTTTTGAACAAGAGACTGCGTCAGAAGCATCTCGCCTGGGACTGCTGCTGAGTGGTCCAAAGTTATGTTCTCTGATTACAGTACATTTTGCATTTCCTTTGGAAATCAAGGTCCCAGAGTCTGGAGGAAGAGAGGAGACACAGAATTCACATTGCTTGAGGTCCAGTGTCAAGTTTCCACAGTCACTGGTGTGTCATGTCATCTGCTGGTGTTGGTCCACTGTGTTTTATCAAGGGCAGGGTCAATGCAGCTAGCTATCAGGAGATTTTGGAGCACTTCATGCTTCCATCTGCTGAAAAGCTTTATGGAGATGAAGATTTCATTTTTCAGCACGACCTGGCACCTGCTCACAGTGCCAAAACCACTGGTAAATGGTTTACTGACCATGGTATTACTGTGCTCAATTGGCCTGCCAACTCTCCTGACCTGAACCCCATAGAGAACCTGTGGGATATTGTGGAGAGAAAGTTGAGAGACGCAAGACCCAACACTCTGGATGAGCTTAAGGCCGCTATCGAAGCATCCTGGGCCTCCATAACACCTCAGCAGTGCCACAGGCTGATTGCCTCCATGCCACGCCGCATTGAAGCAGTCATTCATGCAAAAGGATTCCCGACCAAGTATTGAGTGCATAACTGAACATGATTATTTGAAGGTTGGAGTTTTTTGTATTAAAAACACTTGTCTTTCATTGGTGGGATGAAATATGCTAATTTTTTGGGACAGGCATGTTGGGTTTTCATGAGCTGTATGCCATAATCATCAGTATTAAAACAATTAAAGACCTGAAATATTTCAGTTGGTCTGCAATGAATCTGAAATATATGAAAGTTTCATTTTTATCATTACATTATGGAAAATAATGACCTTTATCACAATATGCTAATTTTTTTAGAAGGACCTGTACATGTAACAGACTTGCACACAGAAAACTATTACAAAAAAACCTCTAAATACGTATTTATCTTTGGCTATAGATGGGCACCAAAGGTCCTTTCTGACACAGTCTTGTCAAAAGTTAAACTTCGAACTGGTCCAAGTTAAACAAACACCACATTGATACAAATACAGAAATAAAGTCACAACTTCCGTCTGTTTAAGCACAACTCAAAATCACATCTTAACCCTTCTATTGCATCTGTGCCGTTTTTATTTTCAGACTAACTTTAAGAACTATTGTTTCTGTGACTTTTTATCGTCATGCCAGTTTCTCTTAATTCAACAAAAACTGGCTCAGTGATGAACACGCTATTAGATTTTCTATTTATTTAAGTCAGATTTTCTAGTTGATGTGTGTTTTAAAATGTCAAAATACAGATAGGTAATGTTTGGCTCATCTTTTTGAAGAATAAGAAATGGATGTCTGCTAATAATCTGCTGTTAAAAGAAAAGTTGCAACAATAAAGTTAACTCATAAACCCAGGGAGTCCAAAGCAAAGGGCCTGTTTGACTTCAGACACCCAGATATCTCAACCACACCTAAATATTTAGAAGTGTGGTTGAGATATCTTATTTTAAAGTATATATTCTTGTTCTTAAATTACAAAAAAAAACAAAAAAACAATCACCATAAGCTCATTTTTTGCATCTCAGTGATGGTGGGATGAAGATCAAGTGGGTGGACGACACACACGCACTCGGGGTTTTCTCCACGGAGGCAGCAGGTGAGAGCTTCAGTGTAAACATGAAGTCGTGTCGGAGGTTAAAAACTGGACGATGACTAAAAAACAGCGTTTGTTTTTAGCTCTTCATGCTCTCTCCATCTGCCACCCGCTGCTGAAGACACGAGCGCTCTCCAAAGGGAGTAAAAAAGCCAAAAGCAAGGCCATCAGATGTGCAGGTGGGAGTTGGAGCTCTGATCGAGATCTGCACCATGTGGTTGAAAGTGTCTTTATGTTATTTTGTTTTGTTTCCCTAAAGAATTCATCCAGCCAGTGAAGGAGCGACCCAGGACAGACTGTGCTGTAGCCAAGCGGATGGTGACCAGAGCTTTAGGCATACAGGGGCGAGGCAGACTGCAGCGATACTGACTGTAAATACTGCTGCTGAGCAAAGGAAACGTTTTAGGTTCCCACAGTGAACACGGAGCTGCTGCTAATATCCTAAATACGTGTTAGCAGACTGATTAAATGATCAGCTGTAAGGCTCCATCTTTGTGTTGATCAGTGATTTTGTTCATAACTAACAGTAAATACAGTATATCATCATCATGAAGCATTAAAGACACAAGTCTGCTTTGATCATATTTTATTTAAAAACACAATTCTTGTCCACATTCACCTCAGCATCCAAAATAAAAGCAATTAAACTTAAATTGCTTCATCCAAACTAATTTACAAACCTACGAGGAGGTCTTTTTACATCCACGTGTGGCTGTTGCAGCACTCCCACAACGCCGTCGCAGTCCCTGATGGTAATAACTTAACAAAACTCAGACGACGACACTGGTCCAGATGGGATGTACAGACCGAAGGTGACAACGCACGACAAAAATAATAAATACATTTCCACAATAAACTTTGGGAACACACTCAAAAGAACCAGATCCAAGCAGCTGTTGCAGGCAGTCACTTGGAGGCTCAGCCAGAAAAATAGAAACCTTATTTTCAGTTCCTTATAATAAAGTGGACACACATTGCAGTGAATATATAAACCATTTGTATCCAGCTGTGTGAAGAGACACATTCAGGACAAAACTGACCAGCTCTAGCACCAAATTTAACAAAGACTATTTTCATATTTTCATCCATCCAGAGTCATCACATCTATTCAGGAGTATGGCCATGTCCTATTTTTGGTCTTCACTCTCCAAACAACTTTGTGTTTTAAAGCACTTGTTGCTGAATAACTCATTTGGCTACAATCCTTATTTTAAGCACCAGGTTTCATCGACAACAAAGACACAAACAGAACTAACTTTGTATATAAAAAAAAACGAACATTTGGCAAGCAGTTCATCTATTGAGCTGTAGTTTGTACCGGTTGAGTCCTGGACTCGACAGTAAGCACACAGCTCTCTAGTGGTTGTCAAACACGACTGTTGGCTTCCCTGATGTCCTCCATGTGTTCAGTCCTCTTGGTGGTTCTACCTGTGTGAAAGCTGGTTGTTCAGAAGTCCGGGAAACGTGTCCTCTACGTCTGAACTTAATGTGCCCCCTGCGATGTTAAACAGGAAAAAGATGATTAGAAATATTCAGTGAAACGACTCGACTGAAGAAATTCTCTGTTAAACGGCGAGGAGGATGACTGCGGTGTGATGCAGCAGTTTCCTGAGAGTTCATTAAATTGAGTCTCGCGCGTCAGATCGTGTCCCTCTGAGGAGTCTCACCGAGCATGAGCAGTACGACTCTGTCCTGCAGTCAAACAGGTTGTCATGACGACGGACCGACAGATTTCACTCCATCATTTACACTCGGAGCAAAGTATGAGATTACATTTAATTTTCTGTAGTTGAACTATACAGTTTCTGTTGTTCATTGTTAGCCGCACAAAAAATAATTACAGCTCCAAGTTCAATAAATTATGATTAAAACTATAAAAAAAATATTTCCATTGGCCCTGAAATAGGGACTTTTAAAAAAATTTATTGCTTGTCTGTTAAACTGAAGTGTTTTCCATTATATTCAAAGCCCTCAGCTGTTTTCAAAATCTGTTTCCTCCCTGTCAGGTGCAGGGTATTCTCAGGGTTTGGTTGATCTATTCCATGTGTGGCCGTTTCTAATGTTGCAAAAATATATTTAGTTTAGTTGTTTTCTCCAACTGTGGACAAAGTTTACGTCATTTCATTTCAGACTTAATGAAGTTGTGGAAACTTGAAGTACGTTTATACTTGTTACTGTTCGGTTATTTCTCAGTCATTTTGTTGCTGATTTGACACAATGGTCACATTTTGAGGAACGTCTAAATTTCATTTAGAAAAATCTGGTACATTTTTTTAATTTATTAATAAAGTTTATATGTTTAAATGCACTGAGCATTAATTTATCAAGCTGATTGTATTCTGCATTGATGTACAGTTTGTTAATTTGCAACAGAATTAAACTGCATGTAGTAAATTATGTGTTAATTGCTGCATTGTTTTAGAATATGAACAGATTAAAAAGGTATCACTTCCTGTTAATGTTAAGTATTGTAAAAAAAAAAAAGTCTTGGTTCATTATAACATTTTTTGTACTTTTGTGTAAATAAAAACCATTTAAATGTTGGACAATGTTTTTATTCTTTAGCTACATGGTGTAACAACAACAACTACGTTATAATTATTCTGTCAGGAAACTAAAATCTTTCAGCAACATTTCCTGAGTGTTTACTGGTTTAGAAGACTGACGTGTGAAATAAAGACGTTTGAGAGAGACCGCCTCACGTTTGTGCTCATCTTCTCCAAAGATGAGCACGTTTGGACCCACACTGGATCCAGGAAGCACTTTTACATCGACTCTTGTAAGAATATTAGACATTTGGATGCAGATCCAGTGCATTCACTGAATTTAAAAACCTTGACTCTAATGGATTAACAGATTTTATATGTATGTAAATGTTTCTGTGCCCTCAGACGACTTCTGTTGTGATCTGGCGCTTTATAAATAAACTGAAGAATTGACTAAGCGGTCTTTAAAGTGGATACGGTGCAGCTTCACATTTCACCACGTTCGAACAAATTGATGTTTTATTCCTGTTGCAGGAGGAATCGGGTCTTCTCACCTATATGACAGTTGTACGTCCATATCCGATGGCCATCATATCTTGAGCGACACTTCATTATGTTGTTGGTGTAATCGGACTCTGCAACCTCATAGTTGGGGTTTATCACAACCTGTAAGGGAGATGATGATGATAATGTTGCAGGTTCACACCGTGGCTTAATTTATTGATTGCAAGGTGAACAAAGAGTTTGTGTAAAGTTCAGAGTCATTCTTGCGTAGATGTATGGTCTACAAGACCGTGGTGGCTGGAAAAGAGACTTTTTCCACCAAAGGATTTAAATGATCAAACGAGACTAAACCAGTAGACCACATGTACCTGCAAGATGTAGTCGCCAGGCTTTAGGTCTGTGATGTCTATCCACTGACAGTCGATGTCGTGTCTGTAGGTGTCCCAGCAGCCCACCGTGATGCCCTGAGAGCCGAAGTTTGCACATTCGTACCTCTTCTGTATACCTGAATTCAGAACAGAGTTGGCGTCAAGATGCTCAAACGTTCTCTTAAGCAGCCATGTTCTACTGAAACAGGAAGGCTGGTGTCCGTCCTGACCTTCGTCACAGTAGGTGTCCTCCAGACAGAAACTGGCTTTGTGTCCCTCTGCTACTTTTGTCCCGTTCAGACTCAGCAGGTCATAGTAGGTGAAAACTTCCATACTGTGGTAATGTCTGGATCAAACCGGGAGAGGAGTGTTTAAACATCAAACAGTCGATTCATTAAATATAATAAACGTGTCTCGTAGCTGACACTTGAGTCAAATCTGAGCGCGGCAAGATAACTGGAGAAAAGCTTTTATTCCACTGTGATATCGGGTAATTGTGTGAAAATGAAAATATGTGCTGTCACAGTCACTCTATACGATATAATCACACAAACGGCAGGTTCTGTTGACGTCCCACCTGTGACATTCATGCCAGACCCAGGAGTGGGGGGACGCCCGCGGTCTGAAGTCTGACAGACCGTTGTTGTGGATCTGGGAGGAGAACCGGAGGAGGCGGCGGTAGGAGCTGGAGTCCGCTTTGTCAGCTGTGCTGGACAAGCAGCGCTCCTCCTGGGCACACTGCAGAGCGTACAAGGGCCTGTCCTCCAGGTACGTGGTCTGCTCCACAACCTGGGCGCTCAGGACCAGGTCTGGGGCCGCTGTGAGGGGGAGAGCCGCAGGAGATGATGTGATTAAAAACCACTTCTATCTCACAAACAAAAGTTTCCAGTACTCTTTAAGAAAATACTCCTCCTTACTACCAAAAAGTACAATTTAATGTATTATACCGTATTTTCTGTCATACACGTTGCACCGCCCTTTAAGTCGCATCAAACCAAATATGTCTAATGAAGTGGAAAAATCCATAAATACGTCGCTTCGCCGTATAAGTCGCATCTATCATGCGTCACCGCTGACAACCTGGAAATGTGTGCCAAAAATCGATTGGCTGCCAAAGTTCGGCCGCGGGAGCGTGCACAGGAGGACTTTAACAAGAATTTAACAAGATTAACACTTAAAAACAATTTTTTTTGCTCAAAATTCTAGTAAAGGTGCGTCTCAGTCTAACTTTTACTTAATAAATGCACTTTGGCGGTCAAATCAGCTGCATTTCAAAACCCGATACGCGGAAGTAGGAACGCACAGAGGGACAAGTCGCTGCTCATTTCTTTGAAATTTAACAAGATAACCACCTAAAAACAAATTGTTTGCTCGACTTTATAGTAAAGGTGTGTCTCAGTTGAACTTTTACTTAATAAATGCACTTCAGTGGTCAAATTAACTGCATATCGCTGGGGCGGTGCAGTGAAACGAAGCTGATTTGACGGATGCTCCAAGCGAGCTGGATGAAGGTGGCCGTCAAAAGCAAGTGTCATTAATAGCCACTTTTACCTATTACATGACACAAAGGTATGCCATACTCCTCTGCTGCTGTCTACTGGCTAAAAAAATGATAGTGTTCAATATTTTCAGTCAGAATGAATGAAAACGGTCACATCTCAGCCAAAAATTGGTTTATAAATATGGGAAAAAATCTATAAATAAGTCACTTTGGTGTATAAGTCACAGGACATTCAACTTGTGCAAAAAATGCGACTTATAGGGCGAAAAATACAGTACTGAAAAAATGGTAAAACAAGACTAAATAAGTGTTCAACTAAAATGTGTTTTTAATGCATTTCCTTACTCTGTGTGCAAGAAACTCCAGCAGCAAAGCGTCCGCCCCCTTTAGGACAGGTGACGTGTTTCCCATGATGCAGACACTGATCCAGAGTCAGCTCTGTTCCTGAACATCTCACTCCACTCATCACCACAGCATCAGATGATGAATCTCCTTGCCAGTACCATGTCTCCTAAAGAAAATTGAACAAAAAAAAAATGTTAAAATGGCTGGACACTGAGGAGTAAGAGGTGATCCCACTGATAACCTGTAGCAGGCGTCATCTAAACATTTGATGAACTACATTTAAATGGAGTCAGAAGGGTTCATTTAGGCATCTGAGCTATCCTGCAAGGAGAATCTATATCACACTGTCCTGACTCAGCCTGTTTGCACAGTTTTGCAGACCAAAGGGAAACGTTATGAGTGGGAAAACTCAGACTTTCCATTGCCCTCCGTGGAAGTGGAGGATGTAAATGAAGGTGAACTCGGGGGGGCTGACGGTGGTCTGAGTAGAAGTGCAGTTTAAGCTTGCTGTCATTTGTTCCATCTGTGGTGGGGGGTTTGCCTGGAGAACTATTTATGAGTAAGTCAGGAGTCTCCAGAGGGTCTGAGGAGCTCCAGGAACTATTTTACTGTACTCTACACTAAAACCCTTACGTAATGCAAACTAACAGAGTGGTGTGTTTTTAAGATAGCTTGTCCAGCAATGTTGACCTGACACCCTTCACTTAAATAGCCTTCATCAGATCCAGGCCAAGATCCACTCAGACCCCCTGCGGTCACAGACACACCTCCTGATGATTCGTTCATACTTTCCAGACATATACAACCTAAACCACAGCAAAGATATAGAAGACAGGAGGGAGTTCCCCCTCAGGACATGTAGGCAGCTCTAATCAGTTGTGAGCAGGACCGCAGTGAGACGCTGACCCAGTTGTAACTTGTTTTTACTGATGGAAGGTCCACTATACTAAAACACAAGCTAAACTTCTCTACAGTCCTGCTGAAAGGCTGCAGCAGATACTCCTCCACTAATTGGCTTTATCTGCTTTTTCTCTTTGTTTTTGATGTTTCGCAAGTAATGACGTCATTTTTTTTGACCTCTGGAATCAATAAAGCTCAAGTTTGTTAAGAAAGAGAGAGTTAATGGCCTCCGCTGCCACGCACACGCATTTACAAACAGTTTAAACTGAAAATGTGAGGCTGGTGTGAGCTCATCCTTTTCTTATGCAGCTGTAACTTTCACATCAGCTCCTGCTCCTCTCCAGTCTATAAAACTGGGTTTAAGGTAAATATGTTTTTATACATCACATCATGCTGAAAAATAAAGTGTTTAAATAATGTAATGCGCAGAATATATAAGTGTCGTCAGTGGATCTGTTCTCAACAATGAGAGGAATCCTGAAACACAGTGGGTTGGCAAATAAAACTTTATTTTATCATTTAAAATTTAATGTCATGGGGTCTAATCATCTCAAATACAACTGACTATCACTTGAACTCATATGAAAGGCAAAATGTATATTTTGATTTGAATATAAATACAAAATATGTAACACTATCATTTTCTTAGTTTATTGCAGAGGGCTGACATCTGTATTAATTCTTTATATTTTAAAGGTTTCATTTTAACATTAACAATAAAGGTTTCCTACCACATTAAATCCATTAATAACTCTTAAAACATGCATTTTTTAAATGTTTTTGATTTGAATGTTTATGCGTATAACACAATTTATTTGTCATTAAATGACTGGGAGGTGAAGGAACTGACTCATCAGAGGTTTTTGTAAAAATTGTGTTAGAATACAACAAATTGTCCTCACCTTAGTTTATAACTTAATTTGTTGATCAGTTACGGAAATCCTCTCGTTCAAGGTTCAAGGTTCTTTACTGTCATTCGCATCACATGTGGTACACGAGGTGGAATGACAATGTGTACTCAAGGTCACAGTTACACCAAAAAATAGCAAAAATATAAAGTATAAAAAAGAAAACAGTATACAAGGATCTAAGATATACGCTAAACAATAATAATGTAATATAATACAGTGTATTAAACAGCAGTCTGAACATGAGTCTGCTGTGAGCAGATGGGTAGGAATACAGCAGCTTAAGGTAAGAAATCAGCAGCATGGATAATCAGCAGCAAGTATAATCAGCAGTTTGGAATATCTCTGCACAGCTTGATTACGTTTAATCTTAGCCCCAGCTCGATATCTGCTGTGCATCAAGACTGTCTGAAGTGTACTCGTCCATGTTCAAACGTAAACAAACGACTCGTAACTGTTGGCAACAAAACCTGACAGCTGGTTTCACTCATTTATCACAAATTATACAGTATACTATAGTTAGTGAATGATGCACATTTAGCGGTTCTTTTTCTCATGGAAGATGTACATGTGCAAACAATTCAAATCAAACCAAAAAAAAAAGCACCTTTTGACAGCTATTTTTGCTTTAAATTGAGAAAATGCTCCACTCTTTTATAACTAAACAGGCTGTTGTGCATCCACTGTCCAAGTAGGCATTCAAAGAATAAACTGAATATATGTGAGCTTCAGAAACTCAGATGAGACCATGTGGAGGACCTGTATGGACTTGCAGTTTTATGCTGGACCTTTATGCTGAACGTAGATCATTTTCTTTCTCGTCCTAAAAATTATTTTATCTTTGCAAGTCTGGCGGTGAAAAAACTAAAACTTGTTTATGGACGTTACCTGGAAAGCATGGCTGGCAAACCCCAGTCCCAGCTGTTTGCACACCACCATGGCCTCCATGGTTCCCCAGCTGTCGCTGCACACTGAGCCCCACACCAGAGAGCCGTTTCTCTCTGCCAGGATCTCCACACGGCCCTCGTAAGGGTTACGGCCGCCGCTTAACCGAAGCTGAGGGCAGAAGCCAACACATAAATGTCACATCCAGTGTTTTAAAAACATTTGCTTTTTATATGGAGACAGAGTAGCTTACTCGAGTGTTGAAGCCCATTTTAGGAACGTTACACCTGACGGCAGCATCTTCCTCGTGGCTGCAGCCCAACGAGTCGCGGTTAAAGTGGCACTCAGTCAGAGACTTCTCAAACCCAGAGCATTCCACCTCGTTCATGTGAACGGACCCAATTCCTACAGGAGCACATCAAACATAAAAAGTGACTCTGCTGAAGGAATGACTAAACTTACAGCTGCAGCACTAACATCTCACTACAACTAAAATTTATTTTCATTGCTAGAGGAAGTAAATCTGATCTTTAGGGTTCATCGGATCCTGGGAGGACATGTTTGTGTTAGAAACAGAAAGACATAGATGTTTGGGTTCTGTTAGAACACGACCTTACAGAGGCCAAGAAGGAAACCATGACAAATGAAAACGATTCTCTGAGGGATCATGAAAAAAAAAAATCAATGTTTCATAATTTCTACAATAGTTTGTGCAAGTTCCGCTCCAGATGTTGTTTTGGGCTTGTTCTGATCGGTCAGAAAAGGAGGACCAATTCAGTATCAGATGTTCCTAATGTTATGGCTGACTGATCATATTACCGATGGAAACGAGGAGCCTGTGTGTTTGTGACCGAGTTTCACTCTGACATTCTTGCTCGGTCCAGTTCACCGGCTTCTGAAAACAATCGCTAACTGTTCCAAGTCTGCGTGTGGTGCCGTTTTTAGATGTGGTGGTTCGCTCGTGAAGAAAGCCCTCAAACAGCCTTCTTCACTCCAACACAGAATTCCTCTGCTGAACCCCATAAAGGTTGTTTTCTTTTCTGGGAACATTTTGTACGCTCCTCTGTTTTGCTCAGAGAAAAAGGCGGAGAGAGAGGGGAAAAAAAAAAGTGTAAGTTTTCCAACAACCATGTGAATTTTATAAAACTGTGGCGTACAGCATGATAGAGAATCAGCGTTTGGTCCAATGCACAAACATTAATGTTCTACTCCATATATTCTCTAATGCCTGCAAGCGCTGACTTCAGGTCTAGACGGACTGAAGGGAGACAAAAACAGGTGGTACAGACGCCAAAGATAAAGGTGGAGGGCGCTACTTCAGTCAGCACCTTTCGTTTTCACAGATGTCTGCATGTGTAGATTTAAAACGGTGAACGCTTTCAAGTCTTAATTTTTTGCAGCCGTTCAAAAATTCAGTTTGAATTAACTGCACTTGAAACACTTAAAAATTCAGACGTACTTGTTACATTCAGATTTATTTAAAAAGGTCAGAGTAAAAAAACAAAACAAAAAAAAAGAGTTTTTCTTTCACACACAGATGCAACACATTCCCTACAAAAGTTGTTCCCCCTGGAGTTCAGTCATCTGTTTGTGAGGGATGCTCTGATCCAAACCTTGTGATTCTATCAGCTGATCTACAGCCAGCCCCGGTGACTCGAACAGTCCTACAGATGAGACGATTATTATGCGTTTTACTCAAAATCTGCCTTAAAAATCTAAAAAACTAACTGTTGAAAAAAGTTGTCTGTCCCGAACACTTTTTAAACGAGAGGATTTCAACACCACCAACACGAGGAGCATGTGGCATCAGAGCTCTCGCAGCCTACAAGAGCCTCCCCTCCCCCACTCCGATGTCTCATTATGAGCTCATCAACTTCTTTCCAACGTTTGACAACAGAGACGTGACAGTGAGCACACTCCCAGTAGCAGAGGGGGAACAGCTTCTGACACGGAGCGCACATGTTTAGTGCACACTGCAGAGAGTCAACCCACACGAGGCCGCGGGCTCGGATGGTGTTCCAGGCTGGATTCTCAGGGACCGTGCTGAACTAGTTTTCACTGACATCTTCACTCTGTCTCCGTCCCTGGCTAAAGTCCCACAGTGCCTGAAATCATCCATCATAGTAGTGTCAAAAACAACCAACACAAGCTCCCAGAATTATTTCTGACCAGTGGCTCTTGCATAAACAGTTTTTTGTGTGATAAATTGGTTCTCTCCCAGCCACACTAGACCAGCACCAGTTTGCATACAACAGATCCACAGAAGATACCGTCTCTCTGGTTCTTCACACTGCACTAACTCACCTCTGGAAAAATAGAGCACACATGTGAGGACTCTACATGTGGACTCTGCTTTCAACACTACTGCCATCCCCTGACAACTGACTGCCAAACTGGACCAGCTTGGACTAAGCCCATCAATTTGAAACTGGATGTCACGATCGGGTTTTGGATTCAGATTAAGCCAGACACAGGAGTGCAAAAACAAGAACAGTTTTTATGAACTAGTCTGCTGGTTGCTGGGGTCAGGGTCCAAGGCAGGAGTCCAAACTTCTCAGTCTGTATGTGGCAGGAGAAATCCAGAGGCGTGGTCCAATGGTCGTAGCGGGGGTCAAGCACGTAGAAGCAGAGAAACAAGAACAGGGCCGAGTCGTGATCCAAAAGAGTAGTCAAAGGGAGAGCAAGAGTCGTCACCGCGGTCAGATATGCAGACAAATCCAGAAAGGGACAAGGCAAGGAGTCAAAAAACAGGTGAGGGTTCAAGGCAAGACAAGGATACAAGATACTATGACTGAAGGCTTCACTATCAGGGACCATGGGAGGTTTAGTAATTCGGCACTGGTGGAGACGGAGAATGGTGCTTAAATAGAGACATGAACAGGTGAGAGGCATGAAGGTTGATTGCAGTGACCCAGCAGAGTGGGTGTGGTTAAGTGAGCAGGCAGAGGTGCAGGTTGACAGGAGATGAGAATAATAAACATGAACAGAAACTATGACCAGAAGGGCAGAAAACATGGCATGTCATGAAGGGGCAGGGAAGAGAGCAGATGGGGGGCCAGCGGGGGCCACTGATCGTGACACTGGATTCAGGATTTCTGGACAGAGCGTCCTCAGATGGTGATACTGGGTTGCTTGATAAGATAGAAAGGTGCTATATAAGTACAGTCCATTTACCATTTCCCCTCTCACAATTATTGCATTTTGGAGTGTCATCTCCTGAACTTGATAACTAGCTCTTTGGTCTTTCCTGTGTTTAGAGAGAAGTTGTTCACAGAGCACCAGATTCTGTACCTCTGCTCTTTTGGCTGACTCAACATTGGTGATCAGCCCAATAATGTTGTCTGAAACTTCACAATGGGGTTAGTGTGTGTACGGGGACACAGTCATGTGTGAAGTAGCAGTATAGGATGTGACTAAGTACACACCCCTGTTGTATGCCAGTTCTCAGTGTGATGGTTGAGGATGTGTATAGTATCAAGATACTCAAAGTACTTTACATTACAATTTGTGTCCTCATTTACCCATTCATACTGCACTCTAAAATATTCCTGTATATGAGATACAGACAGCAGCTGGAACTTGTTGCTGAGAATCATTTCCACATGGACGGGTTAATGTGAACATGCCGTCCCCGTCATGTCTCATTCACGTCCACGTCGTATTTTCAATTGTAAAAAAAATTTGTATGCACCCTTTATGATTGTATATTGTTGTTGTTGTCCACTGTTGTCATCACTCTTTGTTAAAATTCAGGTCTCTCTTGTAAATGAGTCCTCGTGGCTCAATGGGAATTACTTGTTTAAATAAAGGTTGAATGAATGAATAAATAACTCTACTACATCTATACAAAGAATAATCAGTGTTTTAGATCACATTCATACACCGATGGGACACACATCAGAGGCAATGAGGGGTTCAGTGTCTTGCCCATGGACACTTCGGAATGTGCCTGATGGTGGAATCGAACCCCCAACTCTCACAATGGAGGACGACTGCTCTAACCACTCAGCCACAGCTGTGCCCAGGGTGGAGAGGATGTCCAGCATCAGGTTCTTAGGACTACACATTTCTGAGGACCTGCCATCAGGCAGGTGGTACAAATCCCTCCACTGTCACAGACTGAAGAGCAGCTTCTTCCCCAGAGATGTGGCTGCTTTGAACCAACACTGACAAATAATTGCCACTTCTGCAAAAATATGTGCAGAAGTGGCCCCGCCCCCAAATGTATTGTATATGGTACCAATTTTACTCTGTTTTATCTTTGTATGTTAATTTATTGCAACTTTTGTCTTTACACCTTTATGTTTTTTTACCTAAGAAGCACCTTGAAGCTGCTAACCTTGTTTTGTTGCTTTACTACCATGACAATAAAGATGATTCTGTTCTTTTCTATTTTTATACTGGTAAGTGCAGCACCAAATTCAGTCCCCAGTGTTATGTCCCATGTCAGAAGTCTGTAGGTACCTTGGCCCATCTTGCCACCAGTCAGGGCTTCTTTGGCGCTGCCGAAGCCCAGCTCTCGACACACCACAGTGGCTGCTTTGATGTTCCAGTTGTCGTCACAAACAGTTCCCCACTCGCCGTTCTTCAGCACCTCCACTCGGCCCTCACCGATCATCGCTCCACCTCGAAGGCGCACCAGAGGTTGCTGCAGAAACCCACAAAGTGATGTAGACAGTTACCTTTTGACTGCTTTTTAGATCTGAGAGCACAAGTTAAAATATTTGATGCCTAAAAAAATTACTTTAAAAGTTTTCTTAAATTGGACAACGTGTGTATAAGACTTGTTTTTTTTTTCAAGAGCCAAAAGTCAATCCACAATCTCATTCTTTTAAAATTATTTGTAAATTAAATGAACACAAGTTTGAATTGGGTCGAGTTTTACTCATAATTCTAATATAAGCCATTTAGGTTATTTTTGAATGTGCTATTCGCATCGTTATTACCAAAAATGATCACAAGTCTGTGCATTGTTCTCCCGTACAGGAGGAATTTTTAACCAAATGCACATGCAAAGAAAACTTTTTTCTGTTTGTGAGAAAACTAAATATTGTTTTTAGAGCTTATTGTTTTTTTATGTTTGGGTTAGGTGGGGTTCACTTTTGTTATAAGTAGGAAGAATATCTGCTCTTTCAGACAAACTTCAGGATTTTTAGTTACGTTGCTTGTCAAAACAATAACACACTTCTCACAAAAAGTGTGAAAGCTCAGTTTTTCATCCAGGACTTTGTCTGAGAAGTGCCACAGCTAACCATAATGATCGGACCTACCTCCACCCTGTATGCTTTTCTGAAACCGGCGCTGACGCTCGGAGCAAAGGCCCGTCCTGGTACACAGCTGACCACAGTGGGCATGCCCTTCTTGCATGTGCTGTTGCCCTTCAGCTCTATCTGTCGGCCCAGTTTGCAGTCGGAGAGGTCGGCCTCGTTGCCTGAGCAGTTGACAGAGAAACCCCAGTAGTTCTTCTTACGACGCTTGGCCAACAGTCTGAGGAGAAATAAAAATAAAAAGTTTGAAAGCGCTGTATTGTGGTAACACTACAATTACATTACAAACACAAAAAGAATGACAGATATCTTAAGAACTCTCTTTAATATGCTACTAAAATATTAAAGCTGCTTTATAGGTTTTGGGAAACTTTCAAAGAGAGAAAAATTCAAGCATGCATATCCATCTGTTGCCGTGAGAAACGATACACGTGTTATTATGAGAATTCCTTAACTCTGACCTGACTTCACACGTGAATGAAACTACGGCTCAGATAAAATCCAACATCTGAAGACTTTGAGTCGTGGAAGAAGCCATTTGTGAGCTACAAATGGTAGAAACTTCTTTTAAAGCCTTTAGGTTTGGACAGGTGCGATGACCGTGCAGGTCCAAGTTGCTCTGAATACAAGATCGGTTTGTGAAAAATTCAAGAACTGCCAAGTTTACAGCAGACTGAGGCTCTTTATTTGTGCAAAAATATTTTTACTTTCCTCAAATAAAACGCAGACCGACTGAATGTTATCTTTCACCCCTACCAAACTGAACCCACACACCAGAACATGACTCAAAAACTGGAAAAGGTTGCACGCAGTTAAACAAAAGAGATCTATGTAGAATCTATGTACACCAATACACCACAGTACTATGACTCTGTACCTACCATCAATTGTCTCCTTTCTTTTGGCACTGAAACAGTTCTGAGGAGTCGGGGCACGGACATGTTCTGGGGATTCTGGTTCTGGAAGTTTAGCAATAAATCCTTTCAGACTTTGAAAATGTGGGGTGGGATCTCTAAGGACTGGACTATTTTCCTCAAATCCAAGACATCTGAGCAGTCTGAAGGATGAGCGACGCCTCAGACATTTGAGTGTTTCTCCTGAGTACATTCTGCACCACTGCTGTCCCGTTCATAAAACTAAATCTTCTCATATTATGAAAAATACCGCCAAAGGTCAAAACTACGAATGTGAACTTCCAGGTACAAACTTGGAAGTGTTAGAGTCACTTCTTTGATTGACAGCACTGGGTACCAAATCTGTTTAGATCTGTCTCAGGTGATGACTGAACTGTTTTTGTACTGAGAGGTTTTGTTGCACTGTAGCATCTGCTCCTATAATTGTTTGCTCGTGGGCGTTTGACTCCAGTTCCCGCGTCAGCAGACGGACACAGCAACACGTCAAACTGTTTCAGATTGTAGCGCACTCAGTCGTTTCCCGTTAAAACTTCCTCAGGCAGTATTTTTGGGCTCCTGTCAAGAACCTGCAGGGCCAGGACTGCTCAGTTTCAGAGTGGAAAATACATGAAGGGACGAGGAATGACCAGAGTAAACAAACTTGGTTGTGTAATGTTTCCTAACATCTGTTTGGTCTGGGACCTGCATTCCTGAACCGGCTCAAACCAAAAAAAAAAAAAAAAAAACACAATTAAAAGAGAGTGAGGAACTTTTCGTTAAGTGGAATCTTTTTACATAAAGAGCATTTGTGCCATAAAAGTCTGTGTGGTCTGTCTCGATTTATACTTTTATTAAAGGTGTGATGTTTAAAGCATTTATTATATAATGTGTTTATACTACAGAGCAGGGACTCATTGTAAATAACTGTAAAGTCTAACCCGTTTAAAGACCTTACTTATAATTAATTGACATCGTTTAAAATTCGCAGCCAGCGATTACTCACTTGTAGGGTCGGGCGTTGAAGTTTTTCTCATCGGGGAAGCCGTACATGCCGCAGACGACCCTGCTGTTCATTTGTGTCCAGCCCTCGCTGCAGATCTGCCTCCACTTGCCTCCATCTTTCACCTCCACGAAGCCCTCGGTGATGGGAACCCTTTTCCTGTTAGAGTATGTGGCTCTGATCCTCACGTCCTCCACCTGCACCGTCAGACCCTGACAATGAAAGCAGAGGCATCATTTCTGAACGCTTGCAGAAGAAAACTGATCTCAGATAAAACAATAAGTTTTATTTAAGATCATTCTTTCTTAAGATTTACACTTCCCCACTGATTAAAGTTCTTCTTTTGGATTAGGTCTGTTAATACGTTATCTTTATTTATGTGAAGTTGTCATGAGAACAACTTCCCGTTATGTCAACTTTAATCAAACAACTCTTGGATTGTTGTGTGGATGTGTTAAAAATCCTTTTGGTGGCGATGACATTTCTTAAAGGCTGCATCTGTAGTTTATTCTTTAGATGTTTAGATAACCAAAATATGGATTATCAATAAATCCCCAGAATGAAACTCAGTAATCTGACCTTCTCCTTTAGACATTTTTCCACTGAAGTCCCTCTCACTCTGATTTACTTACTGCGGAGCAAAACTTGCAGATCTACATAAATCAGTTTTTGTGGAATCCAGCTTTCCAGCAGGAACCTTCAGTTTCCTGAATAAACAGAGTTATGTAACCCGTAATGTGAACGCATTCACTAACAAATCGCCGTGTGTCTAAATAGGAACAAAATGTTTACAGGACACAGTCAGTTTCATTTACATGCTGTGTTCAAATGAAATCCTCCACCTGATTTATTATAAATACCACACAGACTGTGATCGTTACATGGAAATGTAAAACTTCTCCAAGAAGAAAGAAATATATTGTAAGACCCACAGTATGTGCATGTTCTTGAAGAAAAATTATGTTGACAAATGTGACAGTGAAGTTCTGCTTAAACTTGCTGCAAAGCCCGATCAGCAGCTGAAATAATGGATTTGTCAGATGTTTGTGGGCAAATATTACTACCATATATTTCTAAATCCAGCTAAAATATGTCTTCCAAATAAAACACGTCTGAAGGTGATACTTCATCTATAGCTAGTTACAAACAAGGACATTAATATCACATTTTCACGTTTCCATTATAAATCATAGAAATCTGTGGAGCAAAGAAAGAAGCATGCGTTTGAAGAAAAGCGTCACAAATCTCCCTCATTTATTTGATTTAAAGACGACTGAATTAGATTTTAGAAGATGACTGGAGAGACGGCATTTCCTGCACAAATGTAGTGTGCATGCTTATTGCTGAAGAACAACTGAAATTAACTAAAACAACATGCTGAATTGTAGCTGAAATGAAAGAACAAGCTTTAATTAGCAGAAACAAAACTGAAAGAACACATTATTTTGCTGAATTAGGTATAAATTAGCACAAATTAGCACAAAAATAAAATAGCTGAAAAGGCAGAAAGAAGCTTAAGCTTCCAGAAGGAAGCGGAAAGAGCTGAAAAGAGCTAAAAAAAATGGTGGAATTAGCTGAAAATAATAAAATTAGCATAAAAACATAAATAGTAGCTGAAAGAGCAGAAAAAGCTGAAAGCAGCCTAAGAAAGCTGAAAGGAGCATAACAAGCTGAAAGTACCATAAATAAGTTAATTAGGCTGAAAGTAGTAGAAATTATCATGCAAAATGTGGATTTAACTAAAAACAACTGAAGTTAGCTAAAAAAAAAAAAAAAAAAGCTAAAAAAAGTAGTTGAAGAGGTAGAACAAGCTTAAATTAGAAGAAGAAAGCAGAAAGAACACGTTTTCCCAATTATGCTGAAAGAAGCATAAATGAGCACAAAAAGTGGAAATTATCAGAAAAAAGGTTGAAATTATTATTTTTTTTAAAACAGCTGAATAGTAGCTAAAAATTCAGAAAGAAGCTATTTACCAGAAGTTACCAGAAGTTAACAGAAGTTAACAGAAGTTAACAGAAGGCAGTGGAGAGAGCACATTTTTGCTTTTTTAAAGTTTAAATGAGTGCAAAAAATGCGCAAGTAGCTGAAAAAGCTAAAATTAGCATAAAACAGCTAAATAGTAGCTGAAATAGCAGACAACGCTTAAACTTGCAGAAATCATTTGGAAGGAGTATAACAAGCTTAGATTAGCAGAAAGAAGTTAGAAGAAACACAAAAATGCTGCAGTTAGCAGAAATAATCTGAAAGGAGCACAAAACAGCTGAAAAAACAGCTGAAAGTAGCTGAAAAAAATGTTTAAATTTGCACAAGAAAGCTGAAAGGAGCTGAACCAGAACAAAATGTGAAAGGAGCAGTACAAGATTGTAAACAGATCTAAAGATTTGAAGGATGTAAAATGAGCTCAGTTCATTTTCTATGAGAGGAAAAAAAGCAGAAAAGGCTAAATATTTGAAAAAGCTAAAGTTGCACCAATGCCAAAAGTCATAGCAGGATTGTCCTGAAAGAGCTGAACGTTTTGATTTGTTGAAATAGCTTGAAAACTGCGGGACGAGAAGCGTACGAAAGAAAAATGGATCACAATAGTGTGAATGCTTCATGAACATTCACACAGAAAGATAACGTAAAGCAAATAAAGTACAATTTTTAAAAAGTGAGTATTTTTCAAGAAATTTTAAGGTGATTTTTTTTAATGGGTGATCCGTTGTCCATGTAAAGGTTAGGTTAAGCCATCTGCTCACAATGTGGCTAAACAAAGCTCACAAGCAGCATCTTGTGCTCTGACCACCCTAAATCAAGGAAAGGTTACCTTTGACCTCTGGCTAACAGCTAATAACCCTGCCATTGTTCTGCTCCCACTTTGAGCCAAAAGCTGCCGTTTGCTCTTGACTGGGTGTGAAGTTGTACCACAGGTGCCAAAAACAGCCCAAACTCTGACATGCTTTATGCTGATTTCAGTACTTTTGTAACAGACAGCCGAAAAAATGAAAAGTTCGGCACGTGTGCCAGAATATTAATCATTTGCCCACTGAGTGGTTTCCTGAAATGGCGTCAGCCTCAAGGAATGTTCAGGACTTCAGGGTCTCCGAGCGTTCGAGACCGCAGCGCAGGAGGAGTCTCCGGGGTTTTAGGAGTGACCCCAGCCCGCCTGCTGACCGCAGCAAAAACTCCTCTTTCATGAAGAGATTCTTGCAAGCTGAGCATGACGGTGTCTGGCAGGATGAGGAGGCAGGGGAACGTGCTCATGGTCACACAGCCGGTGTTCTCAATCGAATGTTCATTTCACTTTTCTTCTTTTTGTCTGGGAGGCTTGAACTTAAACGAGAGATGTAGAAATTATTTTAGAATAAAAGCCCAAAGATATTTAGAATATATAAGTGAAGGAAATGAAAGTTACACAATGAAAGGGTTCAAAGCAGTGCAGTGGACAGGTGTGGGGCTGGTGTAAATGGGGCACAGAGATGGTCTGAGCTGTGTTTAGTTTGGCTCAGAGTGAGGAAACTGTCTGGTGAGTGAGACAGAGGAGACGGGTCCGCAGAGCTGGGGTCAGTCCAGCAGCCTCCCAACCTCTGACCACGAACACAGACTCATCATTATACAGTGTGGCTGCGGCGCCGCCGGACAACCTGCACAACGTTTAGCTCAGCTGAGCTGCAGAGACAGACAAAGAGACACGTAGTACCGTGCAAAAGTTTTAAACAACCCTAAAAAATCTATCTTCTTGCCTCTACAGTCCACGACAAAATATCGCACAGTGACGTTTTAAAGAAAGTTATACCTCTAGGAAAACTAAAAGAAAAATGTTAGTTGTAAAAATATATATATATACTTTGTCTCAAGCTGTATTGTCTGTGGTTAGCTCAGGGGTCTGCAACCTTTATGATCAAAAAAGCCATTTTTACACCTTCATTCACTAAATTAAACGCAACAACCGGTGATTGTTTGATTCTTGTGATTTCGTTTGTTGGCCGAGACTTTTGTGGCCAGTAGGGGTGACATTATAAAGCTCAAAACATCTAATGATTTTTAACATTCATTGATATTTGTACAATTTAAGACTAATGAATAGACCAGATTCTTATGTGTGTGTGGGGGGGGGGGGGGGGTATAAAAAAAAATAACAGTCCTAAGTGATTTTTTTTTTAATTGTGGAAGAAATAATTAAGCAAACAGTTAAAGTGAGTATTTGCAAAAGAAAGGAAAACAGTTAAAACTAGTACTTTTGTTGTTGTTTGTACAACAACCAGTAAAATTCAGTGTTGGTTCTGGTCAAAGCTTGAGCTGCTGCAGAGGAGCCAAAGAGCCGCGCGTGGCTCCAGAGCCGCAGGTTGCAGACCCCTGGGCTAGCTGATAAAGCAAAAACAATTATTTTAGGGTGACAGAAAGAGCCTAAAGATCCCGTTTTGTTTCTTTTTTTTTTGCACAGACGTCTATTTTGTTCATCCCTTGAGTTAAGGAGCTTTTTCATGCGGCTTCGGTTTAGACAGCACCACGGCTCAGTGGTTAGCACTGCTGCCTCACAACAAGAAGGTCCTGCGTTCAATCCCCGGTTGGACCTGGGGTCTTTCTGTGTGGTTTGCATGTTCTTCTCGTGCTTGTGTGGGTTTTCTCCAGGTACTCCAGTTTCCTCCCACACACCAAAAACATGCGTGGCTGCCTTCAGGCCCAGGCCTCCCTTGCAAAAGAGATCTGTGATCTCAGTGGGATTTGCTTGGTTAAATAAAGGTTAATAATAAATAAATAAACGATAAGATGAAAATGGTTGACGCGCTCTCATCTGGATGAAGATGCTGCTTCTGCAGCCAGTCTCTGGCAGTGAATTATTAAAAAATAGTGAGAAAAGTTATATTTGAACGTTGAGATGTTTTTAGTTGTGCTGTTTCAGTCTCATTCTTCTTGTTCAAATCTCAACAAGCACATGAGGTCAAGCTGAGGTCAGTCCTCTAAAGAACATTTCTAAGAGGTTACCTCATCTTACTGTAGTGTACTGACTGTGAGACTGTATCCTTTAGGCTGCTGAATTTCACTTCCTAAAATAATACTCCTGTCGGTGAGCGAGAGGAAAAAAAGAAGAGCGAACTTTACAGCGCTTCTCTCTGAAGTGGGCTTTGGTAATTACTGAACTTTTTCCAAATGAAAGGCTGGCTTTACTTCCCTGATGGAGGCCTTTAACGCTCAGAGCATAGCTGCGAGAACATGAGGCTGCGGTCTAGCCGGTGTCTGACTAATGCTTCAACTACGCTGCATTTCTTCTATTTCATTCAGCCTTCCAGCCTGATGCACGTTCACCCACACGTGTGAAGAAAGTCCCACCCACTCACCTTCTGCCTGCCCCCACTTTACAAAACTAACAGGAATGAATGCTAACCATGCCTCAGCTTAGATGAAATGACTTTCACTTCTGCTCCACCCAGTTCCTGCCTCCCCAGCTTCAGCACGCCGAGCTGACTGACGAGCTCTGCATCTGGAATATCTATCAGTCTGCTGCCCCCATCGCGGCCGTGGAAAAACAGAAGACTCATTTCAGACAGAGATAGATAACCTAGCTTCAGTACAACCAGATAATGAGAAACTACAACCTGGCGGCAGAGATTATCATAGAATAAAATAATCTGCTGCTGAGGTTTATGGAACCTAATACAGAAACACAAGAGAGAAACTTTTCAATTTTTATTCTGACATTCTGGAAATTCATCTAATCAAATCCTATTTTCATTACTTCTTCACAGCTACGTCACGTCATATTTTTACTTGGATTTCTATGGCTCCAGTTGTGCAAACATTATGCTGCAGCACTGAGTCAAACACGTAATTCACAAATCATAATCCCCATTTATTAAGTGAGCAAAATGTTAGGGTTTTGAACGAGAGTAAAAAGCATTCAGCTCTGTGATTCACAAAGATTAACCGAGGCCTCCACAGGATCCAGCTGTTGAACATGTGGTGCAGCAGTCTGATAATTTGCCTGTACAGGAGGAGCTGGCCTCAGTCTCCTGACATAAATCATCATTTTCTCCCCTCAGACGCGCTTATCCTCATGAGCTGTGCACGCATGGTTCTCAGGGAAGGTTCAGGTTTCCTTTGGTTGTTTGCAGAGACCGTGAAGAACTGAGATCCTTGGAAATAATGTATGTATGGAGACTCCCTTAAACATAGCAGGTTTATTAAATGAAGCATGAAAGAAAAGGCCTTGAACAGCTGCATTTTGTTATTACAATTGGCGTGCTACAACGATGTGAATGATGTAATTGTTTTGTTGTTAATGGTCTGCATGTAAACTGCAGCTGTTTCTTTGTCGCTTCAGAAACAAAACATTGTGTCTCGTCCAAAGATGAACTTTTCTGTTCACAAACACGAGCAGCAATAGTTGATTACTTCATCTAGAAACGGATTATTCTAGGACATACACAGTGTTAACTAGAGAAATTTCATTTACTGCAAAAATTCAGTGTGAATGCTTATTGCTGAAAAACAGCTGATATTAGCTAAAAACATGCTGAAATGTAGCTGAAATGAAAGAACAAGCCTACAGTAGCAGAAGAAAGTAGAAAGAACACATATTTGCTGAATTAGGTTTAAATAAATAAATAAAAATGAGGAAATCAGCTAAAAAAAAATTGCTGCAAAACAGCTAAAACGGTAGAAAGAAGCTTAAACTACCAGAAAGAAGTGGAAGGACATGAAATGAGCTAAAGAAAAAGTGGAACTAGCTGAAAAAGCTAAATTTAGCACAAAAACAGCTAAATAGTAGCTGAAATAGCAGAAAAAGCTGAAATTAGCAGAAATAGGCTGAAAGGAGCATAACAAGCTGAAATTAGTAGAAAGAAGCTAATTAGGCTGAAAGTCCCAGAAATTACAACAAAAACTTGAATTTATCTGAGAACAGCTGACATTAGCCAAGAAATTCTAAAAAGTTAGCCGAAAAAGTAGAACAAGCAGAATCAAGTGGAAAGAACACAATTTTCCATATTGGACTGAAATAAGCAGAAATTAGCAAAAATAAAAAAAGGGGGAACTTATTTGGAAAAGCTGAAATTAGAAAACAAATAAATAAATAAACCCAGCTGAAAATTAGCTAAAAAAGCAGAAAGAAGATTAAACTGCCAGAAGTGGAGAGAGCACATTTTAGCTGAATTAGGCTGAAAAAAGTCGAAATGAGTTCAAAAAATGTGGAATTAACTGAAAAAGTTGAAATTAACATAAACAGCTAAATAGTAGCTTAAATAGCAGAAAATGCTGACATTATCAGAAATCATCTGAAAGGAGCATAACAAGCTGAAATTAGCAGAAAGAAGTTAGAAGAAGAACAAAAATGTAGTTAGCAGAAATAATGTAAAAGGAGCTCAAAACAACTGAAAAAAAAACAAACCCCAGCTTCAATTAGCTGAAAGTAGCTGAAAAAATGTTTAAATTTGCCCAAGGAAGCTGAAAGAAGCTAAACCAGAATAAAATGTGAAAGGAGCAGAAAAAGACTGTAAACAAATCTAAAGATACGAAGGACGTAAAATGAGCTTAATTCATTTTCTGAGGAAAAAAAAAAGTGGCAGAAAAGGCTAAATATTTCAAAAAGCTAAAGCTGCACCAATACAAAAAGTCATAGCAGGACTGTTCTGAACGAGCTGAACGTTTTGATACGATTTGTTGAAATAGCACAAAAATTGTGAAACGAGAAAGATGCCGAAATACGTACGGAAGAAAAATGGATCACAATAGTGTGAATGCTTCATAAACATTCACACAATAACAAAAGCCATTTTAGGCTACACTGGCAATCCTTCCTGCTTTCTTTCTGGCACAAAGCAGCAGAATTACACAATAATCCCAGAACTAAACTGTGGTGTAAACAGTGTGGAAAACACAAAACCATTGGCCCTGAACGATTCCAGTCTAACTTGTACCATAAACCTCTCATTATTCCAAAATAGCACACCACAGTCTGTGCTGTGCTATTGTCACAAACACCGTGACAAGCACGAGCTGGAGGCATCGTCTTCACTAAATAAGAATTAATCAAGGTTCTTCTCGTTATAGTGCTCAATTCTCTAAGCCCCATCTAATGAATGTGACTCAAACGTTTAGTCAACGCCCTGAGGCTTCTGTTGTGACTTGGCTCTATATAAATACACTGAAACAATGACCCTCTGCTGGGGTGAATGAACAAAATCAGAACCAATAAAGTGTAAAGTTAAACACATACCGATGGATAATGTAGGATTAGTGGTGAGCATCAAATGTGGTGTAGTAAAATATGACTTTATGACTCAGTAACAGAAATAAATTAATGTCTGTTATTTTTTCATAAGTGGTAAATACGTGACTGAAATGATGCAAACATTTGTTTCCAGCTGTCTGATCCAAGCAGATGATAGTTATAAGTGTACTTGTTGCAGCATATTTAGCTTGTAAACAACATTGATGCAACCTAAAATTAATACTTTTTTCCATTCATGTGATTACTATTATTACATTTATGTTTATGGGGTTCAGTTAGGGATAAATCAGATTGTTAGAAGTGGGGTTCTGTGTGGACAATAAATATCTTACCTGATGCAATTACTGTAGTTCTGTGAATACTGACGAGGTAATGGCTAGTGTGAGCAGGGCAAAGACCAAAGTAAAATGGTACAGCCTTAAAACAATTTCAATTTCGAACGCATTTCATATGAGCAGTGTTTAATAAACCCTAATATAGCCATTAGTTTTACAATCAAGATTTATTTATGCACAAGTGGTTGCAAATATTCTATGAATTTTGGAGATTGGAGTTGTTTTGAGGCAACAGCGCTCTACTGTGGCTAGCCAATAGCCTCTCAGAATAAAACTTTTATTTTTTCCCAAACTGAGGCTGTTGAAGGACCTATCTACAACAGGTAAGATATTTGTAGTTTGTAATATTTTCACAAAGCCCCACTTTAAGATCTGAACTATCTTAGTAAACATTTTCTTGTCAAGAAAGCTCCTGGGATTGGCAAAATTAAAATTATGGCAATAAAGAACATTTGAAGCCTGTAAAAAGACTTTGATTAGTAAAATATGATGAGTTTTAAGCTTGAAGTTTTAAACTAAATATATAAAATTTGATGGTTTAAAAGAATTCCCAAAGTGGGAAAAAAATACCAAAAATACTTTATTCTTTTGATACCAGCTCACTGTGCACACAGCTGGGACTGTTAATGTTCCAGACTGGGTACAAAATGTTAATTCATGCTGTAAACAGGTTGTCGGTTCAAGCAAAGTCAAAGAGGTGTAGCTACACCTTTTTCCCTTTCCTCTGCTCTGTGACTTGAAAGGTTTTGCTTAAACCAAGGAGATATTTACAGGGTGGTAGATTGTACTGCCCTAACGCACCAGAAACCCTAAAAACACAGAACAAACACAGAACATGAAGGTGTTACCTAAATATACAAGCTATAAAAATCAGGAATAAATGAAGAGTGTTCAGCAGTACACGCTGCTCTTCCATTCCCAGTACGGAACTTTGCAGTGGAAAAGTAAACATTTTTTTTAAAATAAATGTTCTACTCAGGCATCCTAACTAAATCCAGTAAAAAAATGCTGTCCTGGTGTGACTCGGCTAATTCCACCCCCCACATCAAGTATAAACAAACGTGAAGCTCTAGTCTGAACACTTCTTCTCTTCTTCGCTGCCAAGCTCATGTTCGTTCGGCTCTGTCATTAATTTGTAATGGAAACCCCCTGTGGCACCTTGTTTTAATAACTCACTTTCAGACGAGCACAAGGAATGCCTCGATGTCCTCTCCTGCCCTCACTGCCACGTTCACAAGCCCACGAGCCTGAGTTTCCATCCGGTGCAGAGGCGTTCTCTGCAGCCAGACAGGATGGTTTTCCTACACTCTGAGTCATCTCCAAAATCCCCCCCGTCTGCAGAGTGGGGGTCTGGTGTGGATAGTGGTAATCTAATACTGTAGGACTCAAGCTTTACAGCAGAATTTTGTAAAACGGGCAACAATAAAATATACATAATAAACAAAAGCAAATAATTAGGGATGCACAATATTATCGGCATGGTATCGGTCGATATTAGCGATAACGATAAATATCGGACATCGGTCATCCCATCAAAATAACTCACCGATATAAAAGGCGCTGTTTTTGTATGAGAACCCAGTGACGAGGACGCCTGCAGCGCCAGCACAACGTGATGACATCAAGTGCGCCGTTGAGTTTAGATTTGTGACAATTTACAAATTTGCACTGTTCGAGTGTTGTCATTGTGTTAGCGACATAAACATAATCCAAGTTGAAGCGTTGCATCATTTTCAGCCCCCTTTCTTGCATCTGCATTTGGTAGCAGGCCAAATTGACAAAGACCATGCAGAATAATGTAGTATTTTAATTCCACAGCAGAGAAAGCTGTGTAGTCTCTGTATGTAGGTCTAGGGGAAATAATACCAGTATTGGTATCGGTTATCGGACAAATAAGTTTTAACATACTGGCATATCGGAGGGGGACCGTAGAGTGTGTTCCAACTACAGGGAGATCACGATCTGAAGCCTCCCTGGTAAGGTCTATTCGGGGTGTTCCGGACACGTCCCACCAGGAGGAGACCCAGAGGAAGACCCAGGAAACGCTGGAGGGACTATGTTTCTCGGCTGGCCTGGGAACGTCTAGGGATTCCCCCGGAGGAGCTGGACCAAGTGGCTGGGGAGAGGGAAGTCTGGGCCTCCCTACTTAGCTGCTACCCCCGCGACCCGACCCCGGATAAGCGGAAGAAAATGGATGGATGGCATATTGGATATCAGTCAAAAATCCAATATCATGCATCCCTATAAATAATACAATGTTTTACTTTATTAATTGTGCATTTATGATAGTTTGGCTGCTCTTTATTCAAGCTACACAATATGGGTTTCCAAGAAAACTCTTCCAGTTGAAACAAGATCAGACATTTAACGCACTTTAATAGTTCAGTCCAGTTCCCGTAAGGAGATCTGGACGCATTTGAAGAAAACCTCTCAGTTTGAGCTCTGAAGCAGTTTCACACAGATAAGAGTTTTCTTTCATCTGTAGCCCAACCTCTGTTACCTAATCTGTGAATCTGTACAGATTGCATGCATCTGCTTGAACCATGTTTGGATGCTACCGGACTGTTAATATTTATGTGACTGTGTGCGCACTGTGTGTGTTTCACTGTGGGTGAGCTCATTCATGTGATCCTACCTCCACGCTGTTGACTTGGCTTTGGAGGAACTTGAAGCCTGGAATGCGCTTCTGGGAGCACACCACCCCGACGTCTTCTGAGTGTTTGCAGTCAGACACCCCAAAGCCATTGGACTCGCACAGAGCCAGGCTCTTCTCTGAACCGGTGCAGTGCACGTTGTCCAGCCAGATTCGACCTGAAACAAGAGAAAAGCAAAAGAGAACAATGTATAGTTTCACAGATGCGTCTCTTGTTGCCCTGCTTTGTTTAAGCTGGTTTTAAACAGATAAAACCAACAAACCTGATGACTTTTTGTTGATAGATTTGTGATTAAAAGTAGTAATAGATAAAAGTTTCCCTTTTAGTTACACAGTGTAAACCAAATATTTTTTAAACTTATAAGTAGACAAGCATATATCTTATCTCAAACAGTTTAAATGAATACTTGGCATGATATTTACATTTATTTATGAGATAAATAGAAAATGTAACAAAAATAGAATACGACCAATGTTTTTCTTGACAATTTGTTGATTGAACTGCCAATAAAATAACTAAAAAATTTTATTGTTTGCAAAACAAGTACATTATTATTATGATTTCCCCCTTTTTTTGATGGCAAGACTCTTTTCATTGAGCTACATGGAAGCTAAAATAAACAGAAGTCAAGATTAAAAAAAATAAACACTTTCTTGAAAAAGTCCAAATCTGAGAAGTGTTTAAATATCATATTTGACAGCTTACGTTGGTGTCACGGCCCTTTGACACGTATTTGATCATTTCTAGCAAAGCCTAGTCACCAAAGACAGAAACTTACTCACGTGGAGAGACTTTTGATCTCTGACATAACCTTCAGTCAAAACGAGGCTAATAAATGTTGTCACGGCTGAAACGGATCATCTGTTATTCAGCTGGCTGCTCAGAACCAGCAGTGAGGAATAAAACACATAACTGGAAGAGCAGCCATGAAAACCTCCAACAGGCTGCTCATCATTCTGACATGCTCAGAGGAACATTGTGTTCATACCAGCAAAGTGACTGCACATTTTTATGTCAAACAATCACTTAACGTTGTGTTAAACCTAGATTTTGGGGATTTTATGGGGGGGCTAACAAGCCAATGAAAGGAGGAAGGAGCATAGTTTACATGGAAGCATCAGTTTTAATAATGAGCTTTTACTGCCGCTTTCAAAAAGTCAGCCAAAGAAATCTTCAGATCAAACCAAATGAGACTGAAGATAGCGCTCCCAAAAGGTTTGAATAAAATAACAACTGAAGTAGCAAATAATGAAGAGGTACAAAATGATGCTCGTTAACCTTCCTCGTGCAAAAATACTCCAAAAAGGATGTTGTTATTTTTGTTACGTGTTAACAGCATCAGTTCAAAACAGCTGTGGGTGTCCATCAATGATTTTTAATAAGACAAGAAAAGAAAAATCTTGTTTATTTATTTTATGACGGGTTTCATCAGTAAAAAGAGAAAAAAAGCAATAAATAAACAAGAAAAGTGTCTATCCACACATTTGGCTTCAACACACTACCTCCCCATAACATTTAATAAAAGCCTTTCCCTGCTCTTCCATCAACAGATATTAGTGGACAGAGGATTAACATTACAAAAAGTACTGAGTAAAACCGGGCGGCACGGCAGTGAAGTGGTTATGCTGTCGTCTCACAGCAAAAAGGTTGCAGGTTTGCCTCCCAGCCATTCTGTAAGGAGTTTGCACATCTCCCCATGCATACGTGGGTTTGCTGTGTGTACTACAGTTTCCTCCCACAGACTAAAAACATGCTTGTTGGGTTCATTGGTAACTCCAAATTGTCCCCAGGAACCACTAAAATAAATGAGCAAAACCAAAACTAAAGGCTTGAATTAGCAAAGTCATAACTAAGAGCTAAAGTTTGCTTTGAATAACTAAATCAAAGTGAATTACTCTCCTTCTGAGATGGCTAACAGCATGTGAGTAACCCAGAGCGGTGCTTAACTGAGGTCCTGTCTGTATTTACAGCTACTGACATACAGTCACCACCACAACCAGCAACTACATGTTCACAGAGCTGGGAAAGTCATCAGTGTTTCCATGGCGATGGAGAAACTATACATGACGGTGGAAAAAAAAGGAAAAAGGAGGTGAGATTATGTCTGCGTGCGTCTGGTTTACACATCATGTTTCCAGTGGTTCCCTACTCTGAACAGACTGACGTGTTCCAGCTCACGTTTACTGTCTAACGAGGAAACCAACATCATGGAGGGATTAAGAATCAGACATGGGAAACCTGCATCTCGTTCAGAGATTACCGTGGAACATGCACAGAGATGTGCTTACTTTAAATACATGCCATTGGATGGATGACAGATCACCCACATAAACATCCTTCTAACCCTTACCTCAGTTCTTAAACGACTGCATCAATTTTTCTTTTTTTAGTGCAACTTTAGGTTTTGACATTACTGGACACAAGCAGACACTATTTTCTTACCGTCTCCTTTTCCAAACTTGGCTGAGGGCAACCAGGACACAGCTTCCATGAAGCCCAGCTCTCTGCACACCACTTGGGCTGCGTAGATGGAGAAGTCATCATCACACACCGTTCCCCACTCGCCGTTGTAGAAAACTTCCACCCGGCCCTCATAATGTTTCCTCTTCTCTCCCGCTAGACGCAGTTGGATTACAGGGTTGCCAGATTGGGCATTGCACAGCCCCCCAATACACAACAAGGTTGTGGAGAGACAAATGATGGAAAGTGGGCCCAGCATGATGCAGATCTACAAACAGACAAAATAAGAATATTTTTTACAATAAGCTCCAGTTCATTGTTTTTTTTTTTATTCCAATGAGTTGAATTGTACACAAGTATTTGTAGTGTGAGTACTTTTAATTCAAGGAAACAAGTGGCATTGTTAAAACTTTGATTTAGCCATCATAATCAGGCTTCCAAATGCTTCTGGGCTACCGTGCAAATTACAAACTTTGTTTGGCTGCAATCCAAATTTCAAAGGAACGAAAACAAAGGAAGTTTAAGTTTTTTAAACAAGAAAAAAGTATTCTACTGAGCAAACACGTTCCTGTTAATCAAACATTTATTGCAGTAATTTATTGAAAATATTGAGCTTTCGGTAGCTTGGAGGTCAGTGCAGTCGTCTCATAATCCTGAGGCTACAGGTTTGATCACAGAAGACATCCAGAGTCAAACAATTGGTTAATCTTTTATACGAGTTGGCTCGCTGTGAAGGGAGCAGCTGAAAAAACCCAACAATGTTTAGCTTCTAGAAGAAGAACGAGAGAAAAATAATAATTTGAGAAAGTTTGGTGAAGAAAAAAGTTAACAGGTGTTTTTAAATCTGTCTGACGTGCACACAGAGAGTAAATCTATGGCTCCTGCAGGAAGGGCGCAGCTACTGTCTTCATCTGTTCATATTTGCCTTCAGGCGGATCTGAACTCTCTGAACTTCACAACAGAGAGAACATTGATATCAATCTTAATATTTCATGACAAACTATGAATGCATGAAAACTGAGATCAACCGCCTTGAAGAAGGGATTCTAGGGAGGCCACTGGAAGGTCGTCTCCAGAGTGGACTGAGTTGACGTCACGTTGAAAACCCAACAGACTGCAGGCGTTTGTGTAAACACCCCTCGAGTCAAAGGTTAATACATTGTTGAACTCTGTAAGGCATCACCGAGGAGGCTGAGAGTGAAACGTGTGGTTCAGCTCCTCAAAAGAACAACTCAAAAGAGCGCAGCAGATATAAATATCCAATGTCATTTATAAGTTAAAAAAAAGTTATTAAAAAGGAAAAAATTAATTACATACAACCAAATCCTGTTTGTACATACCTTATTTTCTTATTTATCAAAATTAACCAGTTACTGTATTTTTTGTTTTAAAGTAACAAAAAGTCAAACCTAATAAGGCTTTTTTTAATCAGTTTATTTCCTGATGTTGGTTTATGGTTTCGTTGTATTGACTGGACTGATTTTAATTTATTTTTATTTTATAATTTCACTTCTATATATTTTATTCATTCAAGAAATCCAACACAAGTAAACGAGCTAATGAATGCCAAATCTAACTATACATATTAAAATAAAAACATTAGTTTAACCAAGCTAAAACGAATCCAACTCAGCTCTAGTAAAACATTTAATAAGCTTTGAAACATGATCATTTAAAACATTACGGTACAGCAACACGTTTGCTTCATTATGAAAGAAAACCAAATGAACGTGAACTTCTCCCCCCACGTCAGTCCTCCAACAAGTAGGCCTGTCACGATCATACATTTTGCTGGGCGATTGTCTCAGAAATTATTGCAATAAACGATAATAGTTTGAAATTTGACAATAATTAGTAATTATTGTCAAACAAAGTTTTTTTTTCCAAGGTCGGCGTGTTAGCTTAGCTGCTTTTAACCATCCAAAAACGTGATTTTGGATGGTTAAAATGGATTTTAAAAAGAAAAGAGACAAGGAGGGGTCAGTGAAGAGCACTGGAGTTGAGCTTTGTGTCATCCAGTGTCTTCAGTAGAAAGAGACATGAAGAAACGATGAAGCCGATAAATGAAAATGAGGTTGATCATTTTCATTTATCATGAGATTAACTGATTTATTGTTTATTGCGACAGTCCTGCCAACACGTTGTTTTTAATTACTGAGAGTACATCATATACACTTGGATTCTGCATCAATGTCACAGTTTTTTGTCTTGTGACAGCAGCACCAGCAGCAAGGAGACAAAGTTTCTTACTCTAAGTAGTTGTACAATAAAAGATGGCTGGACAACTGAGTGCATAACAGGACGTTTACTGCTTTTTGAGTCAGTGGTTATGAGGTTTGCATTGTTCATTTCAAAAGTGTAAACGTACAAATCCAAACTAGAAACTGTCAGGACCAATAGAGAAAAAGAAGCTAGTATAAAATGTGCTAACGTGATTATTTTTTGCCAATTTACTCTTGTAGATTTTGTCTTTAATTAATAAAAAAATAAATAAGTATGTAGCAACTTTTAGTTACATTAAGGAATAAAAATGCAGCATGGTAACGTTTAAGTCATAAAGAGCAGGTAATAAACAGAAACAACAGTTATAGTACCTATAGCTAGCTTAGTTACAATATATCAATACATCACACTTTAACGCACGTGCGACACAACTTGCAGCCAAAGGAATGTTAAAAATTAAAAACTCTTACTGTGACCGAGAACAAGCTGCCCACTACGTCCAAGTCACCGACTGTGAGGTTTCTAACCTGTCAGAGAGAGGATGGGTGAAGCACTGGGTCTTTGTCCCTTAAGTACAGTCCAGATGTTTCGGGGCTCCCTCTCAGCTGGCTGCTCCTTCCCCGCCCACTCCTCGGCAAAGAGAACAGCCAATCAGAGGCCGCCTCAGCATCCTGGCCCCGCCCCCTCCGGCCCAGTCGCCAGGGTTACAAAACAGGCGTGCTGCTGGGGATGTGATCCAACCTCCCATCCTGTGTGCCTCCCTCGTGAGTTCACTTGGAAACAATTTTCTAATGTGGCTCTTCTTGTTTTATGCTGCCATTAAAGCACATACCAACGTTTAGATCGAGATCTTTAAAAACCGTTGTTTTAAATTAGTTGATTTTTACAAGTTTTTGCTATAGTAAAAAAAAAAAAAAGTTACTTTTTTAAGTCAATTTAGTGTTTTTGAAGCCAAACTGCCCTCATCCCATAGTTTCATCATAGCTCGTTTGTATGAGTTCAGATCAACAATAACATAATAAGGTGTTCATCAGTAAACAACCACGTCTATTAATCAAATTCACGAGTATCTTTCGTAACCTGAACTTCTAAGAAACAACTCGAGGTGACAAGAAGCAGCTGTGAAAAAAAAAAAAGATGGTATACAAATAAAACCAGTAACTCAATGATCATTGCGTCTGATGATGAAGAACAAGTTTTTTTCAGTTTGACATGAAACTTTTAGAGATGGAACTGGAACGCTGAACTAGAAAAATGGTAAATAAATGAAGTAACTTTGTAGTATTTTAGCCTCTATTGAGTAAAATAAAGATGGAATTAGGGCAAAAAATAATACTGTGGTTTGATTCATTCCCTTGTTGGGCTCCTGCTATTGTAATCCTGCTCTGCTTTGGGACTCCACCATGTGGACAGATTATGCAGCAAAGACTGACTCCCGATTGTAGCAAACTAATGATAAAATAGACAAAACTCTATACAAACCTTTAAATAAAATACTGTGTATTGATGTATTTTAATATTTTATTGCAAAAAATATGCACGAGACACGAACCTCCATTACAGTTCAGCAACAACAAACCAGAAGCTGCGGCAAGTAATTAATCTGTCTGACGTTATTTTAAATATATATATATTAAACCAACTATTTCTTAAACATTGATGTGACGTTTACAGACAAATAAAAAACCCACTGGTTTCTAAAAAGAAAGATGCTTGAAGTGAACATTCTGAAAAAAGCTACATTTAGTGAAACTGTCTGTTCAAACAGAAAAAAAAAAAAAGTGATTTTATAAAGACAGTTGCTTGTACTGTTTGAGGACATATATTGAAATAAATATGGGATCAGAACGTTCAACGGTAAGATCTTTGGCTAAATTTTACCATAGCAAAATTTAAAACTTTAACAAATTTAAACACATTTGAGGTGCTATTATAGAAAACATCTTCACCTGCTTCTTCCGTTCTGGGTCACGGGGGTCACTGGTGCCCATATCCAACAGTCACTGTGTGAGTCGGGGGACACCCTGGACAGGTCTCCAGTCCATCACAGGGACACATAGAGACAAACAACCATTCACTCTCTCACTCACACCTAGAGACAATTTAGAGTTACCAATCAGCCTAACATGCATGTTTTGGTCTGTGGGAGGAAACCTTTGTTGGGGCTTTAATCCACCCTCCATCATGTATCGGCTTAATGTTTACAGCTTCAATAGTTGTGAACAAAGGCAAGAGGATTTTATTCAATCATAACCATTTATTTAGGAATGCACAAAATATAGTCAGTAACATACACTTTCATTTTACAAATTTTAGCAACATAACTCTGGATGTTCTTTTAATAAAATATACACTGTACCATATCAATGGATGTGCTTTGAAGAGCAGCTTTGAGCTGATTTAACACCAGTACAACAGGACGCGGAGTCACACCAAAGTTCATTTCATCTTGATATTTGGCATCTGATTGTGCAGAAGTAAAGCACAACTTTTGTTCTTTGTTCTTCAAACCTAACTGGACAGGGCTGCAAATATGAATTAGTTCAAGCTCAGACCAGATGTTAGATGACAAAACATGATGGGCACGTACTCCGAAAAACTCGTTTCTTGTTGGTAAATCACCACAGGTGAAGCCATACAGAGTGCAGCCCCATTAGAACAAGCTCAGAGCATTATCAAGATACGAGAAATATACAGTACACAGAACACTTTGGCAGCAAAGTTCAGAACAGCACAAAGGAAAAAATTAATTTCTGCCTAAATAAAATAGGCACAAAAAAAGTCACACCAGCAGCATGTTGATGCGAGTAAAGCCAGAAAGATTTACATGGCAGAAGGTAATTTTGTTGACAATTAAATGCAGAGTCACAACAAAATAACATGGCACTCGTTAATATTACAGCATATTATCTGTCAGAACATATCATCAATGAATGCACTGTTACGCAACTCTGTGTGGTGCTATTCATACTTAGATTTGCAGAGAAATATATATATTTTTTGAGTAAACTCAGTGGTTTATCCTCAGTATTTTGATTAACCAAGATAAGTCAGCCTGTGAAACAAAAGAGACAAGTTCAAAGACCACCTATATGCGAACCAATTACAAAATAAAAGGCAGAAAAATATGAATAACCAGAAAACAAGTTATATCATTTTAGGCACTCAGAATAGATATTTGATTGTGTTCACACAGATTACAATGTAAATGTGCTGTGGTGAAAACTCTGTGCTCTCTTCTAACCTACATCGTCTTTACTTTGATCCCTGCAGAGATGCTGAATTACAAGATGAAAAGTCAATGGAAAACAACAAACTATTAGTTCAAATGCTCTCGTTTAAAAACCATCAAAAGTGATGCACAGCTTCATGATAACTTCATGAAAACAGCTTAATGTTGTCACTCCCATGAAAAAATATTGTCCTGGAAGCAAACTTCAATTTGAAAAGCAAAAGGAAAAAAACAGGATGTGAAACCATAATGTGTTTCTGTAAAATCATGTATAAACTTAAAATATAACTGGTCAACGTGTACAGAGTTTATATATATTCTTGCTGTAAGAAAAGTCCATGACTCGAGCTGAAGGAACCATCAAAGTGCCACGAAGTTGATTTATTCTGGTCCCAGTTTGGCGATCAGTTCGTCGCAGATCTTAGTGAGCTCTTCGATTTCTTGATTCTGCGAGAAACAGACAAAAATAAATAAATAAATAAACAGAGGTAATACTGACCTATCTGCACTGGATATTTTTCTGAGGTTTGAGGTTAGTTTCCATCGTTTTCAATTTAATGTAAATCTGGTCTTAGAAACTGAAACACTGCCCCCTAGTGTTGAGTTGCAGCAGCTTCAGCAGATGTGCAGTTACTATAATTTAAGCATTTACAAATGGTTTCACCACTAGAATCATCATCAGAATTCATTTAAAGTTTATTACTGCAAAGAGGGAAGTAAAATATTTTATACTTGTTCAAGTACAAGAGCTAAACACATTAGAACATATGTTTCTTCTTCCAAAGCGAGTCATCCTCCTCCATCTCACTCTGTCTTCTACGTCCTCTGTCCTTACTCCAACTACCTCCATGCATCCATAGCTCTCCTCTTTGTCCTTCCTCTTTATATTGTTCCTGGTAGCTGCATTTCTAACATCCTTCTACCAATACGTGTGTCTGATTTTACTGGATTTTGATGCTTGGAGTTGGTGGAAATCTGAATTGTTGACAAATTGTGGAGAAAGTGCCGAGCTTGGCAGCACTCAGGCTACGTGCGAACTATATGTGGTGCTGTATCAAGATGAGCAGGCTGATCCTTATCAGGACTGTGGAACTTTCTGGCGGTGTCCACGAACGATTGGAAGGAATAAATCTTGGAGAAGCTGTAGGCTCGACTTGGCGTGTTCGGAGTCGCCATGTGAGAATGTACTAGCGAGACTGTTAAGGCAGACACGGAAATTTACGAGTTCAGCCTGACCCAAACAATGTTGATATCTGAATCTGGACCTGGCTTTGGAAGGCGGTCAATCTCAATTTTCTCCTTGGATGTTATGGAAACAAAGACGCTCTGTCCCCCTCCCTTCCCCAAGGTCGTGGACCTGTGGCAGAGCTAAACTGAGCTGGCTGATAAACAAACACCTCTTATCAGGACTATGGCTGGGGGGAGGGGGCACTCTGAACTGTGCTATGCTACGACCTTCTCTCAAACTCAATGCCTCCAGTGGCATCCCTCGCCTCCCCTGGTGCAGCAACGTAGGAGATGCGAAGGCACTACCCCCTACCCACTCCACACACATATGTATTATGTCTATTTATGTTGCTTTGGTAGGTTTTTAATGCCTCAAACCGTGCCCTGTCAAGAACACGGTGTGAGAGATCTTTTTTTTATACCTCTCTCCTTATGTTTTCTTTCCTTTATCTTATCTAAGCAACAGGGGCAGCACATCTTGGAAGCTGCAGCCCCCTGTACACTTCTGTCCATCTGTAGGATGGCTGTACGGAAAGTAATGCTGTTGTACTTCACTGTGCAAGGACAGTAAAAAGCATCCTGATTCTGATCCACCAAGTCAAACTAAACAAGCAGCAGCAAGAATCAACAAGTTTTGTGGGAAGTGGTTAAAGGTCCTAACATTAGAGGAATGGTGCCGTCATTAATCAAATGAAACAAAAACCACAAATTGCAACAGATGTTTGATTTGTTTCCTGTTATAGTTCCCACATTCCACAGTTCATTTGATGTGAATGCAGCAGTGTTGAAACACGCTTTATCTAACTTCAAAAACCAAAAAGGTGAAACCACAAAGTTACTGAAAGGGATTTACTGTCGAGAATCTTTTAGCAGCTCTGTCTTATGAACATGGTTAAACAGAGTGGACGGATCATAATCCTTTTTGAGGCATCTTTACCTTCTGAAGAACAGCTCTTTCCAACGACTCCACCTTCATTTGCTCCTTCCTCAGGCTTGCATTCAGAGCGACACTCTCAGCGTTGGCCTTGGCACGAACCTGAGCTATCTCCTCATTAGCTCTGTTAGAGAGGAAGTGAAGAAGCCAATAGACACTAAATGAGATTCTGTCAAGACCAGACAAACAAGCTGTGAGTTAGGACTTAAATGACCGAATCACATAAACTGAATCTTACTTGTCCAGTTTCTCCTCAGCGTGAATTTTTAGCGTTTGATATCGTTGCTCCTCCTGCTTGATGCGCATCAAGTAGTCCTGGGCACACTTCTTCAGCACCTCCTCATTCTGTACAGATTTAGAGCATGTCAAAAGAGCAGGCCAAGCACATAAATCTGTACATCAGAGCATCATACTGACCTTCTTGAAGCCCTCCAAGACTCCCTTCATGTTCTCATACCTCCTGAAGAGATCAGCGAAGGAGCGCTCCACTGAGTTGAGATCAGCTACGGCCTGATCCCTCTCTAGAGTCAGCTGCATGACAGACTTACTGCAGGAAAGACTCTTCTGCTGCTGCGTATCCTCTGCAGACAAATGAATGAACATAAGCTCAGCATGCCTACTACAAATTAAAAATGGACGAGACAAAACTAACATTTATACAAGAACTTAAAAATAAATGTTAGCAATCAAGTTTAGATTTTCTTGTTTGCATGATTTTAGCCATAGACTTTTTAGGGAATGGAGCAGCATAGTGTCAGGAAAATATAAACTACAGGATTTTTCTTCTAGGCTACACACGCGTTTGAGTTTCTGAGTTCAGTATCCGGACCTCAGTTTGATCACTTTTTACTTCCTGAAGACCAGAGTGCAGGTAAAGGTCATACTGTGGGTCAAACAGCTCATCCATCCATCCATCATCTTTACCCGCTTTTTCTTTTTGGGGTTGTGGGGGTCACTGGTGCCCATATCCAGCAGTCACTGTGCGAGAGGCGAGGGACACACTGGACATGTCTCCAGTCCATCACAGAGACACAAGAAGACAAACAACCATTCACGCTCTCACTCACACCTAGGGACAATTTAGAGTTACCAATCAGCCTAACATGCATGTTTTTGGTCTGTGGGAGGAAACAGGTGTACCCGGAGAAAACCCACGCATGCACGGAGAGAACATGCAAACTCCACCCAGAAGGCCCCTGGACCGGGGTTTGAACCAGGGACCTGCTCGCTGAGAGGCAGCAGCTCTACCAGTTGTGCCACCGTGCTGCCTACGTATCCAATAAACTGGCCTAATTATTCTTTATTACTTCATAATAAGATACTTTATGAATTGTTTCCACAATTAAAAAGAAAACTCACATAAGCCTGTACATTTAATTGTTTGAATTTTTATAAAATTGGTTAAAAATGTATTTTTTTCTTCTTTAAATAAATCCAGTCTTTTCTTTTGCCCTAAAATACAAACATAAATATTAATAATAACGTGATTGTATTTTTTCTCATAATATCACACCTACTGGCTGAAAAAGCCCCCTCCAACTGGCTTAAAGTGGGCCATGGACAATCACTGTTTTAGCAGGTTTTGCGGCTCCATAAACATTTTATTTAGTGTGCAAAGGGGCAGAAATGTCTCTTTTGATCATAAAGGTTGCAGATCCCTGCTTTAAAGAAACACACCGAGGAGGCAGGATGAGCTACAAAGATGAACAAACCACCAGGTGGCAGTCACTTACCAATCATCTGTGCCACTGTTTTCTCATATTCTGCAACAATCTTCCTGTAGAACACATAACACTTGTTAAATTACCTGTAGATTTTTTTTAATTACTTATATTTTTATATGTTTTAATTCTAATATTCTGTAAATATATGGAAATTGTTAGAAAAGCACAGGAGTCATACCTCATTTCCATAACCTCCACTCTGCTCTCCTCAAATTTTCTCTTCCACTCATTAACCTCAATCTCTTTAGCGATAATCTGTTTTATGAAGATAGGAAAGCAGGATTAAAAATGTATCTAAACAAACACAAATAAACTTGTTAAAGTGTAAGTTCTTGTTTCAGTGTATGAAGGAGTGACGGACCTCCTCTCTGATCAAGGTGAGCACTGCGGCCTTGTCCATCTCACTCAGAGGAACGTCCTCCTGAGACAAAGCTGCTGACTCAGGAGTCTCACAGCTGCTCAGTTTCACTGCTTGGTGCACAAAACTCTCCCGCTGTGGAGAACAACGCATAGTTAGCCGATACAGAAACACCGCTAATATTCATGCAGTGAAAAGATGCTACACATAAATAATCCCTCTGGTCATTTCATTCATACCAGACGTGTTTAATTTAAAGGCTCGTGGAAGTAGGCTTATTTGTGGTATTGTACTTTTAGAAGAAGAATAGACTGAAACACAAGCAACCAAAATTATTGTACAGGAGTCCCTCGCTACTTCGCAGTTCGTTTATCACTGACTCGCTCTATTGAGGTTTTTCAAAATAAGATTGGGCATGACACAATTGGCTGATTGATGGATGAGCTGCACGATCGGCATGAATTTTTTTCTTTAAAATAAATTATTTAAAATTATTTAGCACCTGCTGCACCTGTGTGCAGCCCACAGCTGCAGAACAAGCTTCTTCCTGCAGCATGTTATATCTCCGTAGTGGAGAAATGGGCGTGGCCAAGAGCGCTGGCAGGTGACAGAGTGCAATATATATATATATATATATATATATATATATATATATATACTGTATATACTAAAATAAACTACTACTTACTACTTGTACTACTATTCCTACTTCACGGTTTTTCAATTATCACGGGGCTTCAGGGTACGGATCATTTGCGATAAACGAGAGACTAATGTACTCCAATTAATAAATAAATAAATAAATAATAAACTGGCCTTAATATGACTAGTTTACCTTCTAGAAAAAGAAAAACAAACAGTTGATACCAAAGAAAGCCGTATTGTTAAATTATTCATGTTGAACCTTACTGTCTCAGCTTTCAAGGTTTCCTTCTCCTCCAGGTGATCTGCAATGATCTCAGGACCTTTGAAGAAATAAAGCACACAATTTAATGACAAGTAACTGTGGATGTTATTAATCACCCTAAAGTAAAGTTGCTGCTGTAAATTAAAAACTCAAATTTTACTTGTAATGACATTAATGCATACACTGTCATGCATTCATTGGACTGGTCTGACGCATGCTTTATTCAACCTTTATTTAAACAGGTTACTTTACAAAGACATACAGTGTGTGGGAACTTTTTTTTCCCATAATGTAGTATTTCTAACTTTATTAAATTGTGTCCAGTATCTTTTTTTACTCTGCATACATGCTTCATTTTTCTTATTCATAAACTTTGACTTGTTTTTGTAGTTTAAGCCTCAAAAACTCAACAACATAGCTGCAGAAAAACTACTGTAATGTATTTATTTTTAAAATTATTTTCTGCATGACACTTTCCCATTGATTAACAATGACTGTAACTCACAGTGGACTCCTCTCTAAAGGTACAAAGTAATTTCTGTGTAAGTATTACTTACTGTCTACAACAGGTATTTCATTGGATGGTTGTTTTTTCACTGGTTTCATCTCACATTTGAGCTCCTCTCTCCCCTCCTGGCTGTCTGTTGTCTGACCATTCATGCCAGTGGAGGCCAGCTTCTCCTCGTCAGTGGCGTGATGAACTCGCTGAGTGATCTCCGGGGTCTGGGCCACCACTTCATCCTCGCCCTGGAAGTGTGAAACAAGTAATGACCTCTGTTTTAAAGATTTACTGGTCACACATAATTACACCTGCTTATAAAAACCTGTTCTCAGTGCATAAAACGCACAGGATGAAAGAGCCGGCAGGCGTAGTTTAAACAAGATCCAGACTTCATTTAATTTGAAACAACTGTGTTGAACAAAACAAATTCTGAAGAAATCTTGAAGGGTGCTAATGCAGCCTGAAAAACAAACATTCAACTGTCTTTTGTAAAGCAAATAGTTACTTTAAGACTTACTTTTGACTCAATCTAAGTGGACAAAATACTGATATTTTGATGTATGCATGTACATATCTACAAGATATGTAAATAAACACCCAGATTAAAAGAAACATTAAAGCTGCTGCCTTAGGGTCACCGTGGTAACCAAACGCCTGTATCTGTCACTCCTGTCTCTTACAGCGTTCTTTATGTAACAGGTAGACAGAAAAATTGACATGAAATTTGACATGAAAACAGACCGGAGGCAATGTGTTCAACATAATGGTACTTCCTCCAGTTATTTAACAGTCAACAACGGTGTACCACAAGGCTCAGCCTTAGGAGCCACCCTCTTTACAATCTACATAGGTAATGTTGGTAAAAACATCCCTAATGCATCCATACATTTCTATGCTGATGACACAGTTGTTTATTGTCGAGCTAAAACTGTTGCTAAGGCTTTCCAGCTTTTGAAATCTGCATTCAACATCATCCAGACACAGATTTGTTCCACCTCAAACTTGTCCTAAATGCCGACAAAACCAAAGGGATGCTTTTTTCAAATAGGAAGTTGGTCCCAGCAGTTCTTCCTCTGATTTCATCCTCAAACGATGTCCCAATTGAGTTTGTTGATTCCTATAAATATTTGGGTATCTTGGTCGACTCTCATCTCTCTTTTAAGCTCCAAGTGGAAAACTTGATAAAGAAACTGAAAGTTAAACTGGGTTTCTTTTTCAGAAACAGATCCTGTCTAACCCTGAATGCTAGAAAACACCTTGTGTCTGTGACTTTCCTTCCCTCCATTGATTACGGAGACATTATTTACATGAATGCTCCTACAAGAACCTGCAGATGTTGGATGCTGTCTATCATGGTGCACTAAGATTCATAACTGGCTGTGATTATCGTACCCACCACTGCACCCAGTATTCACTGGTTAACTGGACATCATTAACTTCACGCAGACTCTCTCACTGGTACATTTTCATCTTTAAATCTTTTCTTGGTCTGCTGCCTTCATACATCTCCTCCTACATGTCTCTGCGTGAGTGTAGCTACAGCGTGCGCTCTCAGGACATTATTACCTGCAGTGTTCCCTCAGTGAGGACTGAACTAGGCAAAAGGCCTTCTCCTACTCCGCTCCTGTTTCCTGGAATATCTTACAAAAAGATCTGAAGCTCTCGACCTTGACCTCTCTAAGTGGCTTTAAGAATCTGTTGGACTCCAGACATGTTCCTGTTTTTAGTTTTCTACATTCACCTTAGAATCTAGCTGTTTTTGTTACTTTTCTTTGTTTTAGCCATCCTATTTGTAAAAAAAATAATAATAATTGTATGACTTTTTATAACTGTTTATTGTTGTTGCTGTTGTCCATTGTTGTCATCATTCTTTGTTAAAATCAGGTCTCTCTTGTAAATGAGACCTCGAGGCTCGATGAGACTAACCTGTATAAATAAAGGTTGAATGAAAAGTCGCTAATCAAAGATTATGTCAAACGTGTAAGAACGATGAGCAAATAATAATTAAGATGCTTCAGTTCTCTTGCACTGGCGCCCTTTATTTTAACAGCACTGTAATGCAGAAAGCACCATGATGTCAGCTATATTGTGATTTTTTTTATATTTATCTCCAGTGAATTACAAAAGTGATATTGTTGAGGACACACAGACTAATATCTGACTGCAGAGTGATTTGATTAGTCAGGGATTTGTCACTGAGCTAAGACTGTACTGCAGAGACAGAAATGTTGCTGATGCCACGGTCAGCTTGTGTGACTGTGTGTGTGTTTGTGTGCGTGCGAGCGCAAGAGTGTGCTGAAGCCATTGGACTGGACAGCTGCTGAATAATGTACACTGCAGTGTCACGAAGATAAATCAGGGTCACCCGAGTGCTAAAATTACCTGATTGCACACATCAAGCACCAAGGACTCGCTTTCATCATATTTCTGTACTTTACAGGAGTTCCTGCAAAAACAAACACATGAAAATAAGAAAAGTCAGAAAAATCTGTGCTCTTTAAAAAAATAATATAATTGCACCTCTACCACCAAAAAGCAAGCTTTTATGTGCACTGTTGAATAGTCTGACATCAAATGAGGTTAAATGACGCAGTAATATAATTCTGCACCATGTTTTAAAAGATCACAAGATGGAGCAAATTAAAGAGCTGGTTTACGGAGGAATGGTCTTCCATCGCTGATACATGCATCGTCAACTGTCTAGCTCTAATGCAGCACGTGCCTGGCGAGAGTACAACAAGAAGTATGCATGGAAGAAATGAAGATTGGGTAGTGAGAGTACTTACAACAGAAAACAGAGAAACTTGACTTGCTCAGATGTCCTGAGGTCGAGAAAAGTGGACGAACAAAAGCAGAGGTTTGAGTTGCGTGACACAGAACAGGAGGAAAGATGGAGGATGAAGGGAATAAAGCAAGAAGGATGTTGATAAGGGAAAAGGGAACAACAAAAAGAGCCAAAAGACAAAGAGAGAGGGTGTGAGTGATTAAAGATGTCAGCACGTTAGTTACTGAGCAAATAGGTTCAAGTTTGATCATCTACTGCAGCTGTAAGCAACATTTATTTATATTTCCGTTTAGGGTTTAATGACGCTTTAAGGGTTTGTTCTGCCTTTAAGATGTTATTTGACGTTTCTAACTATTTGCCAACTATGACAAAGTTACACATTAAACAATGAGTAAAAATGCTGATAATTTTATAGCTTCTAAACATGAAACTAGACTCTTACGTGGTTGTCTTCTCTTTGTTTTTTTTCAGCATCTGCTTTGTTTTCTTCTCTCCGGGGGTCTGTCTTGCTTTCGGTTTGCCTTCATTTTTTAATTTAGTCTCAGGTTGAGATACGCTGCAGGATGAGTCCTCGTTGCTCAGGGACTTTGATGATTTAAAAGGGTCTACGGAGTCATCAAAATGTTCTGGGTCGAAGCTGTACGAGCCCTTAGGGAGCACAGGAGAGCTGCTCATCGTGTTGTTGCTGCCAAATGGATTGAAGTTTGGATCATCCCACCTGCTGGGTTCAAAGTTGTACGTTCCAGCTTTAGGGATGGGTACATCATCCAGGTTCAGAGGAGCAGAGGAGTCTGTTGGTACTGGTTCTGAAACAGGATCTGATGCAGACTGGGGAGGGAAATTTGGCTCAGGGTGTGGTTCTGATGGTGGTTCTGGTTCAGGTTTGAAGGAAGTCTCTGATTCTTTTGCCTTCTGCTTCTTTGCCACAAGTTTGCTGCTCGTCCTTTTCCCTCCTAACTTCTTAGGAGGTGGCTTTTTGACAACGCCGTCCTCCAGACCAAACTCCAGCACCACAGGCTTTGACTCTGAAGTTGACTCTACTGATTCAGAATCTGCTTGTGCTGTTGAGTCATCCTCAGAGGCGGGTAATGAGCTGCCAATTGGCTCAAGCCTGGGGAGGGAGCTCAGACCACATGGTGGGGGAGAGTTCTGTATTTTGGATCCACCGCAGGTGAAGGGGTTAAAGCTATCGTTCAGCTGGTCAGGGTCAAAGTTGTAAGTAGCCTTGAGAACAGGAAGCTCTTGCTCCTCATCCGTTTGAGGAAGATGGTTCACTTTGTCTTTAATTTTCAGAGATGAAGGCTTGGCCTTAATAGTTTTAGTCTTTAGTGTAGGACTGTCAAGGCTGGGGAGGGCACCCTGCTGTTCCTCTGGATCAACCAAACGCTTCTCCTCTGGGAGCTCTGAGGCAGATGAGGTGGCTGGTTCACTGCTTGGTATTACACTTGGCTCTGGAACAGAGACTGGACCTGGAGCTGGAGCCAGCTCTGTGCTTGGATCTGCAGTATGGATGTGGTTTGTGTCTACGGACGGCTCAGAGAGGGAACCTGTGCACTGAGCCACCTCCTTCCGTAAGGACAAATCAGAAACGGGCAAAACGTCCAAATCTTCTTGAGCCTCCTCTGTCTGGTCTTCAACCAGATTCTGAACTTTAATTTCAATTGGATTATCCGTGGGGTCTACAGGTTCATCCTGACCCATGGTGCTGCTCAGGGAAATATCCGGATCCCTGACAGGCACGGTCACAATCAGGTTCTCCTCCAGCTCCAACACTGAAAAACAACAACATCATTCACAAACCTGCAAAATATAAACATTTATGTTAGTGTCAAATGTCCTCCAGCCCATCTAAACTCACACGCAGCTGATATCTGATTGGTTCACCGAAAGCAGGTTAGTCACCAACCAACTGTTCCAGTTCCTGCTGTTGCCATGGTGATGTCTTACTACCAAGGCCATGACTTTTAAATGATGAGGTAATGAATCAGAAAATACCAAACAAAGGCAGCCATGATTTATCTTGTGTTTTGTCTTGCAGACAGCAAACAGAGCTGCTGCCATGGTGCAATTATGAGCTGGAGGGAACGTTTTGACACAACGGCATATTTTAGCGCACCTGTCATACTCGCAGCAATCATGTGTGTTGCTTAGAGACCACCAGGCCCCGTCCTTTCTACCAGTTTCACTCTGCGGTGATTCAAGGTCTATTTACACACTTGTTGCACTTGTGCAGCTCCTGTCAGGTCTTCGCTAACTGATGCTGAAAGAGTTGTTTGAAGCTAGAACAAACGTCAAATCCCTTTTCAAATTTCACTTTTGGAAAATGTTGATGGAGCCGTTTTACAGGAAGGATTTTGTTTCTGCAAAAAACTCAAACTGCCCTCACGTGCAAAGTACAACTTCTAACAAAGTTCCTAAAAACGTGCACTGACATGCTTTTTGTTTATCCTCTCCCCTCGCAGTGACCTCCGTCAGTGGCCACTACAAAGCAGCGCCGACCGACGCTTTTGTTCAACCTGCTGGATTCCAGAGCAAATGTTGTTCCCACACTCCTTTGCTACAAGCTCCTCCTCCTCGGGATTCAAACGGCAGTGTCAACGCATCAGATGAGATCGCACACCCAAAACCCACCAAAACCTCCACTCAGCTCACATACCAAGCATGCAGAACATATTTTGCAGCCTGCTCAGGTTAGATAAGCTACTTTAATAAAGCACTGCAATTGATTTATGGTTAAAAAATGGATACGAGTTCTTATTCAAAGCTGAAATGCTCGACAGGCCTTTAGGGACATTCACAACCCTCCTGCTGTCCTTGGGTCAAAATGACCCCAGAGGCCTCACTTTTAAGACGGTCATTTTGACCCAAGGGCAGCAGGAGGGTTAAGACTATCAAGCAGCCAATGAATCCATCATTTCAGCTCCCTCACAGAACGGATCCACCGATAATCACGTCAGATGTAATGGATTAACATAAAAGATAACTCCACTGACACGTTTTCTTCTTGTGTTGACGATAAAATAATCCAATCAGATTACAACATCTGAAGCTGCATCAAAAGACTCTCGTTTCCATGGCAACTATGAAATGGAAAACTGATCTTGAACATGTGTTGATTTTTATATATGGAGTCTTCAAATTGTTAATAAGAACCTCGAACTTCTCTGATGTGTTGCAGAGTCTTGAACGGTCTCTCGGCGTTTGGATTTTTTTTTAAACGTCTCCCTGCAGCGGCCTCGCTCGCTCACCTGTTTTGTCTGCATCGGTGTTGTTATTCTCCAGCTCTCCGGGGACAGTCGGAGGGGCGCGGACGGGAGTTACTGCCTCGGGAGTGTCAAAATGACCCTCTGAGTCCGAACTGCAGGACATTCAAAACAAAAGAAAGGAAATCGTTACATAAGGAGGAGTGATCGGATTACAAAGACCGAGTCAGGGACGGTGGACACACTTTATCACACGGTTCAGTTCTGAAAACAAGTGCCAGCTCAAAATCTACTTACAGCTTTAAAATTAACAAAGTCATCCCCACTGACTTACTGTTCAGTAATCAGACAGCACTTTTGTGTTAATGCAAACACAGATTTAATCTGTTTTAACTGCCCAATATGAAATAAACTTTACAATATTTTTTACGTATAACTGATTATGTTCATCAAATTATATTTTAGTTGAATTGTCAGTAATTTTATTCGAATCAGATTAAATAAAAAAACGTCTCCTCGTTTATTAACGGGCATTTTAGTTGAAATGCTAAAAAGTGAGTTATGCAGTTGCAAGAACTTTAAATTATTAATTTAAACAATAGTTTTCTGACAACTTAATACATTTTAACAATGACAGAATATTTCTTCTCAACTTCTTATTAGTTTGTTGTGCAAAAAATTGTAAAATAACAACAAAATAAATATGCAAGGATGTTGTATTGTATGATCTCTTCTTGGTCTGCTGCCTTCATACATCTTCTCCTACATGTCTCTGCGTGGGTGCAGCTACAGCGTGCGCTCTCAGGACATTATTACCTGCAGCGTTCCCTCAGTGAGGACTGAACTTCCCAAAAGGACCTTCTCCTACTCTGCTCCTGTTTCCTGGAATATCTTACAAAAAACATCTGAAGCTCTCTACCTTGACCTCTCTAAGTGTCTTTAAACATCTGTTAAAAACCAATGCAGACACGTTCCTGTTTTTAGTTTACATCGCCTTATAATATAACTGTTTTTGTTACATTTTTTAATACCATTTTTTTAATTTGTTCTTCTCAATTTGTATGCACCCTTTATGATTGTCTACTGTTGTCATCACTCTTTGTTCTTGTAAATGAGTCCCAGAGGCTCAATGGGATTAACCTGTATAAAAGAAAGTTGAATGAAGTTTATCAGATAAAAGGGATGCAATGACATGAAAGCATCACATTTTATAAATTTGTACTCACACAGAAGTTAAGTAAAAGTACTACATCGCATCCCTGCTTAAAAATAACCATGTTTCTGCTATGATCCTTAATCACAAAAAGAGTGGTGTTAGCTCATGTTGTCATAGTTTTAGTTTCCCCAAAAACCCCAAATTGTCTAGTTTTAAAGCAGGAAGTTAAAGACTCGAGTCAAATTTTAGTGTTGACATGGAAAGTTTTAGCTGAACTGAAGAACTAATATCAAACACCAAATCATTTGGGTTAAAATGTGCAAACAGGACTTGGATGTGTGGCTTTCTATATTGCACCTAATTCACCCAAAGTGTGTTTTGTTAACATCTGTGTCGTTTTCGTGCAGCTTGGAAACTTCTCAGAGCCAGAAGAAACAAGATGAAGTCAAACTTACAGAGGAAGAGGAAGTAGATGTAGGACAGCCTCCTGTTTCCGGTTACATTCTAAGAACAATGAAGCTTTAAATACACGCTTCATTTTATACATCTGTATACGCGTTCAAAGCTCATCTAAAAGTGCAACTTTACAGCCGCTATATCCAAATCGATCTGTTTGAGCTAATCACTTTCGAAAACCAAGACAGTCCAGATCAATATATTGATGACGGACACTGATACGGTATCTGTGAGTGTGAGCGTGTGGAGGGTTCAAACGAAATCAGCAAACAACTTGTGTTTGTGTCAAAGTGGAACAGAGGCCAAGATAAGGCCGATGAGAGGAGCAGACAGAAAGGTCTGAGTGACTCAAGAGTGTCATGTTTGTGTTGTCACTGGAAACTGTCTGAATTTGAGCACGTGTTAGAAATCAGGAGGTGCTGACGAAGTGAACAAGAACAAAATCATAACAGCTTCAGAAACACGATGACACATATTGATCCGTCGGCTTCATCGTTCATCCTGAAAGGTACATGTAATAAAGACACAGCTTGTAGTCTCAGGGCTCCAGCACATAACTTGCCTGCAGCTTTGAGATCTATCTTCCTCTTCTCTCTTTCCATATTGCTCCCTTTCCTCGCTGGCCTCCTGCTCCTCTTCATCCTCCTCTCCTTCTGCTCCTCGCACCGCCGTCCACGTCCATTTGGCCCATGACACTGGTGACAGCCAAGACATCGCTCCTTGAGATCTTCAACCTTCTGTTGACTCACCAGAAGCCGAGGACTGGCGCTTTCCTGCGAGACTCTAGCTCAGATTTCCACCCTGCCAGCACCTCACCTCCTTCCATCAGCTCTCAGCTTCACAGGGGAGGAAGGAGGCATCTCCTTCTTACTGAACACTCTGTTCCTTGGTGAGTGGAGCAGTTTTCTCCGTCCTCCCTTCTGCTTTTTCCAGTCGGGCTGACTCTCCCCTCCGTGGCAGAATACCTCAGCTCTGATCAGCTGGTTTCTCCAATGCTCTGCTCTCTCCTCCTCTGAGCCCCCTCCACCTCAGACCAGATCACAGACAGAGGAGCGAGTTGTGGGGGAGGAGAAGAGTCTGAATCTCCAAAACCGACTGCAGCTTCTCTTCGCTCTGCTAAACGACTTCCCCTGTGGTTGGAGGATGGTATGTTCCTGTCAGATCGCTCTTCCACTTTGACTGAGCCACAAAACAAACACGCACAGGGAGGAGGAGGAGGAGGAGCTGAACTGTTGGGGCTCCATGTTGTATAGTCCAGAGAGAGAGAGAGAGGTTAGGAATGTGGGACTGGATCTTAAAGACTATTCACCCCCCACCCCCAAGGCTGTTCAACAGTAAACTGTTTTCTCCTATCCAGTATCATACGGGCATGTCTGACCAGGGGAACCGGTTCTGTTGAGTCACCTCAGGAGAACCACCTGACTGGATTCAATTGTCCCAGATCAGACACAGAACCACTGATGATAATTAGTTAAAAATAGCTCCTAGTGATATTTACACATTGCACGTGTTCTGAACAATTTTCATTCAACCTTTATTTAAACAGGTTAGCCCCACTGAGCCATTGAGAGACCTGAAGAATAAACCGTGTGGAAGCACAAACATCACTTTTTTAAAACTTCCTGATGAAAGTTTGATGTCAAATGATGTTACAAACATCCATTAAAAACACTTTTTCAAATGCCAAGAAATAGCATCATTAAACACACAACTCATTTTTAATTGTTTTGGAAGTCATCTATAATAGAAATTATAAATATTTGTAAATTGCATGAACCGTATTTTCATTATGAACATATATTGAGTTTACAAAAAATAAGTTTCATGTTTTTCATTTGACCACAAATTCCTTTAAAAATGTGCCCCACCCCAAAAATAAATAAATAAATAAACAAACATTTCAAATTTCAGACCAACTTTGAATGGAGCAACAAAACACTGGAAAAACAAGACGTCTGCACTGATCTGCACAAATAATGTGACAAAAAAAAAAATCTTAATGTACAAAATGTGATTTATTTATTCATAAGACTGAGCTGAACACAGCTCCTCAGACTGAAGAAGTCTTTTGGATGAAAGACGAAACATTTTTAGAATTTTTTTTAATCTTTTGAACCCGTCCAGAGGACCAGACTTAACTTTTTTGTATTTTTCTACCTGGATTATTGAGCATGCATCAGGATAATACTGTAAAATGTGATATATTGATCCATAACAGGGAATGTCACAATCCATCAAAACTAACAAAACTAACGTGTGTGTGTATTTTATCAGCCTGATGTTCAAATCAGAACTTTGGTAATCATATCAGGGAGTACAACATGCTTTTTAGCGAGCGCAGTGGTGCAGTAGTTAAAGAAGGCAAGCCTGTGATTAAGAGGTCATTGGTTAAAATCCCCTAACATCAAAAATTTGGGGTGGGAAAGGTAGCATGCCCACCTTGCTCAAGGGCAATGCCCCCAGCTAATCTCCAAGCACCTTTAATAGCAGCCCTCTGTTCTGCAAAGTGGGTGGTTGCCTCAAAAAGGGCATCTGGCACTACAAAAATAAAAAAAATAAAAAACAATTGCCAAATCTCTGAAGAAGAGAGCAGCTAACACAAGAAATTAAAAACAGCATAGATTTATAGTAAACCAACCAGCCTGCTGTCAAATGTTAAAACAAGATAAATGTGAGATTTTGAAGAAAAACACAAAAGTGATCATAACTAAATCACATATTTTTTCAGTTGTTTGGAGACAAAAATCAACCCTGAGCAAAACTTTAAATGATGATTCTGCAGAGTAACAACAGCATCCCAGCAGCTGTCAGCGTGACTTTAGGTGTCTAAACGTAGACTCGTTGTCTGACTGAAAAATGTTGGACTGTATACCTGGATTACTGAGCATGGACTTTTGCCCCTTTTCCACTGTCACGGCGCGGGTCGGATATTTCCGGCTTGACGCGCGTTTGAGGTCTTTCCACTATTCCTGGGACCGGCTCGCCTCCCTAAATTCTGGCCCGGCTTCTCAAGGGGTCCAAGTGAGCCGAGCCGTGACGTCAGAAACACTGTCGGTCACTGATTGGTCGGGGGGAGGAGTCTGTGGAGTCTTTCCAAAAAACACGATCCGCCATTTTTTCTCTACGCTTGCCATTAGCGATAACTCGAGGAGCGTATCTTTTAGTATTTTGAAGCTATACAACAACAATATTATCAAAGCCGTGGTCAAATGCAGAAGTGCAGGTGTTGTTGTGCTTGGTGGCCGACGAAAAAAGTCAAAGCGAGCTAGAAGGAGGATTGGAGGGTGGTTTGGACACGGTTACTGCTCTACTTGAATCATAAAGTTGTTCTTCCTTGGGCTTCAGCCGTGTTTGTTGTGCTTCAGCTCTGCAGCGTCAGAACTGGTTGCAGAGCCGCAGATAAAATCTTTCTAAAGTTTCATCAGGGAGCAAAGACACAAAACCTCAACCAGACTCAAAGTTTCCACATTGGACAAGAAGGGTGGAGTTGGGGCTCTGCCCTGTTACACGCTGGTGAAGCTGGAGTGACAGAGATCATTGCACTTAATGACTGTGTGCACTTTTAGATCAAAGACGGGTTCCCAAAGGACGACGTCATGAACTGCTGAGTCCTGAGTTTGTTCATTAAATATTTTGTTTGACCAAAACCACAAATGAAAAATTAAAAAACTTTTAACGATGTGATGATTGCTTTGCTGTTTTTTTTTTAAATAAAATAGTAAAACACCGAGCTCCCTTTTGTTTTCCTTCTCTAAACTTCTAGCCCCTGTGGACCTGTGCCTGTTCTTGTCTAAAACTGGCATCAGTAAACATCAGCGGGCAGAAAGAGGCAGCTGTGTGCGTCCCCTGATAAAAGACCACCCTATTCCTAAAAGCCTGCTCTGCCACCAGCACCACAAACCTCAGAGCTCCTGCCAAAACGTCTGACGCTGCACCAAAATCCAAACATCTCAAAAGAGCTCAGACTTCAGGCACAGTTGGAGGACTCACAAAACTCAGTTTTAAGAAAATAAAGTCTCTGAAGAACACACGAGCCCAACCTGACCTTTGCTTTGATTGTTCCTCAGCTGAATCAAAATGAATCAAATCCTCCTGCTCTAAATGTTCCCGATGATCCGTCACACGTGTTTAGTTTCTGTGTCTGAAATAACGAAGGAATAAAAGGTGACACTGAGGTGGAAACAGTGCAATAAACACTCACTGTAAACAGAGGAGGAGACAATAGGGGAGCTGTGTGATTATGTAACAGGCCTTCCTAAAATAAGTCTAGGTGGTTCTGCCTCGGATATTTACAGCAAACTCACTGATGGAACCAGACATACCGGGAATTAATAGATGTGTATAAAGAATGGGATATAAATGTCCGAGGAAGAAGAGCTGTCAAGAGGAGGAGGAGGGAAGTTTATAAAATCTGATGACAGAAACAGTTATGAGTGAACGAGGAATGAGGGAGAGGAGGGGGACGAAGAACATTTTAGTCTGTGTCAGCAGAAGGAAGTTCTTACTTCTGCCTCCTGAGAGAAACTAATCCGTCATCCTTCAAACAGCAAACACATGGGACGCAGACAAGAACACAGAAATATCTCCTCAATACCCACAAAAAACCACAAGTTATCTCTTCGCGTTCTCCCAGAGTCGAGTTAATTTCATCTCAAATCCAAACTTTTTTTGTTTTGTTTTGACTGCCATGTCATTTTTCACAATTAGATGTGCTTCACTGGCCTCTGGTGGTCAAAGAATGTACTAATACCCAGACAGTGAATATTACAAGAAAAGTTCATGAAAACTTCTTGTGATCACAAAAAAGGAGGGACTGAGAAGATTAAGTTAATATGGAAACCAGACCTTTTAGCATTTTACTGTATTCTATGACTTGAACTTAATGATATTTAAAAGAAAATGTTTTTACTTCTACTCAGATTTTGTTACTATACAGACCTGCAAACTTTGACATGTGAGTTCAAACTAGGATATAGCAATATATCAAAAAGCCATTGTCATCACAGTATCAGAGAGCGTTAAATATGTTAAATAAACCGAAGGTGATGCTGTTTTCTAATGGGAGATTTGAAAGTAAGGATCTTCCAGTCATTAGCTGAAGGTCTGAAAATTGAAAAAGTATCACAGTATAAATATTTTGTATTAAAAAAAAAATGATCATTGTCTTTTACTTCCTACATTCAACAGCTGGTGAAGAAGCTGAGATTGAAATTGGGATTTTATTTGAGGATCAGATCCTGTCTATCTATTGAGGCTAGAAAGCGACTGGTTGATGCTACTTTTATGTCTGTACTGGACTATGGTGACATTTTATACAAGCATGCTTCTATTAAATGTCTTTATTCGCTGCTGTTTATCATGGAATTTTAAGATTTATAACAGGTTTAAAAGGTTTTATACATCATTGCACATTATACAAACAGGTTGGATGGACGTCCTTCATTTGCAACTGGGTTAGATTTCTTAATAAACAGACCTGTCAGTGAGGATCCACAACTTTTCCTCCTCCACTATAACCCTCAGCACTGGCTCTCCTCAGGGATGTGTGCTGAGCCCCCTCCTATTCACTCTGCTCACATATGATTGTGCACCTACCCATCCAGGCTGTCACATTGTAAAGTTTGCAGATGATACAGCGGTGGTGGGATGCATCACAAACAATGATGATCCTACAGGCAGGAGGTGCAACACCTGGTGAGCTGGTACAAAGTGAATAGCCTTCACATCAAAGTGAAGAAGACAAAAGAGATGATTGTGGACTTAAGAAGAAACAAACCCCCCCTGAAAATAAGAGGATCTGCGGTGGAAGTGGTCTCCAGCTACAAGTACTTGGGTGTACACATGAATGACAACCTCAGCTGGAGCAACAACACCACCAGCCTGATCAAGAAAGCTCATCAGAGACTCTACTTCCTCAGACGGCTGAGGCGAGCTGGTCTGGGAAGCTCAGTCCTCACCTCCTTCTACAGGTGTGCAGTGGAGAGCATCCTGTGCTCGAGCATCAATGTGTGGCATGGAGGCTGCACAGCTGCAGAAAGAAAAGCTTTGCAGAGAGTGGTGAAGGCTGCACAGAAATCTGTTGGAGTCAGTCTCCCCACCATCACAGACATCTACACCTCCAGATGCAGGAAGAGGGCCACCTGCATCATGAAGGACCCCACCCACCCAGCACACACACTTTTTGCCCCACTCCCCTCAGGAAGGAGGTTAAGGAGCATTAAGTGTAGAACCACTAGACTGAGGAACAGCTTCTACCCTGAGGCTGTTAGACTCATGAATCTCTGACTAGAATAATCACTGTGAAAGGCCATATCATGTTGCTGCTGATCTGTTTCATGTTGCTGCTGATCTGTTTCAATGTTGGTGTGTTCATGCGTGCACATCTGCTCACAGACTCATGTTCATGTTTGTGGTGATGTTCAATGTTTTATGTTATGAGTGCTTAGTGTATATTTAGTTGATGTTTTTCTTGGTTCATGTCTTAGATGTTATTACTGTTTTTCTTACACATTTTATTGTTGGATGTAACTGGGACCCTGTGTACATAATTTCGCTCCACCACATGTACCACATGAGGTGCGAATGACAATAAAGAAACTCTGACTCTGACTCTGATTAGGACTTCTTCCTTAGTATTTGTTGACCTTTATAAAGAGAAAGTCCACCGGAGGATACTCTCTTTGTTGTGAGAACTTATTTGGGGAGAACTTATTGGGGATTGGTGGCGCAGAGGTTAGAGAAAATGGACCTGTCATCGGAAGATCGCCAGTTCAACACCCAGTACCGACAACATCAAAAATGTGGGTGGGGTAGGTGAAGCACCCACACCTGCCCCCACCCTCATTTGCCCCACTCTGGGCCCATGAGCAATGCCCTTAACCCCATCTGCTCCCTAAACAAGTCTCTCTTGAAAATGAGTTCTTGTGGCTCAATGAGGCTACCTGTATAAATAAAGGGTAAATAAAAATAAAAATAAACTTTTGATGCCTAAAGTCCGAACTGAACTTGGAAAGAAATTTTTTCAGTTTTCTGCTCCATCTTCAAGGCACCAGTTGCAGAAATACATTAACCTAAAGGCGCTGCTGTCACTAAATGTTTTTAAGGCTGTTCTGAT
>NC_056504.1:7698664-7734861 GCF_014905685.2 Nematolebias whitei
TCACGGGAGTCGCCAGTGCCCATGTCCAGCAATCACTGTGCGAGGGGGCGGGGTACACCCTGGATGGGTTGCAATCCCATCACAGGGACACATAGAGACAAACGACCATTCACTCTCTCACACCTAGGTTCAATTTAGAGTTACCAATCAGCCTAACATGCATGTTTTTGATCTGTGGGAGGAAACCGGAGCACCCGGAGAAAACCCATGCATGCACAGAGAGAACATGTAAAATCCACCCAGAGGGGTCCCCGGACTGGGATTTGAACCAGGGACCTGCTCGCTGAGAGGCAGCAGCTCTACCAGTTGTGCCACTGTGCTGCCCTTAACTGAGGAATCTTCTAGTTAATTTATTTATGACGGTGTTAATTTTTTCAGTTTTTGCTGTGAATGTTCTGTAACCTCTGTGTGCTGCTGCCAGTCTTGGCCAGGATTCTCTTGCAGAAGAGATTTTTAATCTCAATGGGATTTTCCTAAGGACCGAGATGGTGTAGGGGAAGGGCAGTCGACTCGGGACCCAAAGGTCCTGGGCTCAATCCCCGGTCATTCCACATCTCGTGGTGTCTCTGAGCAGGACACCCAATCCCGAATTGCTTCCCGGGCAGCTTACATAGCTGCCCACTGCTCCACCTGGGTGCATCCCAGGTGTGATGGGTTAAATACAGAGAACCAATTTCATCTTTGTATGGGAACATACAATGATGAAAAACATATAGCACTTTATTTATATGTATTATTACAATTTATAGCAGTATTGCAAAAAGAAAAAAAAAACTGCCTGGGCTGCCATAAATCACATTTCAAGAATCATTCATTCAGGTTTTGCATCACAATAATATCTTGTTCAACAGACTCTCACTGGCCTTGAGACCCTCTCTTGGTTTTAATGAAGCATGAAGAAAATCAGAGTCAGAGATTCTTTATTGTCATTCGCACCCCATGTGGTACATGTGGTGGAGCGAAATTATGTACACAGGGTCCCAGTTACATTCAACAATAAAATGTCAAAGAAAAACAGTAACATCTAAGATGTGAACTAAGAAAAACATCAACTAAAATACACTAAGCACTAATAGCATAAAAACATTACGTCGAACAGCAGCACGAACATGAGCAGATGAGCACGGATGAACACATCACCATGAAACAGATCAGCAGCGACAGGATGTGATTTTTTTTTTCACAGTGATTATTCTGGTTAGAGATTCATGAGTCTAACAGCTTCAGGGTAGAAGCTGTTCCTCAGTCTGGTGGTTCTACCCTTAATGCTCCTCAACCTCCTTCCTGAGGGGAGCGGGGCAAAAATGTGGGTTTAATACAATTTATATCAGCTTTGCAATATTAAACAATAAAATCGCACTTCACAAGTTTTTCTAATACCGTTCAGCCCCTAGTAGTGGGAGAAAATGTACTGACATGACTTGACTTAAGACTTGGAGCTATATTGCCTATAAAACTGATTAAGATGATGCATTAAGTAGTTTTGAAATGCAAGAAATTAGTTTTTATTAAGTTCCAGGGCTGGATAATGATGTGAAAAATAAATTAGAGCATTAAAAAAACATCTATACTTCTAGCTTGTTTGTCCATGAATCTATACGCTAAAAGATGACAACCTGAATTGCTCAGATGGGCACAGTGCTTTTCATATTGATTATATATGAAAAACTGGATACAATCACCTTTCACTTCATCCAAATCACCGTTATAACCATTAGTTTCATGTTAACTCAGATGTATGCATTCTCATAAAGTGGGCCATTTTCACATCTTGAATAAAAGATAGGTGTACTGTATTGATGAGGGCTGCATTCCTTTAAGTTCAGCAGCGGCAGAATTGGAATGCAGCCATTATAGCCCCACTCCTGAGCTACGACAGATGGCTGTTGTACCTTTTTGAAAGTGCTGCTCCCTGTTAATTCTTTTAATTGTTACTTTATAAAACTAACACTGTCTGGAACAACAATGAATATTTGCACATAAACACAAAATGTTGGCCAAGTATAAATGGAAAGTTTAGACAAGCATCAAGGAGATTTGGCATGGACATTAGCTTTAGGCTAAAACTCGGCAAGAGTACAAATACAAATAAACAATACAACACAGTAAAATAATGTACAGAGAAAAGAAAACGTCGGAGGGACACTTACCGGACTGTACTTTGAAACACGGCGCAATAAATTTAACAGAAAATTAAAAAAGAATCAGCTAACTTTTGTCACAAGATGGCGACAAAGAGCCTCGCGCTGTCCTCCAGACCCGAAGAAGAGTAACTTCCGTTGTGACGTCATTTATCTGTTAGTTAATGGCGGCCGCTAAACAGGGTGGTGGACCGTAAACATTTCAGCTGTCAACTGTAACTGTCTAATTATCATAAAACATGTACTCGGCTCTGTCCAACACACATGACAGTTACAAGATGTCTATTTTCAACTTTCAGGTCGGTTCATTTGCCGCTTTGACGACAAATTCACCTCCTGCCCGACGGAAAAGAGGCAAACGGTAAGGAAAAAAAAAAAAAAAGCACAAGCGAGATAATTAACTAGTTAACAGGTTTGCTCGGTCCAAGTGGCGTAGTTGTGTAACCAAGTTAAGAAATCGTGTTTAAATATGCCTGCTTGACCGATGCGTTGTTTCAGCGTTAGGCATTATGGAGGACGAAGACCTTGATGGTACAGAAGAACCAGAAAATGAGTGCGAGGTGGCTGTGCTCCGTTTGAAAGTGGAGTCCTTGAAAGAAGAGCTGAAGGAGTGCAGAGCCGAGCTGGCCAAGTTACAGAAGCAGCTGAGCCACTCGGAGAGGCTGCAGAAGAGCACAGAGAGCTACAATGAAGACCTCAGGAAACAGGTCTGTCCTCTCTAACACCAAGAAATTAGTATTTAATCTGATCAGACGCGCACGCTGCACGTCCTATTTTAACAGTTCAAGAGTTTCTAATAGCTCACTATAGTCGGTAATATGTTTATCATACCTTATATTAGATATATAATTTGGTAATAAAGTTTTAGCCATGTCGATATTTGCTCTAATTCAAGTTCAAGTAGGTTTTATGATCACTCGCATCACATGTGGTACATGAGGTGGAACGAAATTGTGCACGCAGGGTCCCAGTTACATCCAGCAATAGCAAAAATATAACTTGTAAAAAGAAACGGTAATAAGGAACTAAGATATAAACTAAGAAATACGCTAAGCAACGCAAATGGTGCGTAACACGCCGATCAACAGCAGCACGAACATGAGTCTGTGAGTAGATGAGTATGAATGAATACAGCAGCATGAGATCAGCAGCATGGATAATCAGCAGCACATATCACCTGATCCTGATTAGGGATACGTGAGTCTAACAGCTTCAGGGTAGAAGCTGTTCCTCAGTTGTAATTGTCCTAAATGTCAGTGTTCCTTTAGGCCATTTCTAAACCTCTGCCGTCTTCCTTCACCGAATTTAAAGTGAGGGCAAAGCACCTCTGCTTTATGAATTTGTGAAAGTACAATAATTTCTAATGGTTTGCTTTTTGTTTATGAACATAGTTGACGTGTGCCACTTTGAGTTTGTAACTTATTGTAGATTTTAGAGCTTTAAAACGTGATGCCTGTCATTTTATTAAAAAATAAATCCATTGCTTCAGGTTGACCAACTGAGTGTAGAGATTCATGAGCGGAAGAAGAAGGATAAAGACAAAGTAAACGGGGAAACTCAGACAGAAGAATACGTATGGACAGAAACAGGTGCGTACATACATAAAGTTGGCAAAGTAAGCAGAACTTATTAAAATGTTACAAATTATTACTTTTTGTTTTAGATTACTACAACTATTACTATGGAGGCTACAGCCAAAACGCTGAAGGGACAAACTCTCGGGAAAACCTGAACTGGGCAGCAGCAACAGCGGTGGATGCTGCTGATTGCGGCGCAGCAGCAACAGCGGTGGATGCTGCTGATTGCGGCGCAGCAGCAACAGCAGTGGATGCTGCTGATTGCGGCGCAGCAGCAACAGCAGTGGATGCTGCTGATTGCGGCGCAGCAGCAACAGCAGTGGATGCTGCTGATTGCGGCGCAGCAGAGGTTTTACCAACAAACGAAGCAGCAGCCACAGATGTGTCAGCTCCACCTGATAGCAGTAAAGTAGTTGCAGCTGAGGTTTGTTTCATGAATTTTGTTTTGTAAAACATTTTTGCTGTAGTAGTAATTATCAAAATTTTACTTATTTAAATACATCTGTTTTGGTTAAGTATAAATTGTATTCATGTTTTTAAGTTGACGTATATTTCCAAAATATTGTCTGTTTCAGGAAGGTGATGGAGGATCTATTGCTGACATGTTGAGGGCCACTGCTGAGGAAGCTATGACCCAGACTGGGTTTGTGTTTGATGAGACTTCTGGGATGTATTATGACCACAGCACATGCTTCTACTATGACTCGGTTAGAGCTTTTTTGTTTTACATTAAGTTTGGAAGTTTTGGTCAACATTTTTATTAATAATAATGTTTCAAATTTTATCCATGTTTTTCCTCTTAACACAGGTCAGTCAGTTGTACTATGATGCCAACACGGGTATATACTACTACTATGATGCAGAGAGCGGACGGTATCAGTTTCACTCAAGGATTGAGATGCCTGTTGCACAGAGCACTGCTGATCCAAGTCAAGAAACATTTGAAGTTGACAAGAAATGGAGAAAGTTCAAAAAAGGGATCAAGAAAACATCACATCAGGATGAACGGGTATGAAACAGACACTACTTAAGTAGATTACTTGAACATTTTTATAGCTGACAGCTGGCTTTTGACTTTGCAAATTCCCTTAAAGTTTTCTTGACTTTTATTGGTCTTGGCCTTTAAAAAGTACAATTTTCATTTTGCAGTAATGTAAGCCTAGTTGACTAAAAGACTTCCTCTGATCTAGGTGCAAGATGTGACTAACTCTTTGGCTAAAATGAAGATTTCCACTTACTGGAAAACTCCCTCCTACAGAGGTATAACTTTAGTATTACACTGCAAAACACGATCATACATTTATTATTTTCAGATTGTTTTTCCTTTTATCGTATGCATTAGTTTTAAATATAATCAAACTCAACATACGCTGATTTCAGTGCCTCTGAGTGGAATTATTCATACAGAAAGCACTTGACATGTTTAAAGCAGATATATAGGGTCATTAACCTTGGTTAATTATTTTCCTGTAATTTTTGGACTAATCTGGGGAAACAATCTAATAATTTGTATTCAGAGATGTGTTGTGAGATTTTGTGACGAGCTTTGGGGTCAAAGAGTCAAAAGTCAGCTGGTCTGCAGTCACTAGAGATGGTATTCTCACTGCTGACTGTCTGGTGGTAGGAAATCAAGTCAGAGGACCCAAAGCATGAACAAGATGAAAACAACCATGTGGAATCTCGAAAACCACGCCGAAGGTCTCGCAGCCCGAACTCTGCTCAGAGTAAAAAAAGCTCTTCTAAACATCGAGAAGAAAAGGACAGATCACCATCAAAGAGAAAGAAGCTCAAAAACGGTTCACACCACGAGGACAAGGGCCGACTAAAAAAGAAGAGGAAGAAATCAAAATCAGAAAGGCACAAAAAGAAAAAGAAGTCGTCTCGGAGCAATGAGTCGGCAGGCAACAGTGAACCAGAAGAGGGAGAGATCACAGAGTCAGAGAGGGAAGACCGGGAGTCCACCCCCTCATCCTCATCATCGTCCAGCTCTAAAAAGTCCAGGGAAAGTCCTGAGTCAGAAATGGAAGTGCAGAGCCAAGAAGGTGAGAGGATGTCAAAGAAACTGACATGTACGGAGCACGTCTTCCAGATCAGATTCTTTGGGCCAGTGAATGTAATTAATTTGTAGTTTGATGTTAGAAATATTTGTCAGTTGCATGTTCTGTATCTTTCTGAGACTGACATGCTCCAGTAATAGTGCGGATGGTTTGTCTTACAGTGAGGAGCATTTGGCCTCCATGTGTTAGAGTGACGGTGGTGAGGTCTCCAGTGCTGCAGGTGGGAACTCTGTTCATCATCACAGCTGATTCTCCAGCAACATTTGGCAGGTTTGTCTTTTTTAATGTCCCGAGTCCTTCCTCAGAAAAAGATTAGGCCCTTTCATACCAAGCACATATCTTTAAAAAAGTCAAAGTGGTGCAGCCGTGTAAGTGAACCACATGGCTTAAGTGAAAATCTGTCATCTCGGTTCTTTTGCTTACAGAGAGAAAGATATGGACCATGCAGTTAGAATACCAGAAATGGGCGTCAGCAAGGTACCCATCTCCACTTTACCTGCAAGTTAATCTTTTGTTTCATTCAAGACGATTTATTGTTTCTAAATGCTAAGTCTGTTTGATTTTAGTTCCATGCAGAGGTGTATTTTGACCAGGAACAGCAGAGCTACATGCTGGTGGACCAGGGGAGCCAGAATGGAACAGTCATCAATGGCGGCCGCATATTACAGGTCAGCACGTTGCCTCTGTGTCAAAAACTGCAAAAACATCCAAATAAATTATAAACTTCTCAGTAAAACTCCTTCTGTGCAGCCCAAAACCAAGTCTGAGCCATGTGCACTGACGCATGGTGATGAAGTCAAGATGGGAGAGACTGTGCTGTCCTTCCACATCCACTCAGGTACAGACACCTGTGATGGCTGTGAGCCCGGACAAGTGATGGCTCACCTCAGCAAGCACAAGAGAGAGGACGACACCGGTGAGAAAACGCGTGCATGGAAACAGATTTGTATAGATTGATTAAAGTGTGATTTATTACTGTTTAATTTCTAAAGGCCCTGGTCTCACCAAAGAGGATAAAGAATCACTGAGACAGAAAGAGCTGAAGCAAATGAAGGCCAAATATGGCCTGCAAGTAAGTGTTAAACTGGGTGAGGTGGGGGCGGGGGGATCAAGGTGTGTTTTTGTGTATGCATTCACACATTTCTGTCTTTAACTACACAGACCAGTGAGTACGAGGAAACCAAAGCCCTGAAGAACCCCAAATACAAGGACAGAGCCGAGTCTCGACGCCAAATCGTGGGCAGTGAGGGTGTTTTCCAACGAGATGATGCCCCTGCCTCAGTACACGAGTGAGTAACTCGACTGTGACTGCAACTGCTCCTGAAATGGCAGACTTCCATACGGATTGTATATTGTTTTTGTTTTAAAGAGAGATCAGTGAGGTCAATAAAGGCCGAAAGATGTTGGAAAAGATGGGCTGGAAGAAAGGAGAGGGGCTGGGTAAAGAGGGAACAGGAATGAAAGACCCAGTAAGATAATCTGCTCATTACGTTTGTTGCTGTGGGTTCTTTTAAAAAAAAAATCTAATCTAATCAACAAAATTGTTTTTTCTTCTTCGTGTCATTCTCATCTCCACAGATCGAGCTCAAGATTAGGAAGCCTCAGTCAGGTTTGGGAGCAGGTGCCGTCATGTCGGTGGACAATGTGTCTGTGACCAAATCCAAGTCTCATACAAACTGGGAGAAAGCCCGTGAACGGTTCGCTGACACCTGCCAGTCTGACTCTACCAAAACACCGAAGAATAAGTCTCCTCAAGCATGGCTGAAATCAGACGAGACGGAGGCGTCGCAGCCAAGCGTTGAAACAGACGGTCCGAGTTAAAGGAGCAAAACGTGCTGCGGTTTAATGAACAAAGGGAGTCTCTGTACTTTGTAAGACAACTGATGTACTTATTTTCTTTTTACTTCTTGACTTAAAATATATTGGTAAAGACGGCTACCAGCAGAACTTTTTAATTTAACTAAAACTGTGACCACATTATGATTTTCCATCAGTATAAACTTGAGTGAGATACAGCAACACAATTAGACAATGTTCTGTAATCTGCCTTTTTACGTGTGTCAGAAAAATCCAAGATCGGCGCGGTGCGACCTACAGAAAAGGCTGAGCAGCTGCCGTGCCTCGCTGTATTAAAAGAACGCAAGCTGTCTCAAGCAAATATTGACACATCCAGGTTCTATTTCTCACAGTGAGATCATACCGTAAGGAGACGATTGTGGACCTTTTCTGACAAAATCCTAAGAGATCAGGTTAAACGAGTTACAAGCCCTTTTTTTCTCAACGTGACCAATAAATTAGGATTTTTCTTGACATCTTGTTTGCTTCGTGTTTGCCACTTCATCTGATTTAATCTTTTTGTGTCTTGTTTGCTTCATTCCTGTAAGTTCAGCGTGCAAACATTTCCCAGCCCGTTTGAACTCCGCTTTATCTACGGCTGCTCTGAGGGTGTGTGAATATTTGCATGTGAACACATTTCAGTCACACACCACACTTGAAACGAACACTGTGTGCTCTGTTATTGGAAAAGCTTGGGGTTTATGGTTTTTAATTTAAACTATCCTTGTAATATAGAACTGGATTATTTAACCAACAACAGAATTTAACTCGAGTGCTGTAAAGGTGCTTCAAACCGCTAACGGAGTTGACTCACGTGTGTTTGGAGGACTTCCTTGAAAAGGTTTGCTTGATGCCCTTCTTCTGACTTACAGTTCCACCCATTTTGATCCCCCTTCTCGGTCAATGGACAGATGGAACCGCAGCTTCCCTCAGCTGCTCTGCATGTTCTGCAGCTCTGACAGTTCAGCAGGTAGCTGTGGTGTGCCGCTGTCTGTTTTCTTCTCTTGACAGGCGGGACCACCCACCTTTGCTTGGCAGCCACACAGTCTCCTCCTTAAATGCAACTGCGCTTCAAGTTTGTCATATTGTAGTGAAATAAAACTGGGAGGGACTGGCCTGTGTGCTTTGTTGCCAGATAGAAAGTCTTGGCCATAAAAAGATGTAAGTCATGAGATAAAACGGGGCGTGGCTCAGAGCGTTTGAGAGATGTGGCTTTACCAGTTCCTCACAAGAAACGTAGGATTACTTTCAAATGCAGTGAAAATGGATGTTTTTTGGAAGTGATATGCAAACTTGTAAAACAGCCTGGTTTGAGCTTTATTTCTCGTGATATATGACACATGGTGAATCCCTAATGTGCTTTAATATTTTGCCTTGTTGCTCATCTGATCAGAGAAGTAATCAAATACAACAATCTATTTTTTAGAAAGGGGATCATACTTTCACGTCATTCACAGAAAGAACTAGAATAATTTCCGAGGTGGCAGCACTTCTTTGCAAACGTCAGTCATGAGCAAGCTCAAACAGGTTCTGTGTTTAGTCGTGGAATGGGTCAGAGCTGAAACAATATGACGTTTGTGTGAGTTTAAAGGACTCAATTCAGAGATGAAAATTAAGGACAAAGACAAAAATGGTCGATAAATAGCCAAAAAAGTAAACAAGTTTGCTTTAACTATAAGAAACTAATGAGTTGATTGAAAAAAAAAATACAATTTATGAAGAACTGAAACATTTTTTGACAAAATGTCTGTTGCGCACAGACTGGTCGAATGTAAACCCCCTTAAGAACACACATTGTACCAAACTGAACTGGTAAACAGTGAATGTTTGGCTGATGCATGCTTCAGGTATTTGCATTTGTGAGATTAATTTTTTAAAAGGCGATTAAAAAAGGGGGGGTTTCTTTGTTAAAAATGTTTCTAATGTTAAAAATCTTGGTGTTATTTTTGATCAGGACACGTCTTTAATCCCCCACATTAAAAACATTACTAGAACCTCCTTCTTCCACTAAAATTAGAAACATCTTATCTAAAAATGATGCAGAAAAACTGGTTCATGCATTTGTCATGTGTAGACTGGACTAGTGCAATGGTTTATTATCTGGGTGTCCAAATACGTCTTTAAAACGTCTTCAGTTGATCCAAAATGCTGCTGTCAGAGTCTTAACTGGAGTTAGTGGGAGAGATCATATCTCCAGTTTTAGCTTCTCTCCACTGACTCCCTGTAAAGTCCAGAATTGAATTCAAAATCTTACTTCTACAAAGCCCTCAACAACCTAGCTCCATCTTATATTACAGATCTTATTGTTCCATATTTTCCTGACAGAGCACTTCGCCCTCAGACTGCAGGTTTACTTGCAGTTCCTAGAGTTTCCAAAAGTCGAATGGGAGGAAGATCTTTCAGTTCTCAGGCTCCTCTCTTGTGGAACCAACTTCCAGTTTCTGTCTTTAAGGCTGACACATTGTCCAGTTTTAAGACTTTCCTTTTTGATAAATCCTATAATTAGAGCTGGCTTGTTATGCTGCTATAGACTTAGACTAATGGAGGACAAATTGACCTCATTTCTTAAAATGTGCTTAAAATATTGTTACAATCAAATAGTTTTCTTTTGATATTATCTTAACATGTGATTCTTGATCTGCCATTGTGTATCTGTTCCTCTCAAACCCAGCTGGCCAAAGCAGATGACCACTTGTCCTGATCCTGGTTCTGCTAAAGGTTTCTTCCTCATGAGGGAGTTTTTCCTTTCCACTGTCGCCTTCATGTTTGCTCAAGATGAGAGTTATGTGATGGAGTTAAACTCAAAGCTGCTCCTCAGATAAATAATGTGAACTTATTATTTTTATATATGAATGTTTCTGTTCAGTGCCCAGAAATGACCTCTGTTGTGATTTGGCACTTTGTAAATAAACTGAATATTTTTCGAGCTAAAATGAGCTCACAGATGCTCCTCAGTGTGGTGCCCTAATGGTTGCATGATACCTGCAATCATTTTCTAAAATTATGTCTATAGAACATGTCAGAATCAGAAAAATAGATGTACCTTGCAGAGCTTTAGACATGTATTTGCATAAGTTTTAGTGTGCACACCTTTTACATTTTTGTCCCATAGTTATCAACATTGTGTCGGAGCACCTCCAAGCACTTTAAACAAAGGTGGAATTTTTCATTTGCTGTCAGAAAATAAATTGGTTATATAAAACTAAATAGCAGAATCATACTCTCTTTGTTAAAACCAGGTCTCTCTTGTAAATGAGTCCCCAAGGCTCAATGGCATTAACCTGTATAAATAAAGGTTGAATGAAAAATACATCCAAAGATATATAAAAAAAAATTTTTTATGTTTGTTAAATTAAAAAATAAAGGCCTTACCTTTACCCCTATTATCTCCTGCAGTTTTATGTGCCCTGCTATTGCTCAAAGTATGTGTTGCACATGACTCTCAGCTACTACCACATCAAATTTGAGGTCAGTCTTTACAAAAGTGACAGAGTTGTAGACAATTTTGTGTTTGCTAGCCTTAAAGGTCAATCAGCTGTAGATGTACATCCAATGATTACTTTCAGAAAGCAGATTCTGCATGAATTTGCTTTGATAGAATAACGACGACTTCCTATCAGATGTACAGGCTTCACAACAAACAACAATAACAATAAGTGGCTGTGAATGAACACTTCCACATCCTGTTTGCAGGAAAGTCTACATCCCTGTAGACTCATCTCTCTCTCCTCATGCAAATGTTTGTTCACATTTCTCCAAGCACACACTACAAGATTAAGACATGGTGCAATCAGTAACACAACTATGTGATGCATAAATACGTTCTTGAAAATAATCTAAACTTTCTCTTGTCCTGCCCATAACTTCTGATCAGCTCACGATAATTCACCCAAACTTGATATACACGTGCATCTTCACTAGAAATATTGCATACAATTTTAATCATCCCAGCTTCAAGGTTAAGGTCACAAATCAAGGTCGAAGGTTGTACAAGGTCTTTGCTTTAAATTGCTGTAAAACAGTTTGCTGATGGGAATATAATGTGGCGTATGCGGTACTCTTTATAATGGTCAAGGGATTTTTCAGTTTTATTTTAAGCATTGTCTGCTAATGTGCAGATGAGTGCACTATATCTGAACTGCATTAAAAGGTAGTGTTTCTTTACAGCAATGACAAAAGTTGTTTTGGTTCTTACATGAATCTATAATCACACACTTGTGCAGACATGCAGGTTTTTATGATCTGGCATCAGATGAAAGACTTGCACTCTGCTGGGACATGTGTGCCGTATCAACCACTGGGACTTGATTTGTAGAGCATTTTTTAAACAAGTGAAAGTAACACAAAGTGCTTTAGAGTTCATCTAAAAGCTGTGCAGAAAAAGAAAGTTCCTGTGTGTCATCTGCACTGACGGACTTAAAGAGCTATGAGCCACACCAGTGATCGTAGGCACAAAGTTAAGACAATGAAAGTCCCCCCAAAATCATGTACTATTTTTTTTACAGCCAGGAAGGAAGTTGCACAATCTGGCTTCCAGATCAGTAGGGAAACAAGACAGTATAGTGTGAACAAAGTGAATAACTAAAACTTAATACAGTACATGCCATTTATAGATTTCAGGTCTCTCTTGTAAATGAGTCCTCGAGGCTCAATGGGATTTACCTGTCTAAATAAAGGTTGAATGAAAAAAAATAAAGATGTATGTCCAGGTTTTTAGAAGGAGGATTACAGGCATCAGATAAGGTTAGTGGTCAATAGTAACTTCACTGTCACACTTTCACTTCAGTTTCAGTCTGTCTTCATCTCAGATGGGAGTCTATTTAGGAACACAAGACCAGAAGTTTGAGAAACAATCTCATGTTGACTCAAACCTCCCATTTCTGCATCCACCATAATTAAGCTACTAAATCTGAGCTTCTGGCCCTCTCTAAATCAAAGTTATAAGAAAAAAATACAAGACTGTACTATTTTAAACTCTGACAGTGACTCTTAATAGATTCTGTTCATTTTGAGTGTTTGCAGAAATTCAGTTAAGTTCAGTTTATATAGCACCAGTCACAACAGAAGTCGTCTCAGGGCACTGAACAGAAACATTCTTACATATAAAAACTAAGTTAACATTAATTTTCTGAGGAGCAGATTACTTTAAATTTAACTCCCAACACAGAACGCTCATCTTGAGCAAGAATGAAGGCGACAGTGGAAAGGAAAAACTCCCTCATGAGGAAGAAACCTTTAGCAGAACCAGGCTCAGGACAAGCGACCATCTGCTTCTACTGGCTGGGTTTGAAAGGAACAGATACACAATGGCAGGTCTAGAATCATGTTAAGATAGAAATAGTATCAAATGAAAACTATTCAATTTGACAATTCATTTTAAGAAATGAGGTCAGTTTGTCTATAGTCTATAGCAGCATAACAAGCCAGCTCTAATTATAGGATTTATCAAAAAGGAAAGTCTTAAAACTGGACAATGTGTCAGATTAATGGACAGAAACTGGAAGTTGGTTCCACAAGAGAGGAGCCTGATAACTGAAAGATCTTCCTCCCATTATGCTTTTGGAAACTCTAGGAAATGCGAGTAAGCCTGCAGTTTGAGAGTGAAGTGCTCTGTTAGGAAAATATGGAACATTAAGATCTGTAATATAAGATGGAGCTAGGTTGTTGAGAGTTTTGTAGGTTAGAAGTAAGATTTTGAATTCAATTCTGTATTTGACTGAGAGCCAATGGAGAGAAGCTAAAACTGGAGACATACCTCCATAACTCCCACTAACTCCAGTTAAGACTCTGGCAGCAGCATTTTGGATTAACTGAAGACGTTTAAAAGAAATATTTGGACACCCAGATTATAAATCATTGCACTAGTCCAGTCTAGATGTGACAAATGCATGAACCAGTTTTTCTGCATCATTTTTAGATAAGATGTTTCTAATTTTAGCGATATTACGCAGGTGGAAGAAGACGGTTCTGAAAGAAAGAAAGAAGACACCAGGAAATGTGGGTTGAATCAGTTGTAGGTCATCTAACTCCAGGTTTTTGACACAAAGAAAAGAACACAAGTAGAATTCCAAACACATTTAAAAAGCAGTACACTTGCAAAATAATTATTTCCATTCTCCTTCTTCTTCTTTCGGCTATTCCCTCTTCAGGGGTCACCACAGCGAGTCATCCTCCTCCACCTCACTCTGTCCTCTGCATCCTCTGTCCTCACACAAACTCCCTCCATGTCCTCTCTAACTGCATCCATGTATCTCCTCTTTGTCTTTTTCTTGGCAGCTGCATTTCTAACATCCTTCTACCAGTATACCCACTGTCCCTCTTCTGGACATGTCCAAAACATCTCAGTCTGGTCTCTCTAACTTTATCTCCCAGTTGTTCAACCTGTGCTGCACCTCTGATGATCTCATTCCTAATCTTATCCATCCTTGTCACTCCTAAGGAGAACCTCAACATCTTCATTTCTGCCTCTTCCCATTCTTTCTGTCTTTTTGTCAGTGCCAATAAACACAATCAACACCTCCATATGTGACCTCATTAGAGCTGTTCTGCGTCTCATGCTGACTCCTCCCGTGCACGTTACTCTGCTTTGTGCCTCAGTTTAAACACCACATCCAGACTGAAATTCCTCTGCTCCAAGTTGAGTGGAAATTCCAACGAACAGCAGCTTCCTCTCAGCAAGTGACTCACTCGGGGCCAGGGCTGAAAGTCTTCCACTCCTGGTCTTTCCTGCTCAGAGCCTGAGCCTCTGGGTGTGTCTGTCTGTGACCTCATCTCCACAGAAAATTACAGTCCAGAGACTTCAGCAGCACACTGATCCAGCCTCTGTGTGAATGTTTTCCACTATAACAAGCCAGGATGTTTGCAGAGCCCACTCACTTTACTACAAGAAGATAGTGGATGTTAGTGCCTGCACGACCCAATAATTTAACCAGTTATCTGGGTGTTTATATAGACCAGTCGGCTTGGAAATTTTCCATTCACATTTTTCTGTTTCGTTTTTGGGAGCAAAATCATTCATGTATGCAAGCTTTTAGTGAATTATCTACTGAATATGTCTTTTTTTATAGGCACACAAGAAGTAGCTCACATCACAAAGACCACATACTGCTGGCCTGGCCACTGAGGGGTATTATAGATTTGTGAAAAGAGGCTTTGTTTTTCAAAGACAATAGCTCTCATGGGGCAGCAGAACCTTTAAACCAAACACAGCGAACGCACTGAGCATTCACGCAATAACTGTTCAAAAGTCAGCAGATGAAAACCATAAAACCCAGTTTAAAACACAAGCGTACCACTTTATGACAGTGCACCACTTTATGACAGTGCACCTTAAAGCTGTCACACTTTTAAAGAGTAAATCTTACCTCTCCTTGCTGAGGAACCACAGGCTGTGTCAGATCTACTGGGAGGTGGGATGTTGAGCTCAGTTAGTCCGAGTTAAAGGGTTTTGGGTTCAGGCTGCTGTTGGATCCACTGCTCTCAGACGGAAGGTTCTTGTTCTCTCTACGCGGCCGGGTCCAGTCCATGTGGCTATGGGAAATGGGAAATAAACTTTCTGGGCATGGAGCCAAAAACAGTGTGGGCTTTAAAGACACAGCAGTGCCATATAAGGCTGACACACATTTTATACACCAATACAGTTCAGAGGGTAAGCATTTTTTTTTATCACATTCTTTTTTTCATAAACCTACAATGCCTTAATTGGTTTATTTTGGTGTATCCAGTTCAGTTCAGCTTTATTTATATAGAAACAAATCCCAACCAGAGTCATGTCAACCTGATATTCAGTTCAGTCTAATTATACAAAGTCAACAGTCAGCTCAAGGAAACGTTGAAACAGCAGCCACTGCGTTGAATTTATCATGGATTTCTGCATTTTATGGATTTATTTTGGTTATTTTGGTACATTTAGTATTTATATTTGAAAACGTTAGGACAAACCATAATTAAAATATGGAAGTTAAACTCTTGCTGACAGGAATTAATGATCGTTTCTTATCTGATTTTTTGATCCGTCTGTTTATACAAAACTATTTTCAAATCACAGTTTTGCTAGACTATGTGGAGTTTTAGTCAATCGATCAAATAATCAACAGGTCCAGCATTAGATCTGAGAAGAAACTAGGATAAAGGGAGGAAAATACTGATTTGATTATTTGAGGTTAAGGTATTTAGGATGGGCTGCATGTTGGAGCAGAGTTTAGTGCTGGGTGTTTTGTAAGTCTCTTTGTTGACCCTTGGGTGTATCCAACAACCATGAACAGGACAAAATGAGTGACTCTTTACTCCTAGCTCTGAAACATGTCTTGAATCTAGTACCAAATAATAATAAATGAATACAAACTCAAACCACACAATCTACAGATTAGGTTATTCACTGAGTTGGTGTCGCCCTCTACTGTTTTAACTTTTTAATGTACAGTGCCTTGTGAAAGTATTCAGCCCCCTTGAACTTTTCAACCTTTTGCCACATTTCAGGCTTCAAACACAAAGATATAAAATTTTAATTTTTTTGTGCAGAATCAACAACAAGTGGGACACAATCGTGAAGTGGAATGAAATTTATTGGATGTGTCAAACTTTTTTAACAAATAAAAAACTGAAAAGTGGGGCGTGCAATATTATTGGGCCCCTTTACTTTCAGTGCAGCAAACTCACTCCAGAAGTTCAGTGAGGATCTATGAATGATCCAATGTTGTCCCAAATGACTGATGATGATCAACAGAATCCACCTGTGTGTAATCAAGTCTCCGTATAAATGCACCTGCTCTGTGATAGTCTCAGGGTTCTGTTCAAAGCACAGAGAGCATCATGAAGACCAAGGAACACACCAGGCAGGTCCGAGATACTGTTGTGGAGAAGTTTAAAGCCGGATTTGGATACAAAAATATCTCCCAAGCTTTAAACATCCCAAGGAGCAGTCTGCAAGCAATCAGATTGAAATGGAAGGAGTATCAGACCACTGCAAATCTACCAAGACACGGCCGTCCCTCTAAACTTTCATCTGGAACAAGGAGAAGACTGATCAGAGATGCAGCCAAGAGGACCATGATCACTCTGGATGAACTGCAGAGATCTACAGCTGAGGTGGGAGAGTCTGTCCATAGGACAACAATCAGTCGTACACTGCACAAATCTGGCCTTTAGGGAAGAGTGGCAAGAAGAAAGCCATTTCTCAAAGATATCCATAAAAAGTGTTGTTTAAAGTTTGTCACCTGGGAGACACCAAACATGTGGAAGAAGGTGCTCTGGTCACATGAAACAAAATCAAACTGTTTGGCCACAATGCAAAACGATATGTTTGGCGTAAAAGCAACACAGCTCATCACCCTGAACACACCATCCTTACTGTCTAACATGGTGGTGGCAGCATCATGGTTTGGGCCTGCTTTTCATCAGCAGGGACAGGGAAGATGGTCAGAATTGATGGGAAGATGGATGGGGCCAAATACAGGACCATTCTGGAAGAAAACCTGTTTGAGTCTGCAAGAGACCTGAGACTGGGACGGAGATTTATCTTCCAACAAGACAATGATCCAAAACATAAAGCCAAATCTACAATGGAATGGTTCACAAATAAACATATGCAGGTGTTGGAATGACCAAGTCAAAGTCCAGACCTGAATCCAATCGAGAATCTGTGGAAAGAGCTGAAGACTGCTGTTCACAAACGCTCTCCATCCAACCTCACTGAGCTCGAGCTGTTTTGCAGAAAGAATGGGCAGAACTTCAGTGTCTCCATGTGCAAAACTGATAGAGACAAACCCCAAGAGACTTGCAGCTGGAACTGCAGCTGGAACTGCAGCAAAAGGCGGCGCTACAACGTATTAACGCAAGGGGGCCCAATAATACTGCACGCCCCACTTTTCAGGTTTTATTTGTTAAAAAAGTTTGGCACATCCAATAAATTTCATTCCACTTCAAGATTGTGTCCCACTTGTTGTTTATGTTTGAAGCCTGAAATGTGGCAAAAGGTTGAAAAGTTCAAGGGGGCCGAATAATTTCACAAGGCACTGTAAAACTAACTGCAACATAAAAATGTTACCAAAAATTAAATGTCTGCATAAAAATATTTGTCTACAACTTGATTTATTACAAAACCTAAACTCTCACAATAAACAATCCATTGGTGATTTTGTGGATATTTTATATATAATATAGCCATATTTTATGTGGCTTCTTTCTGCTCCTTTGGGGAGGCTTTTACACCAGCAGAGTTCCTGATGAGTGGAAAGGCAGTTGGAGGACTCGGACTTTGTTCTTGCAGTTCAGCTGGATCTTCAGGGCCTGTCTTATTCTCTGCAGGTACTCAGTTGTGGCTGACTTTCCAGCAGCCTCATCACGATCGCCAATTCTCCAGTTTTAGCTTCTCTCCATTGGCTCCATATCAAATTCAGGGCAGAGTTTAAAATCTAACTTCTAACCCACAAAGCTCTCAACAACCTAGCTCCATCGTATATTACAGATAGTATTGTTACATATTTTCCTAACAGAGCACTTTGCTTTCTGACTGCAGGCTTACTTGTGGATCCTAGAGTTTCCAAAATCAGAATGGGAGGAAGATCTTTCAGTTATCAGGCTCCTCTCTTGTGGAACCAACTTCCATTTTCTGTCCATGAGGCTGACACATTGTCCAGTTTTAAGACTGGGCTTAAGACTTTCCCTTTTGATAAATCCTATAGTTGGCTTGGTTTCCTGACCTATTCCTTATCATATGCTGCTATAACCTTAGACTACTGGAGAACAAATTGACCTCATTTCATCACATGAACAGTTGCAAATACATATAAATGAATAGTTTGTATTAATATTTATTATTTCTTAACATGTGATTTCTGTGTTTTTGTCTTTCCTCCTAGAGAAAACCTGATTACCTCCATCCTGGACCTGTCATTGTGTGTTAGTTTTCTCCTTCCTGCCGTCTGAAACCAGCTGGTTGAAGAAGATGGCCGCTTGTCCTGAGCCTGGTTCTGCTAAAGGTTTCTTTCTCATGAGGGAGTTTTTCCTTTCCACTGTCGCCTTCATGCTTGCTTAGGAGGATGGGAGACTGCGATGAAGTGGAAAGTCAAAGCAGTCTGTTGGCTCCTTAAATAAATAACGTTATTAACTGACTTTATATGTATGTGAATGTTTCTGTACAGTGCCCTGAGATGACTTCTGTTGTGATCTGGCACTATATAAATAAACTGAACTGAAATGAAATTTACCTGTGGGATCCTAACGCATTTGTAGCTGTCCTGAACATCTGCAATGTCGCCTTCAGGTAGTTCAGCCCCTTCAGATGTGATCACTTTGCTTCTCTTGCATGCCATTTGACTGCATTTATCCAGTTTGAATCACATTCTAATGTCCTTGCTTCATAACCTGTTGATGTTATTCAATGAGTCGATGTCTCACTTATTTTTGGAGTACTTTTGGAGTGACTGATGATTGTTCCACTATGGAACTGACATCCGCAACCACTCTTTGCAAGGATCTGGCTAAGAGAGTTCAGGCCTATGCAGAACAAGAGTGGGGGTATCACCTTGGAATATGCCACACTTGAAGCTGACTTAGACAACTAGCTTTGAACTGGCCTCTAGATTTGTCTTCCACGTTCCCACTGAGTCTTCACTGAAGGCTTATAGTAACCTGTTGATAAGATAAGATAAGATAAGATAAGATAAGACAGAACTTTATTGATCCCACAGGAAATTGTTGTGCCAGAGTTTCAGTATAAAGGAACATACACAAAGAATCATACAAGATATTAAAAAACAACAGAGAATATAAAAATACCAGCAATTAAGATCTAAAGAGGTCAGGTGCAGACAGAAACATTAAAGTGTTTATTGTAGTACAGGATAAATTTCATTGTCCTATGTGTAGAAAAGGGGAGGAGTTGAAAAGTTTGATAGCCACAGGGAGGAAGGACTTCCTGTGTTGTTCTGTGGAGCACCTCTGTGGTCACAGTCTGCGACTGAAGGTGCTGCGGTGAGACGTGCAGTGTGTCATGCAGGGGGTGTGACGTGTTGTTCAGGATCTGGAGCAGTTTTCTCAGCATCCTCTGCTCAGACACCTCTGCCAGAGACTGCAGGTCCACTCCCAGAACTGAGCCAGCTCTCCTGATGAGTTTATTGAGTCTGTTGGCATCAGCTGTACAGATGTGTATTCCAGTATCTTTGTGTTTGGCATTGAGTCCTAGCCTTTCCTGCACTCACCCAGGTGGTGCATAGGTTTGTGTGTCTGGTCTTACAGTCTCAAGCAATGGTTCTGTTGACCAGTAGCTTGTGCCTGGCTGCTCTATTGTTTGTGCCAATTACTTTCTGTATTGACTCGTGTGTCTATTTATCTTAGCCTTTAAAAAATGCCTGACAGGAGCTTTCATGCTGTACATAGGCAGGTGATTGGCCAGTAGTTGGATGGGGTTGCCTTTTCCTCAGGGTACGTCATGATCATGACTACCAGACCTCAGGTCAACCACTCTGAGAGTCTCATCCTTTGGAAACGAGTTCATTTTTCCTGCTAGGTGTTTATGGAGAGCAATCGGTTTGTAAAGTCAGAAGATGTGAATCATATCAGGGCCTGGTATAGTAAAATTGACATGTGCTGAATATTAATGCTTAATTTGGATATTTATGACATTAAGACAGACTGTAACATTGGCTGTTCAAATATGTTGCACCTTAAAAAAATACTCAGTTTCTTCTAGTGTCTACACCTCACATGTAAAAATGTTTTTAACTCTGAAAGGTTTGAGCAGCCCTTGGTGTCTTCCACACTGAGGAGCTAGCCCTTCAGCTTTATTCTGTTAGTTTAAATATTTTGGACCGTGTGGCTCCAGTGAAAACCAATCAACCAAAGCTCAGATTAGAGCCATGGTTGAATGAGGTCACTCGATCTATTAGACTGCAGTGCAGGAGGGCGGAGCGAAGGTGGGGGAAAGACAGGCTGCAGGTTTCTTTTGAAATGCTGAAAGAGAGTTGGTGCTATCAGAAAGCTACAAAAGCTGCTCAATCTAAGTACTTTTCTGAAATTATTGTCTCCAACTCTCACAACCCCCAGTTCTTTTTCGACCCTGAGCTCAGTTCTTCACCTCCATGAACCTGCCCCTCTGGAAGCTTCAGCTGAACTGTATGAGAAATTTTTTCACTTCTTTTTTTTTAAAAAAAGGTGCACACTAGAGCACTCATTTCTCCACTAGCTCATCCATCCTGTCTCAATGCGTAGCCGTGTTTGACCACTTTGAGCCCATCTCACTGTAATTTTTAGAATAGCTAATGTGCAGCATGAAGTTGGTTCCCTCTTTGATGGTGTCCCCCCTCAACTTCTAAAGGCGGTCTTTCCTATTCTGGGTCCCTCTATTCTCTGTTGTGAATAGCAGTTTAACCTCAGGTGTGGTGCCAAAAAGTTTTAAACATGCTGCTATTCAACCTCTGCTGAAAATAACTTGACCCCTCACTGATGTCCAACTTTAGGCCGGTCTCTAGACTCCCATTTGTTTCCAAATTACTTGAAAAAATGGTTGATTCCCAGTTAAAATGTTTCTTGGAGGATCACTCTATTTTGGAGGTGTTCCATTCGGACTTTAAATCTCTTCACAGCACTGAGTCCACTCTATTGAATGTTTTTAATTACATCTTCCTAGCCACAGATGCAGGTGATCCTGTGCTGCTTGTCCTATTGGACATTTGACACCATTGACCATAAAGTCCTCATTTTTAGGCTGGAGCAGTGGATGGGCATCACAGGGTCGGTCCTCAGTTGGTTTAGGTCCTTTCTGATATAAACTTATTGTGTCAACATCAAGGATTTTATTTCAACATCAGCAGCTCTTCGGTGGGGGTACCGCAGGGCTCCATTCTCAGACCTCTTCTCTTTTATTTATACCTGCTGCCACTAGGTGCTATTTTTCGTAAACACGCCATCCCTTTTCATTTTTATGCCAATGATTGTCAAATTTACTTCCCTCTGAAGTACACTGGTTCACGTTCTATCCAACCTCTTCTTGACTGCCTGACTGACATCAGGGATTGGAAGGCTTTAAATTACTTAAATTTTAATGAGAAGAAGACAGAATTCATGTTGTTTCCACCTAATGGCACAATCAGGAACCACTGTATTGACCTTTCCTCTCTAGCCCCATTAGATAAACAAGTTGCCACTAATCTGGGAGTGAAAATGGACCCTTCCATGAAACTAAACAGCCATGTAAACTTGATTGTTAAATCCTGTTTTTTCCAATTGAGGCGACTGTCTAAATTGTAGCCCATACTGCCCCAAAGTAACCTTGAGACACTACATGCTTTCATAACATCCAGGATTGATTGCTGCAATGTGCTTCTTTTTGGAATCAGTCAGACCTCTATTACACGTAAAAACTTACTCAAAATGCTGCAGCCTGATTTTTAACTGGTTTAGGCAAAAGAGAGCAAATTTCTCCAGTTTTGGCTTCCCTTGACTGGTTCCCAGTTCACTTCCATATTCATTTTAAAATCATTCATATGTTTTTAAATCTCTAAACAGTTCTGCCCCCTCTTATCTCACTGATCTGCTGCAGCCATATGGCCCACAGCGATCTCTGAGTCAGCAGACCAGATGCTTTTACTGGTTCGAGGCACTTGTTTTAAGCTCGTAGGGGACAGGGCCTTCTCTGTTGCAGGTCCAAAGCTGTGGAATGACACCACTGCATGTCGGGCAGGCTCCCTCACTTACTGTTTAAGTCTCCTTTAAAAATTCCCTTTTATTCCCTGTCTTAAGTTTCGAACCTGTATGAGTTGATTTTAACTTCTCTGTATTTTATAATTTTAGTAATTTAGTTTCTTATCTTTACCTCTGTGGATCTATGTATTTTATGCTGTGCTTGTTTGTTTTTGCTGTACAGCACTTTGATTGGTCTTGTTGCTGTTTTTAAGTGCGTTATAAATAAAGTGGTATGGTAAAGGGATAATGTGTGCAGAACCAGGTATTTTGTGCCCCTGAGGAGTCATGTTATAGAAGTGGATTGTTGTTTCCAGGAATGAGTGATTTCATTACAGAAAAACAAAAAAAAAACAAAAGTCAATAGCTGGATATCAAATACTGTTAGCCCAAAGAGAAGCAGCTTTGTAAATCTTAACAGATGGTAAAGCCATAAATCTATAATGCATTGGTTATCATCTCAATATGACTTTATTGCAACACTTTTTCTTTGCTGTTTTCTGTTAACTATTCATTTTTGCTCAGAGCAGGCTTGATTTGATCAGCTCTTCATCCTCTCCCCTAATCTTGTTTTATTCACCCTGTCACCTGGCAACAAGCGTATGGATAATTTGCAGACATGCTTGTTTTACCACTTCTGGCTACATGAGGAAACACAGAGGATGGAGTCTAATCAGACATGGTGGTTGTCAGCTATAGATGCTTTAACTGTAACAAGACTGTGCTTCTCCCTAATGGATCAATTTTTTTCCTTCTACGAAGAGTCACAAAGTAATTAATAGCAGGTTGTTATACTAATATATGAGCCACTATAAAACAAATAATTAAGTCAATACATCGACAGAAAACAACACTTACAAACCTGCAATGACTGTTTTACTGGACACTTAGCAGCAGCAAAAACAGACTGTGAACATTCACATATCATCACATTTAATGCTGATAAAAAAGGAGCAGCTGCCTGGTCTGGCAGCTAAAGGGGTAATGGTGAAAAAGAGCTAATAAAGCAATGAGCAGAAGTTTAAGATTTAAAGAATATAGAGCATTTCACAAGGTTTAAAGATTTTTATTTGTAAAAACGTGACATTTTTGCAAAGAGTCAATGTATACCTTCTTTATTTCAACAATTTATATTTCAACTTCTAGTCCAAACCCTGACTAATGGCGATCCACTCATGTACAATTGGTGCATGGAGATGATCAGCTTGTTGGTTTCTGCTGGCTGCTTTTTCAGAACTGACTACAGGTTCTCATCGAGGTTAATATCTGGAAAGTTTGCTTGGAACAAGTCCAAAATATCAACTGCACAATCTTTGAACAACATTTAGTGCTTCAAGATACAGTGTTTCATCATGCTGGAAAATACACAGATCACCAAGTTGTGCCCAGATTGTTGGAAGACGTTGCTCTTGTAGGACCTTTTGATACTAATTTCCTAGGCAGTGGTCTTAGACATAATTATGAGTAATCCCTCCTTTATGAATCATATCAGATGTGTCACAGTTGGCATGACACAAAACCTGTCTGAATCTGGAAAATAATTCTTTAGATATAACTTTAACTGGTTCTTTTCCTCAGGTTCAGTTCTTGCATTGGAGGACAACTGCTCTAACCACTCAGCCACAGCTGCCCTGTGGACAGAAGCTTACCGTTTTTCTTGTCCCAACTTTAGTGTTAGGGTTAGCAAACTCAAACGATTTCACAACCACTTGTCAGTGTTGACCAAGCTGTACACTAATGGTAACATGTTTTTGTAGAGTGTCTTAGGAGGAAATGGTCCTGGAACTTGTAGAATGCCTTAAAGTCTTTGTCTCTGTAAATGTACTCCTCAGCTGGAAGTTCTTGATAATAAGGAAAAAATGTTCTTTCAGGTCCAATATTCTTGTAGCATTTCTCTTAAATGTGAAGTCAAGTTGAGACAAAGCATGTGTTTCTATGGAGGGCATTATTGTTGGGTGGCATGGTGACGCAGTTGGTAGAGCTGCTGCCTCTCAACGAGAAAGTCACCGGGGTTTGAATCAGCCGGGGGGCTATTCTGGGTGGAGTTTGCATGTTCTCTCCGTGCATGTGTGAGTTTTCTCCAGGTACTCCGGTTTCCTCCCACAGCCCAAAAACATGGCTGATTGGTAACTTTAAATTGTCCCTAGTGAGAGAGTGAATGGATATTTGTCTCTATGTGTCCCTGTGATGGACTGGAAACCAGTCCAGGGTGTTCTCCGCCTCTCACACAGTGACGGCTGGATATGGACACCAGTGACCCCAGTGATCTGAAAAGGAAGAAGCAGGTAAAAGATGATGGATGATGGTGTATTGTTCACACACACACACAAATTAAGCACACCTGGCTATCTTTTAACCCAGTCAGTCTTAATTAGATTGATAGAATGATTTCATCTGGACTCTTCCATAGTTTCACTTGTGCTTATAATATAACTACTGGTGATGGAAAATGGGGCTCTTTCTGGGATCTGGAGGTTTTTTCCCATCGTATTAAGAGCTCTCTTGTTCATCTTCTTGGTAAGCTAAGCGGAGCCAAATAATCAGAATCCCATAATGAATTGGAATTCCCATTCTTTGTGGGTACAATATAAACAATTACTCAAACATATCAAAATAATGTGGTGTCACCACACAAAAACTGAAGCTGTAATGTTAACCCCGTCTCTCACTAAACTTTAACTGATGGTAACTACCGGGTAGCTAAAACAGATACACTAAATCAGTAAATGGACGTTTTCATCATATCCTGAAACTGAGAATGTCACGTTTCTGCCCCTTCCTGCCTTAGTTCTCTCTTTCCCTGTTCTGTTTGCCTATCATCCATCCTTCAGCTCAAGCCACGCCTCCCTTGTTTTCTCCACAGCAATCAGCGCTCATCAGCTTCACCTGTTCACCTGCCTTTATAAGCTCCATGTCTACAATCCACCAGTGCCAGATTATCAGACTTTTCCAAGCAGTAGATGGAAGCAATCATGCTACTGCCTTGTTTGACTACCTGGTGCTGACCTCTTGCCTGCCTCTTGGTTTCCTTTCCTTTCCTTTCCTTTCCTTTCCTTTCCTTTCCTTCCTTGCTTATCGGTTTCCTTGCCTTGCTTATCCTTCGCCTGATTTGGATCTCTCTCTGACCATGATGGCGATTTTGCTCTTCCTCCTCAACTATGCCTCTTGCTTTGCACTTATAAGGATCTCTGACCACTTGTGTATGATCTCTGACTGTTCTACTGGACCTCGATTCTGGACTTGCCCCAATGCCTCACGCTGCACAGTTCTCTTGCTGCAGTTCAATCAGCTGATGTCATCGGATCCACCTGTCCCACGGATTCAGCTTTCTATCTGACTGAAGGTTAGGGACTGCCTTTATTCTCTTAAGAACCTTCAGTCAAAACAGTCATAAACATTCTGTCTCTGCAGATCTGAGTGACCCAGACCTCCACCAGAGATCCTGCCTTAACAAATCCTTTAAACCATTCCTGCATCTTGGTGCATTTCCTGAATCTAAAACCTGATTCATGTCAAAGCATGGAGATGAATAAAATTTGCAACTCTGTATGAAGTGCCAACAAGTGTGGCAGGATAGACAAACTATCTAAAACTGCAAGAATGTACTCCCAATGCTTTATTAGTGGTAATTTGTTTTTTCTTTAAATCTGACAAATCCTCAATCCTGTCAATTTTCTACTGATATGGTTGCGAACACGATTATTTGTGCTCATGAATCATGTTTTCATCAGGATCTTAAAGAGTCTATAATTTTGGTTGTAATGTGGAAAAAATTTAGAGAGAACAAAAGCCCAAATAAATACATTTAAATACACATTTCTGTTCCAGTTGTGTACGAAGAACAAACGGTTTACTTACCCCTGTCTGTGGTCAACATTGTTGGTTTTTACAGCTTTCATCCAACCCCTACTGCTTTGGTTAAACATGTTCAAAGACATGACTGCACACCATTCCTGCTGTTTTGCACTTTTCTTGTGAATTAAATAATTCATTGTTGAAGTAAGCGAGTCCAACTACAAACTTTGACTTTGTCCGCCTTTAGATCGATCACACTAACAGCGTTTTTAATATTTTCATACTCTTTCCACAACACTGTATCTAAAGGTCTTTTAGCATTGGAAGAAGTCACATCTGATGAACATTTAGGGGAGAAATAAAAGCCTTACTCTTGTATTGCTGCGCACAGGTAATGCTGGTTACAGGTATCCTCCTAGCGTGGTGGTTTTCTGGTAGGACTAGTTTCCGGTACGGTCTAATGGGAACTATGTATTTGTCGCCAACACTTGCAATCCAGTAAGATGCCAGACGTATTGCTACGCTAATTTTAGACCATTACCACCTTCAGCAGGAACCAGGTTACTGAAGCAGCCATGTTCTACTTTTGATACCAGAGTCTGCACTAACAGTCTAGATCTTTTAAGTTCTGTCGCTTCCCGCAGAGTTATCAAACCATATAATCTGCATGTAGCAGATTTTTGATTTTAGCAAGAGCAAGATCTTGTTTCTTTTACACTGAGGTGCAAGACTTGTCGATGTTTGAGTTTCCATAGTAAACTTCTAGAAATTTAATACAAGACCTATATGAGATGCTGTCTATAGCAAAACACTGCATCCAAGTTTGTTCCCCTCTCTGTATTCACACACTGCCATATAGCTTAAAATGTTTATTTGGCTTCTCCCTCCTTCAGGGCTCCCCACTAACTCGCACGAAGACTTCACAATTGTTTTATGCCCCATCTCCTTCCTTAGATGACCAGACCATCGAGCTGCCACAGCCCTCGTCTGGACTAGAGGGTTGCCATAGGGTGCCAGGAGGAGCAGATGGTGGGGGTCAAGGGCATTGCTCAAGGGCCCAGAGTAGGGCAAATGAGGGTGGAGGGAGGTGTGGGTGTTTCACCTTTCCCACCACATTTTGATGTCAGTCTGAGAAATTGAACCTGCGACCTTTCAATCACAGGCCCACCTTTTTTAACCGCTGTTCCACCACTCTCTAGCCTAAAGTTTGATAGCCTATAAATGTTTTAAACATTAAAATAATTTTTATACTGCTATTTTCATAAAACCATTTCTATGACTTATTTTCTTAGTATTTGTGTGCAAATGTCAGTCATCTTGCCCCTAATCCTGTTTCAGTCCGTTTGATAAATAGACTGATGGTTTAAAAAAAAAATAATAATAATAATAATAATAAAAAAAAAATAGAATTGCTGTTTAAACAAAAAATATCTGGCTTTTATATTTAATAAACACAAGAAAAGCCTCGCTTTGATTGTGTTTTGGTGCTGATGGACTCCAGCTGGCTGGCTGATTGCAGCGCGCGTGTGTGCGCGTGAGGACTCCTTCCACCAGCATCATCACCATCCAGCTCTGAGGAGGAGAGGAGGGGCGGGGCTCTGAGGAGGAGGGGCGGGGCTCTACCAGCTGGCCATATTGTACAGCAGCGTCTCCCAAATCGTCTGCGTCACATCTTAAACTCACACAGCAAAGCTGGGAGGATAAAGAGGGAAAGACTCCGCTTCACAACGCGTCTCGGCCGAGCTGGTGAGTGTGTAAACATCATAAATTATATATTTTTATGATCACATCGATGCACGGGTCCCTTTATGTCCGAGCCTGTCCGGTTTCTTTGTGGCCCACAAAGCGCCTGATATTAATATATTTCGTTCCCGTTTTTCTCCTGTTCAAACCCACATTTCATCACGAATATTTCCCCAGATGTGTTCTGTTTTTCTGCCTTTTTATGAATGAGTAATGCGCGCTTGCTTTCCGCGCAGGGAAAATGGTTAAACTGGGGAATAATTTCACGGAGAAACCCGCCGGGAAGGTGGTTTCTGAGGACGGGTTTGACACCATCCCTCTCATAACTCCTCTAGATGCCAGCCAGCTGCAGTTCCCCCCACCTGACAAGGTACAGTCCTTGTAATTTTATTGTTTTCAGTGAATAAAAGCATAAGCATGAATTTAATTACAGTCCATTCTCATTCGTGCATGTTTCTCACCAGGTCGTGGTGAAGACCAAGGCAGATTATGATGGCGAGAACAAGAAGGGGAAGCTACGATCCCCCAAAATTGCTGAGTTCTCCATCAGCATCATTGAAGGTGTATCTGAGAGACTCAAGGTAAGGCGACTGCCGGCTTCTTTAGCATTTCTCTCCCTCCCCCACTTGCAGATGTCTAGAGCTGTCCCTCTGCAGCTCAGGACATCTGTTGGTCCATTTTGATATTACCTCATCCTCGAGGTTTCTTCGCTCGGATCTCCTTCGTGTCCATCTGTAATGATTCACTTAACCCCTGCCCTGAAACCCGTTCAGCTGCTGCCATGGTGATGGCCTCCACTTCTATCCCGCCTCCCCTTCCTGTTCACACACTTGTAAAAATGTGAGGTTTTGTCAAAGAAAGCATCACAAGTTGCAGTTTGAAGCGCCTTGAGTACAGCCCCATGAATTTGGGTTTTGCATGCAGAGTTCACGGCTCTTCCTTTTTGTAGTCGTAATCAACAGATGTATCTTTGAGGAGCGTCGCGCTTCTGTTCTGCAGCTTTATTTCTGCGACATCTGAAAGGCAGAGAGACGCGTCGCTGCCTGAAAGAACAGAGCATTTGTGCTTTGAAATTCTGCAGGCAGACATTTCATTGCAGATGCTCTCTTTTATTTATTTTTTTATTTTTTTTAAAGCTCCTGTTTTGTTCATTTAGCGCTGTGTAAACGCTCCAGGATTCAGTCGCATCATCAGCACTTAGAAAACCTGGACTCAGGCTTGAAGCATCTCCTGATTTGTCGCATATCTTCAGTTGAAGGAAATAATTTACCGGCAATAATGTATTTGGTATCTACACGACAAATGGTATAGTTTAAATGTTGGATGTAATGAGACGGTTCCGTCACCTGTTACTTAGAAACGCCAGCAGCTGTTGTGCAACTCTCCTGAGAGCTGAGTTCAGCCTTACAGATGGTCACACAAGACATTCAGTGATCAAGTTGGCGCAAGATTTAGAAGCTCCGATTGGCTCTTACTGTCTCAGCTTTATGTGCGTTAGTTCACTCTCCTATTGATGTTTGCACTTTAAGCACAACACCCCACATTTAATCTTTATCACAAGAAACTAAACGGCTGCAAGAGGAATGAAAAGGCGTTCAAGCTGCTCATGGAGCTTTAAAAAAACGTAACATCAGTTCAAACGCTTCGTTTTACACCTCTGGATTCAAGAAGGAAGACTGTTCTTTAATAGTAAAGGTGTTTTAGTTAGTCATGAGAACATGTGTCACCAATTGAAACAAACAATCTCTAGGATTTGTTGATTGAAATGTTTAAGGTAAAATATGTGCAAATTATAATCGGAATAACTAAATTATTAAACTAAATCTTCAATCATCCATTTCTTTCAACCTTTATTCATACAGGTTAGCCTCATTGAGTCACGAGGACTCCTTTTTACAAGAGAGACCTGATTTAAACAAAAATGAGGCACACACAACAATAATCGTATAAAATGAAAAGCAAAAAAAATGTGATTATAAAATTAAACAAACAAGCTACATTTATAAAACAATGTAGAATACTAAAAACAGGAATGTTGCATTGATTTTTGCAATGAACTTAGCAGCTGGTTTAAAATCCCTTTTTAGAGAGGTCAAAGTCAACATCATCAGATCTTTTTGTAAGGCGTTCCAGGAGCAGAGTTAGAGAAGGCCATTTTACCATACCATACCAATTTATTTATAGAGCACTTAAAACAGCAACAAGGCCAACCAAAGTGCTGTACAAAAGAACCAAACATGCACAGCAGACAGGAAAACATAAAATAGAAATACAGATACAAATAGGAGCAGCATTTTGTTAAATTTGGTCTGCACTGAGGGGACGCTGCAGGTAATTATGTCTTGAGTGCACGCTGTCAAGACTTAATTACCTGCAGCGTCCCATTCAAGTGATGAACTTGCTTTTGGGCCAGACACTGAACCTTTTGTATTGTCTCTGTTTAATGGTAATTTTAATGTTTGTGTGATGAACCCATGAAGGCTCGATGAGTCGACAGACTATAAAGAACCTCTTACTAACCCTAGTCACAGTAGAAGGCATTTTGTGTGCCGGAGTCTGTAAGGTTCTGCTCTCTCTTCCGTCCGGAGATGATTTGAGATTTAACTGACCCAGAAGTTGAGTCTTGTGCTCATGAAGTTACTGTCGTCTTTAGGTGACCTTGCTGGTGATCTGTGCCCTGGCTTTCCTGGTCTGTGTGGTGTTTCTGGTGGTCTACAAGATCTACCAGTATGAGCAGCCATGTCCTGACAGCTTTGTTTACATGGTAAACACGTCATATATTTGTCATTAATGTGTTGACACCACTGGAATTAACTCTGAATCAGTTTGTCTCGATCCTTTTTCCAGAATCCTGTTTACTCTTTGTTTGTCATTTCACTCGCCTTGTGCAGAAATGTTAATCGTTTTGTGTTATCCTCTTTTTGTGGAGCAGCAGGGACGCTGCATGCCTGCTGGGTTGTATGGAAACTACCCCCCTCAGGGCCCCGGGGGCCGTGGGCGTCTCTTTACTTTCATCAACCACTACAACATCGCCAAGCAGACAATCACTCGGTCGGTATCGCCATGGGTGACCATCATGTCTGAGGAGAAGGTAACCCAGCAAGAGACGGAGACGGCCCAGAAACTGGCCTAACCTACCTGGGATCAGGAAATGGCCTCCAAAGCTGTGGAAGAATAATTAATAATATGGTTGTGCCATTCAGGCAAACGTCGAGTCCCGTCGCTTTTTTGTGGGTGAGAAAAAACAAAAGCAAACAAAAAAACCCGTAACAAAAGTCAACTTCTCTTGCCTGAGGTGCTATGCTGCCCTGTTGATGTAGTTTGGTCAGCTGATGTGTACAGTAGCTGGAAATCTGTGAATACTTTGAACGTGTTCTCAGCGAGGCTCAGTTTGGTGGAATCACGAGTTGTTCGAACCTATTTATTTACGCGACAAAATCAAGTGGCAAATGTGTAGAAAAAGCCACAGAATCACAGTCTTTGTACATACACACACATGAACAAGCTCACTTTAGTGAAACGACTCACCGCGTCTGCGTTGCTTGTTTTACCACACATGCACGCGTGACGCTGATAGGGGGTTTGCTCCGATTTTAGATTTCATGAGGTCTGATTAAAGCATGTCAAGACCTTTTTTTTGATTAGTAAATTTTCACTTGGAGCAACAAAATTAGTATTTGCCTCCCTAGTTCATGTAAGACATTCTAATGTTGACATTGAGACTTGACCTGGAGGAATTGTACCAGCGTGTAAAAATATTTTTGAACTGTGTAAAGTCAGCTCATATGCACTTATTGATTGTTTCCATTAATTATGGACAAATGCTTATTTTTCATGGTATAACTTAATGCTGCTGTAATGAATGTTTTGGCTAGTGAATACACTGTAGTGCACTGATTTGTCACCACAGATGGCTGGTAGCAGTCGTTGCTTATTTTAGTCCGTAGTGCAACAATCGACTAGTTGCTTGCCCTGTTTTATTTCCCTCCATGTATTTGTCACTTAACCTAAACTGGTCCAGTGTATGTTCATTTTTCAATGTAATGATTACCATTAAAGTGCGTTTGCTAAATAAAATGTCAAACTGAAATAAAGAGCTCACATTCCAAATTGTTGCCAAAATCTATTTTTTATTTTATATTGTCCATTGCCAGGAACGGTGTCTTGTCAGCAAAATATCTCATGAACCAATAGATGGATGTTAGGGTGCAGGTTGGCTCATTGACTCAGTGCAGTGTGAATGTGAACCGCACCAGCTGAAATGTAAACAAATGTTCTGAATTTTGGTTTCCAATCGAACCGGGTCTACCAGACTATCCGGTGTGAAAATGACCTTAAACTTGAGTACGAATTAGATGGAAATGTACAAGTAATTAACATTTGGTGTCACCTTGCTTCAAGATGGCTGCCACAGCTTTTAAGTTTAGCAAACACATTGAGCTCAAGCTTGATTTGGTGGTAGCTGAGATTCATACACAACCTAAACCCTAACAAATTGAGGTTTAACACTTTCGCAAGCAATGTAGTGGACAATATGGGTCAATGCTAGTTAAGTGTGAAGATTTGTGTTGCTAAAATAAATACAGTTAACAGGTCGAGTTTGAGTTTTATCACAAAAATACTCTAAAATATCACCAGAATTAAAAATAATTACCAGTTTAGCATCAAAAAGTTAACAGCCAATTCTCTTCAATGACATGCAGATCTCCCTGTGACTGCATATGTAAGACACAGCCACTTTTAATATGAAATACAATTCTAAATTAAAAACAATTGTGTGTAAGCACAGTTCTGTTTTGAGATTTCAATTTAGGAAAACTACATTTTATTGTGCAGTATGACCCAAGAATCTGGCGGTACGGTGAGATTTGTTTGACAATGGGTTTTTAAAACTAATTTTGCTCTTTTTCTCTCTTTACTTTGCAAATGGATGCAGTCACTCTCCTAGTGGTAGAAAAGTCCATTCACAGAATAAATGGCAAAACTGGATACAGGGCTTCATATAACGCTTGTCTACAGAAGCACACTTGGATGAAAGCTCCTCTGAAAACGCTGAAGAATAACAGATCAGTGCAGGGACGAACAAAATGTAGTTTCCATTTGAAGACAATATTCACACAGAACAAGGCGTCCAGAGACTGTAGCAGTGTTGTCATCGTGTCTTTTAGAGACGATACGTCCCAGTTTCAGTTTCCTTTTGTTCAGGTCTTTGTGAGTTGTGTTAGCTGTCATACCAATCCAGAAAGAGGAGCGAGAAAGAGCACATGACGAGGAAGAAGAGGATCCATACTCTGAAGCCTGCATTGTTTTTGATGGCCTTGTAAGACACAAACATCAAAAGTTAGATTTCCTTTCTAATCAACCTAAACCAAATGCAGATAGTTTATCCTGTATGTCATACCTCTCGTATATCCTCATTGCCATCCTTGACATTCTCCGTTGCACCCACAACCAGCTCGTGAATATTATCAATCTCGCTTTCCTGTCACAGGAAGTGGAATGAACAAGTTTATGTCCAAACGCTTCAGTCTCGAAACTGTTAAAGGGACAGGATGGCAGAAACGGAAAGAGTGGAACTCACTTGTTGTAAGACTTTCTCAGCAAAGATCTCCTGAAGCCGTGAAATCTCCACCACTTTCCCTTCGATTTGCCTGGTAAGTGTAAAAATTAAATGTTTCTCCAAAGATGTCTTTATTTTAACATTCACAACACTTAGTCATTGAACTCCTATGAAGAGTAGAAGATCTTACCTCACTTCATCCACCAGGCTGTTCATTTCACTGACCAACCGCTTGTTTTCCTGTTCAAACTACACAAAAGCACACTTTAATCTCTTGATAGTCCAGGCTTAATATCCAGCAAATTCTAGTCATATGTTCAACATAAATAAAACTTTCAAACTTCCCCATTATCCGAAAAGCAAACATTTCTATGGCTTTAGCCTCTAAGGTCTGTAGGCAGCTTCTTTCATTCTTTTCCAGCTGTTCCCTCTTCAGGGGTCTCCACAGCGAGTCATCCTCCATTTCACTCTGTCCTCTGTCCTCACTCCAGCTACCTCCATGTCCTCTCTACCTGCATCCATACATCTCCTGTCTTGTTCCTGGCAGCTGCATTTCTAACATCCTTCTACCAATATACCCACTGTCCCTCCTCTGGACATGTCCAAACCACTGTCCCTCCTCTGGTCATGTCCAAACCATCTCAGTCCGGTCTCTCTAACTTTATCTCCCAGTTGTTCAACCTGTGCTGTACCTCTGATGATCTCATTCTAATCTTACCCATCCTTGTCACTCCTAAGGAGAAGCTCAACATCTCCATTTCTGCCACTTCCAGTTCTTTCTCCTGTCTTTTTGTCCATGCCACTGTCTCTAGACCATACAAAATACCCGGTATCACCACTCGCTTGTAAACTTTTTCTTTGACCTTTGCTGACACCATTTTTTGCAAATCACTCCTGAAACTTTTCTCCATCCAGTCCATCCTGCATGGACTCTCTTTTTCACCTCTTTACCACATTCTCTGTTTTCTGGGACAGTGGACCCAAAGTACTTGAAGTCCTGCACCTTTGTGACCTCTGCTCCTTGTAGCCTCACTGTTCCACCTGCCTCCCTCCAATTCATCCTCTGTCTTACTATGGCTGACTTTTGTTCCTCTTTTTCCAAGTGTGTAGTACTTAAACATCTCTAAATTTCTTTCCAACTGTATGTCCAGTGTCATCTGTAAACATCATAGTCCACGGGGATTCCTGCCTGACCTCATCTGTTAGTCGGTCCATCACAGCAAACAAGAAGGGGCTCAGAGCCGATCCTTGATTTAATCCCATCTCCACCTTGAAGCTATCTGTCACTCCTACAGCACATCTCACCACTGTCCTGAGGTCCTCACATGTCCTGTACCAGTCTAACATACAGTGCATCCAGAAAATATTCACAGCACTTCACTTTTTTTCACATTTTATGTTACAGCCTTATTCCAGATTGTATTAATCTCTTTCCTGAAAATTCTACACACAATACTCCATTATGTTGTTTTCAACCAGTTTGACAAGACTGTCAACAAGGAAGAGGGCCGGCAATGGAGGAGGGGGCGTACCAAAGAGACCATCTTATCACAAGCAGAACTGGTTTGTTCCACTTTGGAGTAAGCTGTTGGGGGAGGAATCAGTTTTGTTGTGTTTCCTTGACTGATGAAGCCTTCTGGATCGAAGGCAAAATGTTTCAGCACAAAAAAAAAAAGAAACTGTCCAGATGACCTGACGGAAAAATGTTGGAATACCCCATTATGATTACGTGAAAAGATGTTTTGAGATTTTTGCAGATTTATTAAAAATAGAAAACTAAGAAGTCACATTTACGCAAGTATTCACAGCCTTTGCCATGAAGCTCATATTGATCTCAGATGCAAACTGCTTCCAGTGATCATCCATGAGATGTTTCTAGAACTTAAATGGAGTCCACCTGTGGTAAATTCAGTTGACTGGACTTGATTTGGAAAGACACACCTGTCTATAGAAGGTCCCACAGCTGACAGTGCACGTCAGAGCACAAACACCAAGCATGAAGTCAAAGGAAGTGTCTGTAGACCTCCGAGTCAGGATTGTGTTGAGGCACAGATCTGGGGAAGGATACAGAAACATTTCTTCTGCTCTCAAGGTCCCAGTGAGCACAGTGGCCTCCATCATGGAAGAAGTTTGGAACCACCAGGACTCTTCTAGAGCTGGCCGGCCGTCTCAACTGAGCGACTGAGGGAGAAGGGTCTTAGTCAGGGAGGTGACCAAGAACCTGATAGTTACTCTGTCAGAGCTCCAGCGTTCCTCTGTGGAGAGAGGAGAACCTTCCAGAAGGACAACCATCTCTGCAGAAATCCACCAGTCAGGCTGTATGGCAGAGTGTCCAGATGAAAGGCATTTCTTAATAAAAATCACATGGCAGCACATCTGGAGTTTGACAAAAGGAACCTGCCTGAAGGACTCTCAGACCACGAGAAACAAAATTCTTTGGTCTGACGAGACAAAGATTGAACTCTGTGGTGTGAATACCAGACGTCATGTTTGGAGGAAACCAGGCACCGCTCATCACCAGAACAGTACCATCCCTACAGCGAAGCATGGTGGTGGCAGCATCATGCTATGGGGATGTTTTTCAGCAGCAGGCACTGGCAGACTAGTTAGGATAGAGGGAAAGATGACTGCAGCAATGTACAGAGACATCCTGGATGAAAACCTGCTCCAGAGCTTTCATGACCTCAGACTGGTTCATTTTTCAGCAGGACAGCAACACAAAGCACATGGCCAAGATCTCAAAGGAGGGGCTTCAGAACCACTCTGAATGTCCTGGAGGGGCCAAGATCTCAAAGGAGGGGCTTCAGGA
>NC_056504.1:7734871-7770713 GCF_014905685.2 Nematolebias whitei
ATCTCAAAGGAGGGGCTTCAGGATCACTCTGTGAATGTCCTGGAGGGACCAAGCCAGAGTCCAGACTTGAATCAGATTGAACATCTCTGGAGATATCTGAAAATGGCTGCACAGACGTCTTAATCCAACCTGAGGCAGCTTGAGAAGTACTGCAAAGAAGAATGGGACAAACTTTCTAAAGACGGTGTGCTAAGCTTGTGGCATCATATTCAAAAAGTCTTGAGGCTGTAATTGTAATTTTGAGGAGACTAATACAATTTGGAATAAGGCTGTAACAACAAAAAGTGGAAAAAGTGAAGCGCTGTGAATACTTTCTGGATGCACTGTACTTCTCTGCCCCTCCAGATTTTCTCTTGCAATACCACACCTCCTCCCTCAGCACTCCGTCATATGCCTTTTCTAAATCCATAAAGACACAATGGAGTTCTGTCTGACACTCTCTGTACTTCTTCATCAGCATCCTCAAAGCAAACATGGCATCTGTGGTTCTCCTTCACGGTATGAAACCATCCCAATTTTTAGGCTGTTTTATTATGAAATGTTTAAAGAGTCTATTTTTATGAATGTTTTCACCTTTTTTTACATTTGAGTGCATTGCTACACATAGATTAGCTGTACAGTCATGAATCATACAAACCTATATTTTAATCAACATGTTAGAAAGAGTTTTAAAGTTGCACACCATCTGAATCTCTTCAGGAGAGAGCTCATCCTCCACACGGCCCTCCTCCCACAGATTGATGGAGTTGTTCTGGACTTCTGACGCATTCTTCTCTGCAGGGGGAAACAACAGACAAATTAAAATGACTTCACCTACAACAATGGGAATTGTAGTATAAGTTTTAGCAAGCACAATTTCAATTGAGTTTGGTAAAAAAATAAATAAATAAAATGAATCCAGAGCTGTCAATTTCTTTAATATTTCCAAAAATGGTCTTTAAGCTTTTTATAAATCACATACAAGTCCACCCAACAAGAATACCGACAATTAAGATACCCCACTACTACATTTAAACCAAGACAATAGTAAAAGGATTTACCTGAAATAGTTTCAATATGCTCTTGTCAGAAGATACTGTATGTTAAGTCTCAACACTAGATATTATAGTAGTTTTTTTTTTATCTACATGATGGACTGATACAAGACAATGCAGTAGTGGGCACAACAGCTAATTAAAAAAAATAGCTTTGCCAACGCCAGATCGCTAAACAGGTAAATAAAAAAATAAAAAAATGGCGGAAGCTAACGCTGACCCCCTAAGAATTTAAACAACAAATAAATAATTAAATATTAATTTTAACCTTATCTTTACATTTTCTGTCATTTGTGCATTTGTCAGTCAAAAGAAAACATGTCGATTAAATACAAGTTCTGCACAATTAAATTTTTTGTGTGTATGGATCTAAAATTTGAATTTAAAGGTAAATTGGCAGGATATCAAATGTTTGGGCCCGGTTTAACCAGTGCTCAGTCTGTGATCACGATTAATGGCTCTCAAAAATTAAACCAAAGCTTGCAAATGACAAGGATGAATACAATATATATACCACATATATATATATATATATATATATATATATATAAAGAGAAATTTATAAACTTGTTAAAAAAAAAAACAGACTTATTACATCTGAACAGCCACTATAACGTCACAGCTTTCACAGAGAAATAACCCCAGTGTTTTAGGAGGCGTGTTCACTTACCAACAGTTTCCTCCTGAATAATTTTCTCCTCTGCAGGTTCCACTTCCACAGTCTTCTCCACTTTTCTGGAGTGCTCTGGTGTCAATTTGGATCTTAAAACACAATTGCACATTTTAACATGAATCACATGCAGGCAGCTTCAGGGAGCTCATCAATCTGAAGAGGGAAGTTTACTCACAGTCTCTTCTTGTCCACCAATCTTTTGACTCTGATGGCTCTCTGCTCAGAGTACAGCTTACATACGCCTTCAAAGCAATGACAAAGAAAACCATGACACGACTGCACAGTTCTGTGCACCAAAATCCTCAAGTACTGAGAAGATTTGGTACGATTCAGTCTGAACAGTAACTAGTTCCAGGAAAGTACCTGTCAGATACATCTCAATGATATCCAGCACTGCACCCCGGTGCTCCTTAACCTGGGCTGATGTCGTCTGCTTCTCCACTGTTACAGAGAAGGATGCTTATATGTTGGCAAACAGTTCATTCGTAAAATAAAAATACAGCTTATAAAAGAAAATGCAAGCATCTCCGTGCAGCATGGTTTCTACATTATATGATCCTGTTCAGTGTGAGTGAACACACACCTTCACTGCGTAGCTGCTTGATGGCGTCAGAACAGGTTCTCATGAAGATCTGAGCATCCTGGTCGATCTGGTCTCGCTCACTGTCCGTCATACGGTTAAGATCTGATGAGATGAGACTATAATACACACGACATTGCAAGGATGAATAAAAAACTCTAGCAAAACATCAGAATATAAATGGAATTTTGTCAAATTATATAAAACAAATAAAAAACAACAAAGGATACGGTTCTACAAAAACAGTCTAGAAAAAATACAGTGAATATCTCCAGGAATTTTCAATAAACTCATATTACCACAAAAAGCAAATTAGAAGCCACATACAGTATAAGAGCGCAAATGATCCTCAACAAATAAAGCACGCCAATTTAATCTGAACAACAAACAAACAAACAACCCAGGAATGCTAATTCAAATCCAAGTCTTTCTAACAGTAAACAGTTTGAGTCGACGCCGCTGACAGAAGAGCAGCACACATTCTCCAAATAAAACAACTCTAATTTAGAAAATGTATTAACATGAAGCTTTTTGGTTTACAGAGCAGCATGCCATCCGGACACAAGCTGAGACCTGATCACCCAAGATGGAGTCCCCAGGAGGAGGTGTGGGATGTTGAAAAGACCAGAAACACCACTGACGTGCTTCAGCAGTTTGTTCAAAACAGTAACATGCCTTGAAATCCAGAAGAGGGTGCTGTAAAGTTTTGTTTTATGCATGAATGCTTGCCCCAACCTTAGCTGTAATGATCACTGACAGATTAAATCTGAGTTATAGCATTTATTCCACTTGCAACAGGAACATTTCCTGCCTTTTCACTTTAAAAATTAAAGTAGCATTCCTTGAAATAATTCATATCGTTTGCCTTCTTGCAAGCCCAGTTTTTAAACCAAGATGTCACATGAACTGTTATTGCCTGTTGGAATGACTTTCAGATAAAACCGCGCTAAATTTTAATTAAGTATTTGCAAAACATTTTGAGCTACAGCCATCATTGTGTTTTCCAACTTCCATTAGCTACAATGACCATCTTCAATCACGCCAACTCCGAAACATAATCAGTTGTACAAATAATGTACTAATGACTACTTTGAGTTTCATTAAAATATGTCCAGTGGTTCATGAGATGTTTATCTAACAGAAAGGCAAGGTTGACTACAACAGCTTCAACAAAGACAAGAATGCATATCATATAAAGCCTCACATCACGCCAACGTTTTAAACAATGACCTTCTGCTATTTGTTAGCGCTCAGAGTTAGGAATGCCATTCAGCTAAACTGTAGCTCAATATCTGTACAATGAACTGAGGCTGATTAGCGCTCATGGCCATGTTGACATGAAGTGACTCCATCTGTTGTAAATGTACATGAAATTATCACTTTCTTCATACGAACTAAACTCTTTCGCTAAACTCCGTCCAGTGGTTCACATTTAGCAAAACCAGCCAAGAACACACAAGCACAGACACTAACAACATTAAAGACATTAAAGAAAGGAATAACTGAGTTTACATCTACATTTTGTTACTGTGTTCTGCTGTAGATTTATCCATACAGCTTATCTAGGCTACCCAAACACAGAGTGCCCTTGAGCAAATAAAGGCCTGGATTAATCCCTGGGCGTGACTTGTTCTACACTTGGTTGCAGCTCAATTATTCCAGACAATTAGACTGGAGCCTGCCTCAAACGACCACCCTACTCGTTGCTGACCTCGTGCCAGAAGCCATCACACGCACAACCACACATGCAAACGTATTTGATAATAACCCTGACCTCTGACCTTCTCATTTTTTTTTTTTTGGGTCCGTTTTCTTTGGTTTGTCTGGTGTTCAGCTTTAAAGGTTCTGTTGCAGACTGTTGTGGTTTACTGGTTTACTCTGAGGGTTTGGAGGTTTTGCTTACCTTCCAGAACTCACGTAATCTTTGCGGTGCTGTAGCAGAAAGTCTCGAAGCTTGGTGATGTTTGTTATCTGTCAAAATAAAACGAGAAGATACATTACAAGGCATTCTTTCATTTGTACACCATCAATATAATATGTCACAGTTTTGTTCTTTTGAATATATTTTAAAAATAATATAACTAGTAGGGAACAATTTTGCTTCCTACTGAATTCAAAAAGAGCTTGACTAAAGGAATCTTTTAAAAAGTATTGAATCTGGCGTTTATCTCAATTGTCAGCATTTAGACAACTCATCCACCCCCAGACATAACCAGCAAGTTCCAGCTTTAATGAATAAAAGCCTGAGCTGCTGCATACAGTGCGCTGACAGAACCATGTCTGATAGGCTTTAGTCACGATCTGTTACATTTTCTCTACAAGAAAATGTCCAGGTTAGTGCGTGCGTGCGCACCGAACTTGGTTTGGCCCAATATTTGTTATTGCAATTTGGTTAAATATTAAAAAAGACCAAATTGCTTCCCAATCCACAGAGCTCTGCTGGCAGGGTCCAAGTGTATGTGAATGCACACACAGTAGACTCTGTTGGATCCAGAATCCAACAGGACTCAGACAAGCCCCAGATTGAAAAATGACACAATGAGTTTGACTGTGACAGCAAGCGCTGTGCGTGGGGGATTATTTGCACAGCATAACGGACGATGTCTTCAGCCTTCAGCTTTTTTCACTCTAACAACCTCAATTATCAAATTGCTTTGGCTGCAAGATGTAACCTGGCACCCAACTTTAATAGCGTCTCTAAACATTCATCCATCAGACCTCTGTGACTAAATGTGTTTTTTTTATTTATTTTTTATTAAAGCTGCCTTAAAAGAGGAGAAAAAAAAGTTTTTCCTAAAGATAGAGAGCTAACGAATTTATCTGCTTAGACATATAACAGAATGATGGGGTCCATTAAGGTGGGCTGACCCTTGTACTAATACTATTATTAGAGGTCAGGAGGTAATTGTGGTTCAGTGCAATTGAGCTTTAGAAGAGTGGTCAAGGAGAACAGAGCAGTTCTTACAGCTCAAAGTGTCCATTATAGCTACTCTATGCTAATAAGAAAAAGGTTGGGATGATTTATTCATTAGGTCATTTTGATTGGAATGAGTTCAGTAAAATGTTATGTTTAAAGTTTTAATGTAATCTTCACCTAAAATAATTAGTAGATTAAAATGTAATGACTTTAAAGTAAAGTGCAGATGTTTTGATTGATTAGAAATTCTTCACTAAAAACTGATTTTTTTTTAAACAAATGCAGTTTGTAGCATTACCTCATGCTCTAGAACAGGGCTACACAATAACAGGAAAACATGTCAGTGTAATAGTATTGTTGAATGTTGTCATGACCGTCATCTGCAATAACTCTTCCTCACTTTGCTCTTTCTGTTCCGTTATCACAACATTTTAAAATTGTTTTTCTGTGTAATTCATCACAGCCTCTATCTAGGGCAGTGAGAGTCCATCTGACAAACCAAATATATCAATGACATGGAAAACATAAAAGGCACAACACTTTATTGTAATTCAAGAAATCCTGATACCAATGTTGTGTACACTGAAGTTAAATTCACAATATACAGTACTGTAAAGCTCAACTCAGGACTTCCTGTAAATATATTTGTGATCAATGAACTACTCAGACAAGTCATGAAATAGCTAACAGTAGCTCTCGATTACTGGATCAATATATACTTTTCGTCACTTTAACTTTGTTTGTTGCAGCATTCAGAAAGAAACGTTGGAAAAACATTTGAGAAAATTTAATAATGACATTGTTTCCACAATGTAGACAAAAATAAACTTTTAATGAAATAAGCATTTTATATTTTCTGCTTTTTGCTTGTTAATAACACCAGAAATGAGCTTTTTCTTTATGTAAATACTATGAGCAGTCGTCCGTCAATGCAAGGGTTGAGGGTTCGATTCCACCAGTAGTCACATGATGAAGTGTCCCTGAGCAAGACACTGAACCCCTCATTACCTTTGATGTGTGTCCCATCGGTGTATGAATGTGACAAAGCTCTCATTAGTCTTTTTATAGATAGAGTGTAGGAATGCGCAATATATACGGTGCACAGTAGAAACGATAGACATTTAGCCCATGATAGAGATCTGTCTTCTACTGGCTAACCGCAGTAACGCTGTCTTATCTAAAATCAGAGTTGTCAGATTTAATCGTTACGTTGTTTGAGTTGAAAACTGTGCGTAAATGGTGTTAAAGTTGTTTTCTTCGAGAGCTAAGTAGCGAAGCTACAAGCTAACTATGGTCGGCTTGCCATAATGTTGCCGTATTTGGACGCATGCGCAAAACGCTGTGTTCCATCGACAGTTAAAGTAAGCGTTAGTCAGCTTTAGAGAGTGTATTTGTGCTAAAAAAAAAAAAAAAAAAGGGGTACACCTGCTCTCTGATCTGTGAAAAGAATGCTGTGTTGTGTGATTTTACTGCGAGACCCTGTCTGGTCAAAGCCACTGAGGAAACCGGTCGCCATTTTGTGTCAGCTCTCCTTAAAGCGGAAGAAGATGCCCACGAAATAGGGAGGCACCAATCCACTTTTTTTTTTTTTTTACTTCCGATCCCGATACCTAAATTTGGATATCGACCGATCCTGATCCCGTTCCGATATCATCATGATTATTGATTTTATATGAGGCTGTAATAATCTCTTATCTATAGGCAAATACAATTTGTACAAAAATATGCCTGCATGTCCAAAAAGGCAACTTGAGGTAAGTTTTATTAATGTTGGATAAGTTTTAAAGTTAGCATTAAATCCTGCTAACACAAAACATTTTTTTTTATTCCTAGCTTTAAAGTGGATATTAAAGCTCTGGGCCCATGAGCAAGGCCCTTAACCCCCACCATGTGCTCCCTAAACAGGTCTCTCTTGAAAATGAGTTCTCGTGGCTCAATGAGACTACCTGTATAAATAAAGGCTAAATAAAATAAATAAATAAATAAAGCGATTAAATGGCTTCAAACATCTGCTAAGTTCATGGCATAAACCAACACAGACATGTTCCTGTTTTTAGTATTTTACATCACTTTATAATGTAGCTGTTTTTGTTTCATGTATATATATATATATATATATATATATTTTTTTTTTTTATTTTTTTTATTTTTTTTTTGTTCTTGCATTTTTCAATTCATATGCATTTTTATGATTGTCTACTGTTGTACTGATAAATATCTCCTGGAGGGTAAACTATATCTTGGCTGCAAGTATCAAGTTGATAAATCCTTCGTTTTCTACAACTGATAGCAGTTGGTCATTAATTATGATGAAGTTTAGCAACTTCTCGGTAATCATTCGAGCTCCGTGGCTTCAGCGGTGTGTTCTTCTCGTTCAATCCGAACCTGGCAAACTGATTTCGGTCAGCTGTGCTCAATCTGCCCCTCGTCCAAGATGGGCAGATTGAGCGCGGCGGACCAAAATCAGACTGCCTGCTTCGGATTGAACGAGAAGAACACACCGCTGAAGTCACAGAGCTTGAATGTCCAACGTAAAACTAACTTTACTGTGGTTTAATGTGGTGCTATGTTTGATTAAATTTGTTGTATTGTAGGTTGCGATGGAGCATCCCACTCTCTGTACAGCGGCTCTGCAGACATTGCACGTTGCTGTCTTGCTTTGTGGTGTTTCTAGTGTAAAATACTTCCATGCAGCAGACATGTTGAGATGAAAAGTTGGTTAGCCGTTAGCCACAGTGCTGCTCAGTCCTCACATATTTACATATTTTAGCTGTCTGCAAACTATGAAATGGATTTCTTGAATGAGAGGCGGATTTTATTACTCTGGGTTTCATGAAACATGCCTCCGTTCAAGAAATCCATTCCATAGTTCAAAGCCAACTTGCAGAGCAGCCGGCAGGGAACATGTAGAGACGTTTCAGCAGACAGACATGCATCATGGTTCGGAAATCTCTGCAGGTTGGATCGGAAAAATCCGATACGCAAATTATGCTGGTAACGGAATCCGATACAGATACCAGATCGGTCCCATCCCTACCATGGAACCCCTCCTTTGCTTTTGAAGCCAAACCTTCGTCTGTCAGAAGCTAACCCACTGGACTGGTGGAGACTGTACCAGGCTAATTTTTCAAGAATGGCAAGGCTGGCCAAGAAATACCTTTGCATTCCAGCCACGAGTGCTCCTTCAGAAAGGACATTTAGCATTTGTGGCAACATTGTTTCATGTCACCAGTCTCTGTTAAAGCCAGAGACTGTGGACAAGCTAGTGTTCTTGGTCAACAATCTTAGACTCTAACAAATGACAGCAAGATTTTGAATTTGAGTTTTATTAAGTGTTTTCAGTGTGCACTTCGTTATAGGTAAAATGTTGCTCTGTTGCTGTTCATTGCTTAAGTGAGAATACTGGAAACTGTTAAGAGTTAATAACATATTATTTTGTTTAAAACATATGGCTAAAACTACATTTGATATCTTTTGCACTGTTTTGCACTAACACTTTTTTATCTAAGAACTCTCTGGACCTAGTAGTGGAATTTTCTTGATTGAGATTATTTTCTGGTATAGCAGTTTTCAAAATAAATGATGTCAAAATGACACCCTATGCTTTTTTTTCATTCCTATTGCAAGTTTTATACCAAAAACACATCATGATGTATATCGTTACCACCACCCCATCATAATAGATATCGGGATATGAATTTTATGCCATATCGCACATCCCAAGTAGAGTGCTGTATGAATGGGTAAATTCTTGTGTTGTAAAGCGCTTTGAGTATCTTGATCAGATAGAAAGGTGCTCTACATGTACAGTCCATGTAAAATATATTTAAGAGCAAACATCAGTTCATGCTCAATGCACCTTTCTGACCAGCAGGCAGTGCTACATCCTCAGCGTTAGAACTTGCTGAATCAGAACACAAACAAGGGCAGAACGTGTGCGGATGTTTGTGTGTATTGTGTGGAACCCCGGGAGTGTCGAGACTGCTGCTCAAGGGAGGAAGGGGATGGAGATCTCCTGTGTGTATACACTGGAGCTCAGATTCCCAGCACAACCTCAAGGGTTTGCAGGGGGTCAGAGGGATCAATTGCTCTTGTAACTTAAGACCTTAAAGAGCAAGTAATTCCTCAACAATGAGGAAGGGGGTGGCCTTGTGCATGTGGCTAACCACACATGGGTGCAACTAGCTATGTGTATGTGCGTGTGTTTATGAGCAGCAGCCGAAGGTGGGTGTGAGGCAGAGCTTGCAGCAGAGGCAGGAGGAGACAGTCTGCCGGGCTATATCTAATCTCGTCATCATCAAAGACCCCCACTTTACCTCCTCACTTTCTCCTTCCCCCTGCAGCCCTGACTGAGCCCAAACAAACCATCATGAGGGATTATTATGAGGAAGAAAAGGGAAAAGGCTTAGAAAGCAGATTTCTAAAGAGCTTGGATAACTCTTTGTTTTGTTAAATCCAGGTAACTGACCGAATACGATGACGACTGCACTGCTTTGGTTTAAGACTCTGCATGTGCGTTCTGACCGTGGGCTTTCCACACTGACGCCACGCTGTGTTGTGTTTAAATATGCCGGCCTGAGACCCAGAGAAAGGCCTTGGTGGAGAAGACTGCACCACATGTTGACTTTATTATCATGTTTATGTCTGACTCACTAATGGGCTGTGTTTGTCTTCTCATGTCTCCAGTTAGAGCTCCCCAGTCCATTCAATAAACAAAGAGAAAAAAGCTTGATCTGAATATTTACAAATGAAGTATTTGACTTTTTTAAATACATGCTGAAATTAGGGATGCACGATATTGGATTTTTGACTGATATCCAATATGCCGATATGTTAAAACTCATTTGGCCGATAACCGATGCAGATACCAATATTTTACATACGTTCCTTTGTCAGAACATATTCCTCTTATTTAGGCTTATTTGCTACAAAAATTGTGTAACAGCTGTAAGAGCTGGTGACATATCTTCAGTAACAGCCATATGATATGCATAGCACTTTAACTTGTATTAAATGAAAAGTGTTAAATGTTATTTATTAGCATCAGTCACCTGCGATGCTGTCTCACTTGTGGAGGCTTGTTCCAGGTTCCTATAGCTGCAGTGTGGGATCCTCTGCACTCCTGTGCATGAAAGACAGCCTTTTTAAGTTCAAAGTTTTTGTCTTTCCATTGTGCCGTAAGACTAATCACGCTAACGGGGCTAACACGACGTCCAAATGTCTGTGGTAAAACTCACCCAACAAGTCGTGCTATCGGCTATTAGCTTCTCAATGACGTCGGAAATGACGGCTTGTAACTCGAGTAACGTTACGTCGGAAAAATATCTCCGACTGGGGACGATGTAGCGAGGCTCAAAGTAGTCCATAAAAATCTTCGGCATCCGACATCCTCACCAACAAAAAATAAAACTTCCACACAGCCGACATTTTGATTTTCAATTTTCCTCTCCGCCGTGTGATCAGGTTGGCGCACGTGATGTCATCACATTGTGCTGCCACTGCAGGCAAAACCAGCGCCTTTTATATCGGCGAGTTATTTTAATGGAATGGCCGATGTGCGATATTGAACTTTAATGATAATATTGGCCAATACCATGCTGATAATATAATAATAATAATGTCATCACAATGTCATCACTGTATGTTTCCATACATTGGCGAAATTAGTCTCTGCATTTAACTCATCCACCACCAGGTGGTGCAGTGGGCAGCTACTGAAGGCACCAGGGGGGCATTTTGGGGATGAGGTGTGCTGCCCAGTGACACCACGGGTAAGCAGTGACCGGGGATCGAACCTGGGACTTTCGGGTCCCAAGCCAGCTGCCCTGTCTCTACACCATCTCGTGCATCCCTAGCTGAAATTAACATATTGTGGCTTTTACTGCAGAATGCAAAAGTTCAAAAATGTGGTATTCAGGACTCGCATACAGTTTTGCTGTGAGTTTAGGTTTGTTCATTTACATCAACCATGTCTAAAAATATCAACTCAACATTTTGAACATAATGGGAAGTTTGATTCATCCATTACATGGGGTGAGTGTGAGTAGGTAAAGTGGGGGATATTGATCAGTACAAAGAATGTTGGAAACATCGGTAAGTTGAAGCAACATGCAAAGGAAGAATCGGGTGGGTGAGTGAGTGTGGGAGAGAAAGTGACAGAGAGAAAGAGAGAGAAAGAAAGGAAGGAGGAAAGGAAGGCTGGCTGGATGGATGAATAAAACATGTCTATATTCTGTTGCAAGGGGCCCATATATAAAAATTACTGGAGGTTTGAGGGTCACAGGTAATAATTTGCAAAACTTTTTAAAAACTTTTAGCAAGAACAGTGAGTACGTTGTCCTTACGGTTTTAAGCTCCTAAGAAAAGTTGCTATGTGGTCAGCGTTGGATTTCCTTACAGGGATGTGATCACAAGTCAGAGAAAAGATGCAAGTAGCTCCTGTACTTTACCTACCTCTGCTCTTGCGATTCTACCAGAAAACTTGCAGAAAAACACATTACCATGCACCATACCGTAAACATTGGTTGCTGTTGGCAAAATGAACGAAAACGTCACATTTCTAAATATATTTTCTTTGCTATGCAACTTTTGCTGTTGTCTTCTGTCAGTCCTGACGATTTGCACAGGTCAGACAGATGGGTCAACCAGACAACTGCTTACAGATGCTCATATTTATCCACCCCACTCCTCTCCATTGTCATGGTTTACCAAAGACTTCCTGTATGTCAGAGGCAGGCCTTCACCAGCTTAATATGATGCTCAAGTTATGGAAGTAGCTCTGATACAGATGCATCTAAAAAATTGGAATATCGTGAAAATGTTTAATAGTTTTTGTCAGTCATTTCAGAAAGTGAAACTCATATTAGATTCTAAAAAAGTTAAATCTGGTCCTCTGGACATTCATTAAAAAACAACAAAACAAAACAAAAAAATTGGAGAAACGTTTCGGCTTTCATCCGAAAGACTTCCTCAGTCTGAGGTGCTGTATTCAGCTCAGTCTTATAAATAGCACCTTCTCAGAGTGGATCAACCAGTTTGCTGCTGACAACCAAAACCAGCTGCTCACATGATCAAGGTTTTGGCTGTCAGCAGCAAACTGGTTGATCCACTGCGAGAGGGTGCCGTTTATAAGACTGAGCTGAACACAGCACCTCAGACTGAAGAAGTCTTTCGGATGAAAGCCGAAACGTTTCTACAATTTTATTTTTTGAATGTCCAGAGGACCAGATTTAACTTTTTTTGATTTTTCTACCTGGATTATTGAACATGCATCAGGACATATTAGATTCATTACACGAAGTGAAATATTTCAAGCCTTTATTTCTTGTAATTTTGATGATTATGACTTAACAGATAATGAAAAACCAAAACTCAGTGTCTAAGCAAATGAGACTATTGTGAAGAGGTTCAAAACTGTAAACTCCTGGTGTCACTCCCTAATCAGCTCATTAACTCCTAGACATGAGCTACACGAAGTGCCTTACCTGCTGAGGAGGAGAAGAACTGGACTGTTGCTCAGTGGTTCAATGTCCTCTTTCCAGATGAAAGTAAATTCTCATGTTATCTGGACATCAGAAATCAAGGTCCCAGAGTCTGAAGGAACAGTGGAGAGACCCAGAATCCACGTTGCTTGAAGTCCAGAGAGAAGTTTCCACAGTCAGTGATGGTTTGGGACCATGTCCTCTGCTGGTGTTGATCCACTGTTTTCTGAAGTCCACAGTCAATGCAGCATCTACTAGGACATTTTAGAGACTTCATGCTTCCTTCTGCTGACGAGCTTTATGGAGATGCTGGTTTCATTTTCCAGCAGGACTTGGCTCCTGCCCACACTGACAAATGTATCAAAAGCTGCCTGTGTAATATTCTAATGTTCTGAGACACTGAATGTTGGTTTTTCATTATTAATTATCATAATTATAAGAAGTAAAGACTTGAAATATTTCACTCTATGAAATTAATTTATGCAATATATGAGCTTCACTTTCTGAAATGATTGACAAAAAAACTGAACTTGTTCACAACATTCTAATGTTTTTTTTGTTTTTTTAGATGCACCTGTATTTTCAGCTAAATTAGTCGAGTGAGATCTAATTCTCATTATGACGACCGTAACCTGGCCAAGAGGCAGAAATAGGGGCCAAGGTAAAATAAGATAAAAAGATTAATCCTACAGATTAAAACAATTATGCATGATTTAAATGACTTTTGACTAATCTGGTTACTGTAACAATGATGGCAACATGGAAACAAGTCAAATATAAAACCTGAACATGTTCACCACCAGCAAATGCTGTATACCAGGACACTGATCAAACAAACGAGGTAACATTTCACATAGTGGATAAAAACAAACCTGTTCTACCCAGGTAAGGAATTAGTTTTAACCAGACATAAGTCAGTTTACTTCCTTCAGTTACATAAACCACAAACAATGTGCAAAAAACTAAAAATACAACAGTCTGATCTAAATAAACTCATCCTATTAGTTGAATAAATCTGGAAAGTGTACCCACTGAGAAAAAAAAAACTTTTCAGAACTTTAACTTTTAACAAACTGGAATAAAAGGCCTAAACTAAATCTGTTGATGAAGCCAAAAAGCATCTTTGTTGCTACCTAAATGGTAGTAAACATGCCAGTCTTCCACAGTGTATTTAGCACCACTATAAAATGAGATATAACACTATGCTTGAGGACAAAAACTTATCTAGCATTTGTTGTTTTAGAGATGAGGAAAAATGATTAAATATCTGTCGCTGTTGTTCTTCTGAGGCTGAGAAGTTTGGCATCATAGATGCATACAGGTGTCATTTGAATCTATACTTCATTGACTGTCAATCTTAAAAATAGCTGAAATGTTCCAAATTATAAAGCTTTACAGTATTTGTTCGAGTATCCAGAACTATGTACTTCATTATCTTCCCACAAATTAAAATCTTTAATGTCATCTCTTATAGCTGTGATTTGATTTCCTTCTCATAATTTATAACGGTACACTTAAAAATGTGAGTTTGATCACTTTTAGCAGTGGAATAAAATTAAATTGTGCTCAAGTTTGACCGTTGACGCCTCAAAATTGAATTTACCATGGTTTGAGAAACAAAAGTGCAGGTTTTAGACCAGTGAAGAGTTCATTTAGAAGAGCGATTTCTACAAATTGTTCTGTACTTGTCTTAAGGCATGTGAGCACGTTTTACTTTTGGGTCAAGATGGAATGTGATTTGAGTAATATTTTACGTAAATGATAGATTAAATAAAATAAATCTTTGCACAAATAAAGTATCAGAGTAGGTCTGCATTTTTTGGACACAGAATAGTTTTTTCTTTTTTTTAATCAAACAAATTTAATATAACTGCTTAAAATGTGACTTTTTCCCAACCTGCAATACCACCAGAAACTAACGGTGCATTCCATCGCTGATGTAACATCTGCTGGTGTAGTCATACAACATATAAACCGCTAAGCACCCAAACATGAGATAAACTCAAGACAGCATAAATTCATGTCAGTTTAATTCAAATGTAAACACAGAAAAAATCGCCAACAATATTTTGCTAACTCTACATGAAATTTACCCATGCTTCTAAACTACCTCAATTCTAAATAATTTCCTGTTCAATGTGATTTTTAATGGTCTGATTAAGATCAGATTATCAAACCTCATGTTACGATATATTAAAAAAAAAAAAAAAACTCGGGCTAGAGACTTAATCGTGCTCGGAAAAAAGGTTAAGTAAGCTAGAGTAATGAAAATCAAAGTAAATGTTTTGAAAATTCATAAGTATGCTATTTTAGTATGAAGTTTTCACAGGAAAGAGGACGCCTAATAACCCGACAGACTCTAAGAGCTGGCTGCCGGCCACGCTCTTCAGTGTTTCAAAGAAAACACTGTGAGAAGGAGCAGATTTTGGAATACTAGTACCGACGGCACAGTGGGGAGTCAAGCACCATTTTCTACACCCAATTTAACAATTTTAGAGTGACCTGCTGCATTTAAAGTTGAGCAGGGCAGCATGCTGTGGGGAGTGATGAGGTGAGCGGTGAAATGGAGATCACAGCTCCTATACGAGGTTAAAGATTCCCCCGGACCTAAGCTTATACTACAAACACTGGCTCTCTTTATTGGCCAATCAAAACTTCTTTTGTGAAATCACTTTGAAAGAAGCTACATTTCCTTTCTCACTGTGCTGATTTTTGGGTAGAAAAGTCTCTTAAGACCACTGTGTATTTGTCAACTTTGAAGTTTTCTTTCTTTTTTGTTGAAGCTTCAGTGGGAACTTGGGAAGGAGAGCGAGTTGGGAGAGTTATGCTCGTCTTTAAGGGCACCAACATCTGTTGTGCATTAGGTGCCGGCCGTCAACATTGTTACTGGGGACCTAATTTAATATTTTCTCTGTTTTGATCTTCCACCTTTAATCACTGGCTCTTGGGAAGATCGGCTTTCCACAAAAATTGTTTGAGAGCCGAAAGAAAATGTTATTGTAGCATGTTTATGGAATCATACATGAGAAGAAGCAACTTGGGCAAAAAAATACTGCGCACGTCGAGCTGTAAAGAGGAAAATGAATACTAAAGTTAAGAAGATGGGGCTCAAAAACAGCATAACTTTAAGCAGGCAAGACATTCTAGTCACGCAATTACAATTTCTATAAAAACCTTTGACTGAGATGATATCTACAGCACGAAGGAGACAGCAGCAGGAGAAAGAGGGCACCACAGGAGCGGTCGGATTTCTTTGGTTTCAGCAGCAGTACTTTTATTAAACCACCACTTCCAATATCAATGGAACAGAACAGAACAAAAACCTGGTTGTGTGAAGCTCCAGCTACCAGGCTGAGGTTTGCTTCAGACTGACAGTTGGAGCCATCAGGCACAACTTAAAGCCCCCTCTTCCCAGGGGGAACATAAAGTGGTTCTTCAAGGTGCCTTTGAAGAGGCCCGAGTTCATGACATACATTCAACAACCCAAGTCTTTTAGCTAAAGCAACACGAATGAGAAAGACCAAAGACCTGCAGCTGCCAATAATCCATTCATTACTACAAACTATAAAAAAAAAAAAAAAAATTGTTTACCGTCAAATGAAAACTAAACATTTCCTTAAGATGTTAAAATTCTTGTGTAACTTTCTTCAACGTGTTTGACGTAACTGAAACCCCGTCTCAATGTGGTATCTCACTGGGCTGCGATTAGATGACAAACAGCCTTCATGACGGAGATCAGAAGGACTCCAAGTTTTTTTGTGTGACTTTTGCAGGTTTCTTCATTTCCTTGCACGAGTTGCAGAGCCGTGCACTCCTGTTGCTTGAGTTTTGACACGTTCAAATAATTTGTACAAGATTTCTTCAATCCATCTCAAATTCAACTGATGTGTGATGTGGGCACACCCAACAAGTCTCAAGACCACTAAAGCTGTATTTGACACCTGCAGGAGAGTTGTGCTCTGACAGAAAATGTCAAAGGCGAATGTCCAGGTCAAAAAATGTAAAACAAACAAAAAAATGCGGATGATAATCAAAAAATGGGTCTAAATCTGCCTGTGTTCATATGTAAAATATACTTCCAAGGTGTGTACTAAAACATGCCGATGGTAGGGTGAGTGTGGAGGTGGATAACAAAATAATGTGCATCGCCAAGAATACAGTTGTCCCAAGTCATGCACACAAAAACAGTGATTTTTCAAAAATGGCTCACTGGCCATGCAGTCACAAACACTCAGGACTCAGTGAGACTGCAATGGAAAATTTGCACATTATATTACAGTTTTCCTGAGTGTTGGGACACCAATCACAGCCCAGTAAGATGGTGCCTTTAGTGGATTACAATAAATCTTGTAAAAAGCTCCACTGCTATTCACCTCCATGTGAACAGTCATTTAAAACCTTGCCAATGCCAATGAATGTATAGTATTTTTAATATTTTTTTGCACCACTTAATTTGATTTAGAAATCTCAAGTTAGGCAATAATTTACTGACTTTTCAACTAATTAAAAAAAAAAAAAAAAAACGAGCATTTGTGCATGAATAATTAGTGGTTTTTACTTCTAAGGTGTAAACACACTCTACAAGGGAGCTGTGTGTTTCAAAGCCGACATACAAAAATAGTCACATTTGACGTAACGGCAACAAACTACTCATGGCCTGTAATTATTTTTCTATTTCTGTATGACTTGTTTTATTTTCTGTCTTTGTCCTTGGGTGTTCTTCCTTTTAAGCAACCATAACTACAAACACATCTAATTATTGTACTATTGAAGTAGAAAACCAATCACCCTGTTTCAGAACAAAGGGACACTACAATGTTGATACCACAAAGTGTTGTGATATTCACTTTAAAGTAACCAGTAACAAAATGTATTCTAGTAGAAAAACTGAGGACAGATAAACAATATTTTCACTTTTTTCTGACTGATACAGGCTACCATTAAAACTTAAAAATATATTAAATATGGAAAAGTTTCTACAAGTCATCATGGCAAGGAGGTTGATAAACTAGATTTTCTAATTTTAAAGGGAGTTTTTCCTTACCACTGTTGCCAATGTGCTTGTTCAGGAACCAGAGTTTAATCAATTATTCGGTGGCATATTTGGGCTATTCCTGCTTTCTACACGCAGCAGGTGATCAGTTTTTGTCGCTGACACAAAACAACAAGTATTTGCTTGGACTGTTAAAAGTGTCAGTGACATCAGATTTTCATAATAAATATGAATGCATTATTAGAAATTAACAATACTAACATTACATAAAACACCTTTATGGCACTGAGAACAGTTGTTGAGGTATCTGCATGTGCAGTAACAGGAAGTGATGACAAAGAGGAACGTAAATAGAGCATTGCTACAAGGGCTAACAACAGAGACAGTAGCAAAGAATCTTTGGATTATTTTGAATCATTATGAGAACGAGACGAAGAAGAGACGAAGTTCGTATAAAGAAAGATCAGGGAGTTTCCCTTTTTAAAGAGTCCCCCTCTGTTGTCACATCTTGTTTCATTTTTGCAGCACCAAGTAAAAAGAAAAAGTCAGTTATGCCTGCAGTGGCAGCGCAACGTGATGACATCACGTGCGCCTATCCGATCTCACGGCGGAGAGGAAAATTCAAAACGGCGGTGTGGAAGTTTTATTTTTCGTTGGTGAGGATGTCGGATTCCAAAGATTTTTATGGACTACGTTGAGCCTCGCTACATCGTCCCCAGTCGGGAGATATTTTTCCGACGTAACATTACCAGAGTTACAAGCCGTCATTTCCGGCGTCATTGAGAAGCTAATAGCCGATAGCACGACTTGTTGGGTGAGTTTTACCACAGACATTTGAACGTCGTGTTAGTGATTAGTCTTACAGCACAATGGACGGATAAAAACTTTGATCTTAAAAAGGCTGTCCTTCATGCACAGTAGTGCAGAGTAGGGGTGGGCGATATGGCTCAAATATAATATCGTGATATTTCAGAGCATTCTGGCGATAACGATAAATTTTGTGATTAACAAAAATAAAAATAATTAATTTAACATGTTGCTTTACAGTATTATATAAAAACAAACAAACAAAAAAAGGTTAATTTTACTGAAATTACTTTATTTGGTAAAGCATTCAGTCTCAAAGTATAAAAATAAAAAGGATCCTTCTGTTATTTAGATTGAAAAAGTCTGCACAAAATATAGATCAACAAAATCCACCACAAAAACTAAAGTGCAGGTGAAGTTTCCCAAAATAATTAAATAAAATGAAGCTTAAGATCTGTTGAGCATAAATGTAACATACAACAAAATATATGTTTCCTTTAAATGAGCTATAACTTCCAGAAGTTGTAACAAGGTGATCAGCTGACCCTGAAGCTTGTGGAGTCTCAGCTTCCTCTGTTCCTGCAGGAATGATTCATTTCTCTGATGCGCTGTCTCTGATCACATGACTGTTCTTGGTCCATGGACTGTGGAACGAGACAGACCTGCGCGTGTTCGTACCGGTAGTTTAGAGCGGGGGAGACCCGCACCGGCAGCCCAGAGCGGGCTGTGGGGGAGGGAGAGACAGTTGAGCTGTCTGTACCTGCAGTTTAGAGCTGGATGGAGAGACAGCTGAGCCGCGCGTTGTTTGTTTTTAGCTTTTTAGCTAGCTAGTATTGCACGCAACTAAATAGTGTTATGCCAGTACTGACAGGTGGAGGGGGGTGTGTGCAGTTTGGTCTGGTCGTTCGGTAGGAATGCGTGATATATACGTACACGGTAGAAACTATAGAAATTTAGCCTACAATAGAGATCTGTCTTCTACTGGTTAACCTCAGTAATGCTGTGTCTGATGTAAAATCAGAGTTGTCAGATTTAATCGTTACTTTTTTTAGTTGAAAACTGTGCGTAAGTGGTGTTAAAAGTCTTTTCTTCGACAGCTACGTAGCGAAGCTACAAGCTAACTACGGCTGGCTTGCCGTAGTGTTGCCGTATTCGGACGCATGCGCAAAACGAGGTGTTCCGTCAAAAGTTTTTGGGTTTTTTTTCCGTCGCAAGTTAAAGTAAGCGTTGGTCAGCTTTAGAGAAACCTGCTCTCTGATTTGTAAAAGAACGCTGTGTTGTGTGATTTTACTGCGAGACCCTCTGGTCAGAGCCACAGACTCATTTTGTGTCAGCTCTCCATTAAAGCGGAAGGAGGTGCCCACTAGAGGGTTGGAGGGTGAAGTGTTTCAGTGTAAAATGCTGCTCTGTTGCTGTTCATTTATTAAGTGAGAAGACTGGAAACTGTTAAGAGTTAACAACATATTATTTTGTTTAAAACATATGGCTAAAACTACATTGATATCTTTTGCACTGTTTTGCACTACAAGAAAGCAGCCTAATACTTGATTTGTTTATTATTTAAAAACTCTCTGGACCTAGTAGTGGAATTTTCTTAATTCAAAATAAATGATGGCAAAAGGACATCATATGCTTTTTTCATTCTTTTTTCATGCAAGTTTTATACTAAAAACATATTGTGATAAATATCGTTATCGCCACCCTTCACAATACATATTGTGATATGAATTTTATGCCATATCGCAAATTCCTATCGTTCGGCGTGCTCGGTTTTGTTAACGGGGCGGGGCGCTTCACGTATTATATCATGAAATTAGCATATCATGAGATCATTTATTTGCCCGGGCAAGCTTTTTTAAACGGTATTATTGTGAACAATATGATATGGCCCAGCCCTAGTGCAGAGGATCCCACACTCCAGCTAGGAACCCGAAACAAGCCTCCACAAGTGAGACAGCATCGCAGGTGACAAATGCTAATAAATAACATTTAACACTTTTCATTTAATATAAGTTAAAGTGCTATGCATATCATATGGCTGTTACTGAATATATGTCACCAGCTCTTACAGCTGTTGCACAATTTTTGTAGTAAATAAGCCTAAATAAGACATCACAGACATCACAGACATCTACACCTCCAGATGCAGGAAGAGGGCCACCTGCATCATGAAGGACCCCACTCACCCAGCACACACACTTTTTGCCCCACTCCCCTCAGGAAGGAGGTTAAGGAGCATTAAGTGTAGAATCACTAGACTGAGGAACAGCTTCTACCCTGAGGCTGTTAGACTCATGAATCTCTAACTAGAATAATCACTGTGAAAAACCATATCATGTTGCTGCTGATCTGTTTCATGTTGCTGCTGATCTGTTTCAATGTTGATGTGTTCATGCATGCTCATCTGCTCACAGACTCATGTTCATGTTTGTGCTGATGTTCAATGTTTTATGTTATGAGTGCTTAGTGTATATTTAGTTGATGTTTTTCTTAGTTCATATCTTAGATGTTATTACTGTTTTTCTTGTACATTTTATTGTTGGATGTAACTGGGACCCCGTGTACATAATTTCGCTCCACCACATGTACCACATGAGGTGCGAATGACAATAAAGAAACTCTGACTCTGACTAAATATAGAGTTTTAATCTAAAGCAATGTCTCCCTAATAATCAATATATACCCACTGTAATGGATGTGTGTAGACAACAGCTCTGTCCGCCAAAAGCAAACTATTATTTAGCATTAGGAGTCAAACGATTTATTTTGCATATTCCCATGACTAATATACCAGTAATTAAAATAAAGTGTATGTTCACACTTGCTTTTTTTTTAAGTACCTGGAAGATAATTAAGATGTGATTTTAAGATGATTACATACTTTATTCAAGACTTTCTATTTTAAAAGTTAAGATTTTTTTTTTACTTGCCCACAAATATTATGTACCAACTATCTTGTTGAATAATGTTAATCAACATGGAATAAGTTTTATAAGTAATACGTATTTTTACGTCTAGAACTGTCAAACTTGTGAAATATATCCTGAACTCATCACTGTACTTTTACTGTTAAAATAATTTCTTATTAAGCAAAATGATTTTAGCTTAACACAATTGCCTTCCCCGGGAAAAAAGGGGGCTCAAAACAGTTGATTATTTACAGTAAATATAAAAAAGGAAGTAAAACGTGTTTTTCTTGTTGTGTACTGTGTATGTTTCAAGACAGAAGCTTGAATTTTAAGCTGTCATTGAACGAGCAGTGAGGTGTTGTTAAGCTAAAGCTAGCTCATTGGTAAGCACTCACCACTTCTTTAGCTCTCGACGAGAAGCCGCTTTTCGTTCTGCTTTTCTTAAAAATTTCATCTTTCGTGGAGTCAAAGCCTATTCCTATAGCCTTGTTCCTGGTTTTGACAGTCTTAACGCTGGCTTTAAAAAGTAAAGTTATATCTACGGCCATGTTTCTGTGTGCAGCTGCAACGCGACACGGTAAACAAACTGACACGTCACCGTGCGTGACGTCATTGTTCGGCGACACTCCGTTCCCGCACGATCTTTGAGTTTTCCTCAAAGATGCTTAAAACGCACTATATTTATTAAACATCTATTTTATTGTCCTTTTACTTTTATACTGTCAGTATCAGTATAATCAGAACGAGATCTGTGGATTTTGGAAACTTATTTTAGCATTTATTCTGTAAAAGCTTGTCACTTAATATAATCAATCGAAAAATTTATTATGTTTTTGTTTGTTTGCAGTTAAATTTAAGATGAAAATGTTCATACAATCAATGAACGATTTCCAAACAATCAAGCACAAACGGAGCAAGAGTCTCTTATGGAAAAATTTACTTTAACAAATGCCACTAAATCACTCAGAGTAGGATTTGGTATGGTATGGTATAAAGTTGATTCATTTAAAAAAAAGTACAAAACAATTCCATAACAATATAAAAAAGATACAAAAGATTTAAAATGAAAGGCAGCAGAAAGAAGAAAAAAAATCTTATTATATCTGCCCCTTTTTTCAAACAATTATTTCAATTATAATAATTTTCAAGTAACAGAACAAAATGAATAACTCTTTCTAATTTTTCCAATTCTAATACAAAACACACTAAGCTACTTCATATATATTTTTTTTAACAATCCAGCTTTGATCTTTTTCTTAAATGTACACATTGACTTGGCATTTTTCACATCACTCTCTAGACCATTCCACAATCCAACTCCTTGGATTGAGGTAGACCTTTAGACTTAATTGTCGTCATGCTGCTATCTTCACTGACTCAGAGAACATCTGGAAACTTTTTGTCCTTCTCCTCCATCAGTACATGACACAACACTGCAGTAGCAAAGGGATTTGGAACTGTCTTATTTAACTGAGTTTATTTTTATAGTGCCAAGTTGCAACAGAAGTTATCTTAGAGCACTGCACAAAAACATTCACATACATTATAAATGCCAATTAGTAAAGTTATCCAGTCAAAGCAGATGGTCACTTGTGCTGAGCCTGGTTCTGCTAAAGGTTTCTTCATCATGAGGGAGTTTTTCATTTCCACTGTTGCCTTCATGCTTGCACAAGTTGAGAGTTCTGCGATGAAGTTAAATTCAAATCAGATACCGTAATTTTCAGACTATAAGCGGCTACTTTTTCACACACTTTGAACACCGCGGCTTATACAATGCTGCGGCTCATTTATGGATTATTTGTTTTTGATGGGCTAATGAGCTTCATGCCACCAAAACATTTAGTTTCGTCACACCCAAGTGCTCATATAGCTGCCCAATACACATCTCTTGGGGGTAGCGATCATTGATTCCCTGGTAGACTACTGTATTTTTTTAAATCAGCCGTGTTACAGGCACTGTTCAGAAAAAAATATTTACTGTATTTGTGCGCTACCGGTATGTATTTAATTAAAAGTAACAAAAAAAAACTTTCTTACAGATATCTCATGTTACAACGTGAACACCCGTGGCTTATAGATAAGTGTGGCCTATTTATGTAAAATTTTAATTTTCTTTTTAAACTTAGTGGGCGCTGCTTATATTCAGGTGCATTCAAGAGTCCAGAAATTACAGTAAATAGTGTTAACTTATTTATATATATGAATGTTCCTGTTCAGTGCCCTGAGATGTTGTGACTTGGCGCTATATAAATAAACTGAATTGAATTGATTAGAATGAAGCCAGCTGATTGTGTTGTCTTCATTTCATCACAGTCTCCCATCCTGAGCTAGCACAAAAGCAACAGTGGAAATGAAAAACTCCCTCATAACAGGAAGAAACCTCCGGAAAAACCAGGCTCAGAACAAGCAGCCATCTGCTTCGACCGGCTGGGTTTGAGAGGACAGGAAGGAGACACAGACACAGAATGGCAGGTCCAGAATGTAGTCGAGCAGGTCCCTCACTAGGAGGAAAGACAAAAAAAATAACACCACATTAAGACAGAAATAATTACAAACCATTCATTTCATGAAATGTGGTAAATTTGACCTCCAGTAGTCTATGCTTACAGCAGCATAATAGGTCAGGAAACAGAGTTCTTCAGCTTGAGCAGGAGTATAACACACTTAAAATTAAGTTTTAAAAAACAAAATAGAATCACTGAAAAATAATGTTTTGTTTAGAAGGTTATATTACTACTTAGCACAAAATGAGTTAAACATTCTCTAAATTATTATTAATTTCAAGATAATTTTAAAAGTAGAATTTTTACTATAATTTATCTTCCTTTTAACTCCTCTCCTGAATCCCGTCTTTCACAACTGTGAAATATCATGTTTATCCTACATAAATATGTAAAATAAGTGTATCATTTTTGGTTTATTCCAAATGTAAAGTTTAATACATTGAAAAAATGTATTTGCCGATTTTTTATTTTTTTTTACTTTGAAGGACAAATTTAGGAACTGTAAATGTCTGACACGTTTGAATGCACCCATTCAGAATAAATCTTAAAGTTTTTTGTGCCAATGTAAGCAATACTAAAATTCTGTCTTGTAGGCAACTGTAGTAATTGGTGTGTAATATTTCTCATAAATGTGTTTATTTGTAAGTGACTGGTGTTGGCACCAAGATGTAAGCTCTGGGGCCCCGGAGTGTTGAATAAAAGCCTGTTATTTGCTGTGTGGTTTGCTCATTTCCTTTGTTAATGTTGTGCCAGACTGTGCTACAGCTGAGTGCTACCACTGTCTCTCCATTCCTGCCATTTCAGCATTACCAGCTAGCCTTTTTTTAAACTCTCTTGGCTTGAGTGCAGAAAGAGAGCTACTTTTCAGAGACTAAGGTGAAGGAACTTGATTCTCTTTACAACATAAAATTTATGTCAAATTATTATGCAAGTTAGTCTTTTCCACTGGTGTAAAGTATAAACTCACCTGTCTTGGACCGAATATAGCACAAAGGGTGTTGATTCAGTATGGAACAACCTTCAACCCCACTGTAATTAAAGGCCATGCCATGTCATTTTATTCTCTAGAACATGTGTCAAACTCAAGGCCCGGGGGCCAAATGCGGCCCTTGTTGACATCTTATCTGGCCCCCAAGATGATATGTGAAATGTAAAATACTTCTATCTCTTGAACTTTTTCAGTAATCTTTGATTATGACATTGAAAGCACAACAGAGAACATCAAATAAGACCAATCAAACTCTTGTTGAGGAACCTGTGACCAAGAAAAGGTGTTGGGTATCTGATTTGAGTTAATGTAGTTTCTGAAATGGGCCCTTAGTTTGAAAAATGTTTTAATTTTGGCCCCCTTTTGTAAGTGAGTTTGACACCCCTACTCTAGAACAATGGTATTTCAATCTTCTTTATCTAAAATTTAATTGAAAATCCACCTGCATGGTTCAAATAGTTATCAGCTAGATATTATTTAAGTATTATTTATAGTTGGGGTCCAATCTCTTAACACTGCACAAAGATTGCAGACAAAGCGCAACCCTGGTAAAATTCAACCTGTAGTAAGAACAAGCTCAACTTTTTGCCAAGAATTCAGACATAGCTCTTGCTTTGATTATATAGGAACTATAGCCCTTAATACCTCATATTCCTGTCGCACCCTCACACAAAATGCCCAAAGGAACATGGTCACAAACCTTCTCCTGGCCTATAAAACACATGTGGACTGGGCTGTCGATTTTCCATGATCCTCTTAGCAACTCTGCAAGGTTAAAGTTCTGATCCACTGCTCCATGACCAGGATAAAAGCCACACTACCACTCCTGAATTGGAGGTTCTTCAGTCAGCCAGACATTCCTTTCAACAACCTGAAGCACACTGCTTTGGTTCTCCATGGGACAGTAAAGAGGTGTGTCAATCATAGAATGTGCAGAGCCTTCAGCTTCTCTGGGCGAACATCATCCACTACTGCCGCCAAGGATGTTCTGAAATACCACGATGACCTTTACCGTGGTGGTGGATTTATCTTCCCCAAGAATTCTCAGACTGTGCATCTTCAAAGTTAGAAATGGTGGCCAGATTAAGTAGATCCTCAAAATGTTCCTTCCACTGAGTATCCTCAGTTACCCATCCAAATCAAGCACAGCCTGAAATAAGTCCCACTCTTTTTCTGAGTTAATCAGTTTGCCAAAACCTTCTTAACCCATAACCCCATTTCACACATAAACATTGAAACTGAAAGAACAACTCAAAAACAAAAAGGAAAAAAAAAAGATGAAGTTTTCTAGTCTGCAAAGCCCTGTTCAGACCTGACACTGTCCTGGATGACTTGGCCACACTTAAATTGATTTAACTACAGGTGTGAACACTCTCGAGACTGAAGATAGTGTTGATCAGATGACCTTCAGAGGTGGCCTGGGACAATAACCTAAATGTAAACCATTCTGGACAACACAGAAAACACTCAATGATCCAATGAAACTCCACACAAACTGCAGATGACTGATTACCTGAATATCTTCCATCAAAAAACAAACAACCCAACAAAATTCTTATTGAACAGCGTTGTTCAGATGAAGATCAGCTGACTGATTTTTGACAATTAAACAGAGAATGAATGTTCTTAAGATGGGATAACTAATCACTTATTATTTTTTGTCGTAAAAGTTTCATTGCTTTCCTAACTGACTTTAAAAACAGTTGTTTAGAGGTTAAATTGACTGGATTCACCTGGTGAGACTTTTTCTGACATTTGTTGTTTTTGGTCTTTTGAAGGTGAGCAATAGTCTCTTGTATTAGAACTAAGCCTCAAAAGAGCACGCTTACAACAAATTTATTTAGAGTCGAGGAAAAGTGTAAGAGTGTTTGAATTAATCTGATGGTCAAGTCTCATCTGGGAAGTCTTGTTATTGATGGGTTTAAGAAGAAAGTACTCCGATTGGTGGAACTGCTTCAGCAAGCAAATACTCTGCATATTAAATAGATAAAATTGTATTTAGATTGAGGTTAAAGATGAAGGATATGAGCATTAAGAAATGATTAAACACTGGACTGCACTGTGTAGAGATGGATCAAACCAAATCAATGGTATAAAACTGAATGTGGATTGGGTCTATCTGTCTCGCTCTCTGGAGTACCTTCACTGTAAACAAAACTATACCATCAATCTGAAATGAAAAGAGCTGAGTTGATTGAGAGTAATGAAAAGTGGTCATAATGAGGGATGAGTGGGACCAAGGGGCTTTGTAAGAATTGATGAGGAGATGAGGGAAGAGAAAAGAGTAGAAGTAAAGGAAGAATATATGAGGGGAATGGAGGGTAGAGCGTAGCAAACTAATTGAACTTGAGGGGTGAGCTGAATCGCTAAATCACGTCAAAAAGGGCTTTTGGTCTAAAACAATTGCCGAATCTCTTGTGTAAGTTTGGACGCGGTGGCAACTCCAACGCAGGGCCGAAAAAACAAACTAACAAAAAACCCAGCAACAATGAAAACAAAATTAACACACATTAAACACATTTTTCATCAAGCTCTGTGGTGTCAAAAATAATTTTATGTTTTTTTGTTTACTTTTTATATTTCTTTACTTTATATATGCTTCCATTAGGTGAAGTTATTAAACAGCATGGGATAAAATTTAATTGTTATGCTGATGATACACAGTTATATTTGTCAATGAAACCCAATTAATTCAATCAGCTACTTAGCCTACAAGCATGTCTTAAAGACATAAAAACCTGGATGACCCTATATTTTCTGCTTTTAAACTCATACAAGACAGAGTTTGTGGTTTCTGGACCTGAGCATCTTAGGAATAAATTTAGCAATATTTCACTTTCTCTGGATGGCATTAATCTGGCCTCCTAAAGTTCAAAACTTTGTTATTTTTGATCAGGACATGTCTTTTAAACCCCACATTAAAAATGTTACCAGAACTGTCTTCCTCCTGGCCTATAAAACACATGTGGACTGGGCGTAATATCACTAAGATTAGAAACATCTTATCTAAAAATGATGCAGAAAAACTGATCCATGCATTTATCATGTCTAGACTGGACAATTGCAATGGTTTATTATCTGGGTGTCCAAATACTTCTTTAAAAAATCTTCAGTTGATCCAAAATGCTGCTGCCAGAATCTTAACTGGAGTTATGGGAGATCATATCGCTCCAGTTTTAGCTTCTCTCCATTGGCTCCCTGTCAAATCCAGATTATAATTCAAAATCTTACTTCGAACCTACAAAGCTCCCAACAACCTAGCTCCATCTTATATTCGATATTGTTCCATAATTTCCTAACAGAGCACTTCGCTCTCAGACTGCAGGTTTACCTGTGGTTCCTAGAGTTTCCAAAAGCAGAATGGGAGGCAGAGCTTTCAGTTATCAGGCTCCTCTCTTGCTTTCATTCAACCTTTATTTATACAGATAAATCACATTGAGCCTCAAAGACTCATTCACAAGCGAGACCTGTATGTGAACCTGTATGTGTATTGTGGAACCAACTTCCAGTTTCTGTCCATGAGGCTGACACATTGTCCAGTTTTAAGACTGGACTCAAGACTTTCCTTTTTGATAAATCCTATAGTTAGGGCTGGCTTGGGTTTCCTGAGCTGTCCCTTAGTTATGTTGCTATAGCTGGAGGACAAACTGACCATACTGTATTTCTTCACTCTGCTGCTGTCTTTACTTACTCTACCTGTTTGTATTGGTAATTATTTCTATCTTGATGTGTTTTTTGTCTTTCTTCCAATAAGGGCCCTACATCTGGACCTGCCATTTTGTGTTTGTTTGTTTCTCCTTCCTGTCCTCTAAAATCCAGCTGGTCGAAGCAGATGGTCACTTGTCCTGAACCTGGTTCTGATGGAGGTTTCTTCCTGTTAAAAGGGAGTTTTTCCTTTCTACTGTTGCCATTGTGCTTGCTGGGAGACGGCGACAAAGTGGAAATTCAACGAGTCTGCTAACTTCCTTCCTTAGATAAAATTGGCTTTTGTATGTATGCAAATGTTTCATTTAGCCTTTATTTATACAGGTTATGTTTTTGTACAGTGACCTGAGACAACTTGTTGTGATTTGGCACTACAGTATATAAATAAACTGAACTGAATTATTTTTTCATGTTGTATTTTTTAGATCAGATAATAGAGAACTGTATAAGATGTCTGGTTTCTGTCAGGTTGTTGTCAGTTAGTTATTCTTATGTGTTGGCCTACAACCAGTTCAATCGAGCTGTTTTTAGAGCTTAGAGTTTTTAAGCTCCTTGCCATTGTGTTCATTCAGCTCCCACATCTCAACTTCTTATCATGTTTTTGTTTTTATAAACCTCGTGTTCACATGAAACATGTAACTAAATGGTATTTTTTGATAAATGGGTCTCAAGGTGGTAAAATCTTGAAATGCCATCAATGCAGTGATGTGTGGACAGCCTAAACATACTCATGTATAATCAAAGCTAATGTGACAGACGCATCAACAACAATAGTTAAAGATTACATCTGCTTTTGGGCTGCAGATAGTAGTTTCTCAACAACAGCGACATCTTTGTGTACTGTACTTCAGTGACTAAAACAAGGCTGATGAACATTAACATTGTCTTGGCGTGAGGACAGGAGACGCAGAGGACAGAGTGAGATGTAGGAGAATGACTCACTGTGGTGACCCCGAAGAAGGAACAACCGAAAGACAAAGAAAAAGTACGTAGGTCAAAAAACTCTAATTATTTCACCAAATATTTTTTGTTGGATGTAACTAGGACCCTGTGTACACAATTTTGTTCCACCTCATGTACCACATGTGATGCAAATGACAATAAAAGAACCTTGAATCCTTGAATTTTAGGCCAACAAGTTTCTTTCTTTATCCTCACTAAACATTCTCTGTCAAGAAAAATAAATAAACAAACAAATAAATAAACAAATAAAAATAACTGCAATAAGAAGAAATAGAAGTTCTGCGTTGTCATCAGTTAAGTATTTAATTTGTGTTAGCGTTGTGTTCAAGACCACCTAACCCGAGACCAAGCCAAGACCGAGACCTCAAATAAAATAAATAAACTATAAAATTTTACTATAAAATATTTTTATAAAAGTTACATAGTGCAAATTTAAGTTTGCTTTTGAATGAATATATCTGCTTTTATACATTTTCAAAGCTACATAACAAAGAAATCAGACATTCAGTGGCCTAACTTCATGCGATTCAACAATAAAATTACACAACTGTTAAATTGGAAGCAGTTTCATCACATGCCAAGCTTTAAAAAGCTGCAGTGGCAAAACACTCTTCATGAGTCTGAACTCAAGACCAACAGTAACCATATAGTTGCATTAGTTACAAGTATATTCTTTGAGAAGATGTCTGCCATATCATCAGTTATAAAATTTGGTTATTTAAATCACATTTTCTTGGCATGAGTCCAGTGTTGCCAGGTAGAGTCGAGGTTTTCCAGCCCAAAAATCTGTTAAAAACCGCCATATCAGACAAAAATCTGCCCAATCAATATATTGTTACAGTATATTTACTGTTTGAACATGAACACACATCAGTACAAGCCAAGATAATTTAAAAATATGTGGCAAAACGCAACAATCCAACAAAAATCTTCCCTGAGTTCCCAGCAAAATCAGATTGAAAACAGCCCAATTGGCAGTAAACCGCCCTTACTGGCCACACTGGGAGTGATGTGTGCAAGTGAAAGGGGGCGGGCGTGACAGTTGTAACAAAAACATGTATTTGGCAATGGGTCACGTTATCGCTTGGATTTGAGCCAGTACGTTTTGCATCCAATAAAAATAAAGATTTTAACAAATAAACTGGACAATATTCTGGCAATTTAGTGATATTTCCACAATTGTGGTCTTGACTGGTCTTGAAATAAAATCCCAAGTCCTCAATGTCTGAGACTGAGACAAGACCGAGACCAAATGTAGTCGAGTCTGAGACAAGACCAAGACCATCAAAAAATTGGTCATGAGACCGGTCTCAAGACCAAGACTGGTCTCGAGTACTACAACACTAGTTTGTGTTCTTGTATCCATCCTTGTCTTTTCTTCTTTTTATTTAAAGCCTGGGGTCCGACTCACCATACAAGCATTATGTCCTGCTTTATGTCTTCTGTCCTGTTTTAGGTGTCTTTTTGTTACAGAGTCCTACACAGGTCCAACACTCAATTCAGTTCAGTTTATTTCTATAGCGCCAAGTCACAACAGAAGTCATCTCAGGGCACTGAACAGAAACAGTCATATGATCATAATACCACAGCATTTTGGGAGGTTTTCTGTGTATTGGTGTAGATAGGAACATTTCTAGAAAATATGTGTTTATGAGAACATTTTTTTGAGAAACAACTGAATTTTTAGTCTTTTTGTAAGCACTCTCGTGTACGTGTACTCTGAAGTCCCTGCCGTTTGTATTACTCTGTTGTTCTTGCCTGCTCTGTTCCATGGTCACCTGAAAGTTAGTCTGAGTTTTCATTTCTTGTTATTTGCTTTAATAATAAATCTACTGAATCACCACGCATGCCTGCTGCTGGTCCAGCTTCACACCACAAAGGTGGAGTCATTAATTAATAGTTCTGTCCTGTGTCTTGCTGCACCTCCCTGTGTTTCTCTCTTCCTCGTGTTTCTGCTCATATGCACACCTGACCCAAATCCTAATCATTCCAGGTGTTTCCCTCTCGTCTCATGTCTGTATTTAGTCTGGGTGTTTTCACTCCCCTGGTATCCGGATGTTTTTCTTTCATGGTGTCATGGTCTGTATATCTGCTCTGCCCGTCTTCTACCTGTATGTAAGTTTTCGCTGTCCCGTCAGCATTTTGTTTTGTTTATTTAAATAATAAACTTAATTACTTATTTTACTCTGAGTTTCCCGTTGCCTTCCTGCACTTGGGTTCAACACCATAACAGTCAGATCATGTTAATAGTTACATTAGTAATTTAGAAAAAGTGTATCTCAGGTGATTGAGCCACATAAATGTTAAATAAATAAATAAGCATTGAGTTTGTAACAAGTGTTTGTGACATCAGCAGACCTGCTGATGTTTTGTTTGTTGGCTCAGCTGGTATACTCACACTATGACTACATCTTTGTTTGCACGTACAAAGTACAGTGATCAACTGAGATCTCATCACTCCAAGAGGATTTTACTACCAGGTGTGAACAGTTGTACACAGCCGTTTATTTGTAACCCGATCAGCCAGGATTTATTTTATGGGAGGTGTAAACAGGGCCTAAAACATCTGGCAGGCCACTTTCAGTCTCGCTGTGCAGGGTTCTGTAGACTGGTGAAAAAAGAAGATCTAGAAAGGCCTGATCCAAATGTGGCTCAGTGCAGACAGCTGGAAACATACATTCAAGTTCACATCAAATTAGTTCTGCATTTGTTTTCGAGGTGACAGAAACAGCAGCTGAAATAACACTTTTTACAGACGAGGGGTCTGCAACGTATCATCTCTGAACACAAAACGCGTCCAACCTTGAAGAAGATGCAGAAGACTACACCGAGTGTCACACATTTCAGCTAAGAACAGGAAACTGAGGCTACAATTTACTCCGACTCACCAAAACTGGACAAGAAGAGACAGAAACACCTTTCCCTGGCTGACATGACAGTGATGGAAGCCACTCCCACTGCCCCTGACAGATGAGCCATGTTTTCTAGTGTCCTCTGGGCAGTCCACTTAAGTCCCTGAAAAGGAGCTTTTTACTCCGCACTTTCTCTTTGTCTGGATTATTATCAGACCTGTCAGTCTGGCTTCTTTATCTTCACAGGACTCATTTACTGGTTGTTTGACGTTGGCTTAATTATATCAAAGGCTTTTTATCTTGGGTTGACCTGAGAGTGCATCCTTTCCCCGACGAGCTAAAATGGAGCTAGTTGAAGCTGACACCCCACCCATGTCAAAAACGACAGCAAAGTGCTACATTTGTGCTGGCTTGTGCCGTTAAAATTAATGGTCATATGTCTGAGAAGTGAGTCAAGAGGTGAAATACACTGTTTTGTGTAAAAGCTTTCACTGAAAAACAATTGTTGTATTTTGCTCAGCTTGCTCTGTCAGGATGCAGTTTTGGGGCATTTTGACTGCTTGTTAGTCCAGCGGAGTCTGAACTAATGACTGACAACATCCCATTAGCCAGAGGTGATCCACTTTGGAGATACTCCTCTTTGAAGATAGTCAAGTCTCTTCACTTTAACAGTTTGCAAGAATGTCATGCAGCTTGAACTGATGACAAGCAATTACATGGGAGGAGGCTGCTGCCTGGGGTGGAGGCTAACGTGCCACACCCTGCAGGCTTATAAATAAGGCTCTGGACACGACCCAAACCGTATGAGAACATTCTCTTGTCTTTGGGTTCTTCTTCTTGTGACATGGTTTGACACAGTCTGGCAGAGACAAAAGCATTGCCATGGTGTTGAATTAGGTCATCCAGTTTGCTTTGGTTGGCATCAACAAAACAAACAGAAAAGTTCTTTCAGAGCGCAAAAGAAAATTAGAGACAGGCCAGATTTTCTGTTGAGCTCAAATCATTTAAAATTATTCTTTTGCCTCATGATGTCATGTTAATTCAATGACTTACAAAACAATATGTATTATATCTACTTACAGTCAAGCAAATGATGATTAGGCATGCAGATAATCCTGCACATGTGTGGCTGTGTGTTTGAAAAATTGACATCATCCAATAGTTTTCAGTAATATGTTAATAGGTTTGCATGACTGAGAATATTTAGATGCTAATTTTTCTGGACTTATGATAATCATGATTCAGATTTGCATAAGCATCCCATGCAAGGTCATGCACATGCAAGTTTTCTGGAAAACCAATCATAGAAAATGAACAGAGCACAGCAGTTTGGACCAACAAAGAACCACTCATATGTTAAATACAGTTGCTGCAATCACAAATTGGATTTTCCATAACGTAGTACAAATGCTTAACTTTGTTTACAATAAAAAGGGGCTTTGCAAATTAGAAAACGTTTCAGGCACCGATTTCTGCTCATGTGATTAACCACAATTTATGTTTTTATATTTCTGGCTTGGTGACTCGAGGAAAGAAAACTTTCTGAAAGAAAAGGTTAAAGGCAAGTTACTCTTTACTTGCATTACACACATCCGTTCTATTTTATGTGTTGTTTTATTTACTCTACACACAAAAAAGTAATTAGTTTTTTTGGCAAATGTGAATTTCAAATGTAATGTAATAACACTACGGCCACACGAAGACAGTTATGATTTAAACATTATGGATATGCTTGACTTGATACTTTCCACAGTGGTCTTCAGAAATGGACAGCAATTGCCCGACCAATGAAAGGGGATCCTCTTTGTAATTAAAGCCAGTAGAAAATTGGATCATTTTTTGCTTGGACAGCTTTCACATTCCAACCTAATGTGGCACTGGAAGCTTTTGAAGTTGCTGTCCTGGCAGTCCTAAATTATACCTTTCATCAACCAATCATAAGAAAATGGCAACCTGACAGTCCCAATCATGACTTACGTTTTCGTTAGAGTCCATGTAATCAAGTCGAGAGCGCATGAAACCTCTGACAAATCAACTATGAAAGGAAGACTTACAATTTCTTCATTATAACTCATAAAATGTTTTCCTTTTAAAATCCAAATGAAACTTTTCCTTCATCTACCAAAAGTTCAACATATGTAATTATCGTTTTTGCTTTTTTCCCAGTGATTACCTTCTCAGTGAACCATGCGTAATGCTGCTTGTTCAAATCTAAATTTCATGTCTTGCATGATATAAACTGTGGCTCAAGAGAGTGATTAAACTTGACATTTTCCTATAAAAGTTTAGCTTATTTTTTCATTTTAGATCAGGTTTTGAGTCTGTCGGAAGGTTTGCTCGAGTATAACTGCATGATGAGAGGACTTTGAGCTTAGGGGCCTTAATAAAGTTTAAATTACACACACACATACACAAAAAGCCACTGTGAGAATATTCAATATTTTACTGTCAAGCCATGAACATTTTTATTCACTGCTTTTTTAAGCATGAACTACATTATTGATCGTCAAATGATGGCCACCAGGCTGAATCCAGCTTGATTTTACAAAGTCTACAAACTAAAATTTATGAATAATAATAACGCACAACCTGTCATATTTTAGCAAAAATTTTGACCCAGGGTTCAGAATTATTGAAATGAAAACATCCACAAAGACATAGATGAGGATGAGAACAATTTTTTTGTAAAAAGCAGAATCAGAAACTAAGTGAGTATATATTTTGGAGCACGGATGGTCCTTGAAGACCATTTTCCTGTATGTTTCAAAGGTTTCTGTACTCCAACACATCTCATTCAATGGTTAAATGACCTCATAATGTTCTGCAGAAGTGAAATCAGGTGTATTGGAACAAATAAACCTCTTAAACATGCAGGAGTGACCCTCGAGGACCAGGACATTGGAGGGAATAAAGCAGAAGTTATCTTCAAGGTACGAGATTTTCGATAGGAATTAGGGTTTGACTCTAAAGTCTTTTGTTCAAAGGTCTCGGAGGGGGTGTGAAGATTCCTGTCAGAGAGGAGGTGAGCAGCATCTCAGGGATGAGGAGAGATCGGAAAGTCAGGCCACAGACAAGCTGAGCTGACCTCACTTCCGTCAAAGGAATGAGGAGCAAGGAGTTCCAGGAGCACATGGAGGACACTGTGAGGGAACTCCTTATCCTTTCAGTTAAAAACACTTAAGATTTGCATAGGAGTTAAAACGGGAACACCATGACATTAATGATCCAACTTATGTTAAGAACAGGATAATTTGCTTTTAAAAGTACATTTCGTTCACTAAATGTAAAAAACAACATTGTGTAGTATGAAGAGTACACAATGCAATGGTCAGGATGAATCATGTGAGCTTGTCACTGTAACAGACAGTCTGAATGCCTTGCCCTCTGAGTATCAGGTTTATACAACGTCGACCCCCAAAGTAGCAGACCAAGGAAG
>NC_056504.1:7770723-7795395 GCF_014905685.2 Nematolebias whitei
AGTGACAAACAGACACAAACAGACAGAGGGAAACCAGGAATCCCACACTGAGCTCAAGTTCATTGACTAGTTTCTTGAATTTTCTGCACGACTTCTCAATTATGACTTGACACAGATGACTACATTCATGCTGACACAACGATCCTTGAGGAATAAGAAGCTCAATAGGAGCATTTATAGAGTAGGACGCTCCTCCCTGCTGTCTCGGTCTTACCGGACAGCTGTAACATTGAAAAACTGTGTGGAAATTGCAGGAGTCAGCACAGGTTCACTGACAAAAGCTATTTTACAATGAAACGATGATATCCTGCCAGCATTAGAACATGCTTCTGTTGTCTCCACTAAAAACAGCATGGAGTTTTTGAACACGCTGACCCTCAGTGAAAAGAAAGTCCTCTCGTGTGACATTTGGCCAGTTAAACTTTTGCCGCTGAGAGGCGGTTGGCTCATAGCTTCACTTACAATAGGCGCTACTATTGCCCCTTTTCCATTAGTACTTTAAGTACCGGTACAGCACGGCTCTACTTGGCTTGGCACGGTACACGTTGTATTTCCATTATGCTTTTAGTACCAGTTCCAGTGGGTGGGGTTCAAACTGATGTCACGCGCCTCACCAGTTGGTGGTGGTAATGCTGGTGGTAAGACCCTGAAAACAGGCTTCATGTACAAGGTGAGAATTTATTTTGAAGTTTCTGGTAAATTAAAAAGAATACAGATTATTAAAATTATCGAATTAAACTATACATGTATGTGTATATATATATGTGAACTTTAGTTCACTATTAAATCTGATGAACTAGATTCTACAAAAACACCTATATTTAATTTTTTTTATACGTTTTCTTCATCATTTGATGTATTTGCACTCATTGTGTCTACTTTTATTGTTCAATTTAGATATGTGATTTTGTTTCTTGTTTACAGATTTTTTTAAAATTATTTTTAGCTTTGACTTAAAGTTTAATGCTTGTTTTTTGATTTGTACAGAATAAAGTTGAACTAAAGGCTGTAGCTCTTCTTTAAATATATTTGAGGGAAATATTCCTGAGAGATCCAATAATTTTGTGTCTTTTTATGATTTTTCATCTTTAACAGATTATTTAATAGTCATTAAAGTGAAAGCAGGATTTCATGATAAAGCCGGCATTATTTGCTTATTTATTTATTTTTTATACATAAAATGTTTTTAAAAATCGTTTCCACCCTCGGTCCCAGACCTGTCCAGGTCCGCCTGTCTGCCGGGACCGGTGTTCGGCCTTCATGAGCAGGCGAGTCCGGGGTCTGTGCAATGGCCTTCTGCAGTTCAGCAGCTCATATGACTCTCTGTGGTGACCAGTGGAGCTCGAGGCCCGCAGAGCACGCAAGGCCGGGATCCGGTGCCTGAGCCGGCAGCAGAGGATCTTCCGCAGTGATGGGTGGACCTCGGAGTCGGGGAGATGACGCCCTGCACGGCCTGAGCAGGTTCTTAAGCTCCGGTGGAGGACCGGGGAGACCGAGCTCCATCTAGCTCGCTCTGAATTTTGTCGTCGGCCACCAAGCACAAAAAACACCTGCACTTCAGCATTAGACCACAGTGTTGTCGTTATTGTTTTATAGATCTTTAAAATAGATCCAGCCGCTGCTCCGAGTTCCGAGTAATTGCAAATGGCGGATCAGTGTTTTGAAACGTTTCTGAAAGATCCAGTGACTCCTCCCCCTGACCAATCAGTGACCGACAGTGTTCTGACGTCACGTTTTGGTGTCGGCTCGCTTGGTCCCACCAGAGAAGCAGGGACCAAAAAAGGGGCCAGTTCCACGAAAAAATGACAGTGGAAAAGCGCTCAAAACCATTCTGGACTGAACCAAACCGGGCTGAAGAGGAGCGGTGAAAACGGCCCGTATGTGTCATTAGGCATGTCTACAGCAGACTCGTATTTTTGTCCCACAAGAGACGCTGAAATAAAACAGACTCATTTGTGTTTGGTGGTTTTATGTCTTTCCTTAACCTTAATTTTTGGCCCAAACCAGGACTTCATGACTTTAAAAATAGGCAACAACAGGATGAAGAGAAAAGAGAGATGATTAACGCCACATGGAACTGATGGAGGCTAACTCATGTTGTGACAACGTATCACACAGTCCCACCCCTCGAATCTTATCGTGTCTCATGTCGCTGCCCTTTACAAAGTACTGCAACTGGAGAAGGTCAGTCGGTGGCTGAGGCCAAGAACAAAGTGATCGAGATTTTCAGAAAGGGCACGCAGGCTCTGAGGAGGAAATGGTTTAACCGCCGAACACTCAATTACACGTAATTACAATAATTTTACCTTGGGGGATGATTTATTCCGTTTTATTATGAGGTTTGCTCTTTCTTTTCTCATTTGGAAGAGAAGTGGAGGAGGGCCGCTATAGGAACCATGTGAAACACATTATTGGGTCCTCATGCTTTTATTTTTTTTTTCCTGTCCATTTCCGGTAGGAATCAAGCTCATTGACAGTAATGTTGTTTTTAATCAAGACGTTGAAGAAAAAACATTATTATTAATTAAAACTTAGTTTTACAACTGCAACCACATAAACTTTAAAAAGGTGTGACTTTGAAACATTTAAAATTAAAGTCCAAGCATTCATTAAAGGACTGCATATTGTCTGCCGCCTTTCTAGCCAGAGTTTTAAACGAAGATCACCTTACGTTAACATACAGTTCATGAGATATTTCCAACAGTTGAGTGCTCGGAGAATGTGTTGTGTAAACCATATCACACAGCACCAAAAGGCACGGCACCGTTGATGGAAATTCACAGAGAACACTGATTTCAGCCATGACGTTTGAAAACCCAACTCTTTGTTTTTCCATTAATTTAGTGACCCTGTGTGTGTGTGTGTGGGGGGGGGGGGGGGGCTATCACACACTCAATTTACATGTAGGTTCATTTTGATGTGAGGTCTTTTCAGCTAAAAAAATCCCAGCTCTGGCAGCTTTTAGCACCTTGTAATATAAACACACAGTACCGTATGTATCTTTTAGACAAGCGATTTGTCTGGATTCAGGGCTTTATGTCACAGGAATGGCTCATTATATATTTTTTTTTTCCAAAAAAGCTTTTCTTGTTATTGCTTCCTCTCTAATTTGTCTTCCTCATCTTCTAGTAGGAACGAAGAAACGGTGGACGAGGGCCTCATCTTCCCACAGCCTGTCCTGATTACTAAGCAGACACAAACATGTCATTGGTTCTGGTCCCTCTTTCATGTTTTGTGCAGATCTCCAAGGACCACAGCTGATTGTTAACGATCAGCCTGGTTTTAATACGTTTTCATTGTGGTGGTCAATATGTTTCGCAAATATAAATAACCACATTCAGAGATAAAATGGGTCATGGTGACTTCATTCATCTTGTGTGAATACACAATATCACATTCAGCCTTGAATAAACAAGGTTCCACCACTTGTCAGCGTCTGACATTTTATTCTCTTAATGTTCTCATCAGGCCTCAGCGCACTAACCAACCATGAATTTTTAATTTGCTGTTTCCATTCCTTCTCTCGATTTTTTCCCCTCCCTTCTCCTTCTCTGATCACCAGTTTCCTTCTGAATTGTACAAGCAGCTCGCTGCCTTCCAGCCAATTAGTAAAGGCAAACACAACAACCAGTCATTTGGCTTAATGGACCAAGTCTCTTCTGTAGTAAATACCAACTGATTCTTCAAAGCATTGTCATTCAACAGAGGCTGGCTCTGGTCTTTGTCACATAAAGAGGGCCCCCTTTGAAATGGCAAGTCTTCTTAAAACCTCTGAAAGTTAAAGAAAGAGACAAGACTAAAAGGTCAGTCACAATGGCTGATTTGTCTTGATAAAGGCAGAATACAATTAACCAGAGCCATTCCACATCAGTTTTTTTGTGTGCGTTTTATTGTGTAGAAAGGACAGGTCGTGTCACAGGCTGCTTGCTCTGTCTGATGTTGCTGATGTGAGTTTAAAGACAGGGCTAAAATGTTTTACTTGCAAATGATGAGAAACTGCTCATTTAAATCAAGACAGATGTGGTTCCAGTGAGGAAAGTTGATTTAACAAGCACCAACGGGGTCTCAATCAGAAAGGCATTAACAGCAGAGTTAATGTGGGTGTAATATGGCAGCTAAAGATTTGCAGCTGGCTTGAACAGTTGCAGTTGAATCTTCACAGTAGCTGAAAATAAAATATATTTTTTAGTGTACAAACAAATCAACAGTGTTTCTTAAGTACTGATGATATTTCTCTTATAGTTGAACTGTGGTACACAAACCGATTAAGATTAATTAGGCCACCATCTCTGATTAGAGGAGCGAAAAAGACAAAACACTTTCTTTAAATGCGAAAAAACTACATTTATGTAAAGATGTGTCACTTCAAAATTAATGTGCATTTTATTTTTTTGCACTGTAAATATGTTCACAATTTAAAAAAAATCAGTACTTTATTTTTTGTATCTACTGAACCCTTCCAGGTATTTTCCAAGAACCATGACTGAGGTTTATCCACAGCACAGAACTGTGTGGGTTTCTTTGTTGTTCTTGTTTTTATTTTATTTTTTGCTGTTCAAGGATTGTCTTTTGTGATTCTTTTATTTAATTTTCCACCTAAATAATAATAATAATAAAATAAATTGTGATCTGCTACTCTTAACTATGCTGTAACAAATGTTATGGGGACAAATGCAACTATCCCACTGTTTCCAAAAACAACTTAAAACGAAAGTCTAAAAAGATTAGAGCCTTTGGAGCTAATCCTGGAAATTTAAATCAAAGGCAAATGGACTTTAAAAACCTCATAAATACCATATTTTTCATGCATAAGGTGCATCGGATTATAAGGTGCATTAAGCAAAACAAAACAGTCAAATAAGTCAAACTTTATTGAACTCATTCACAATAACTACATAAAATCGGTTCGAGGTCAGTAAGCACAACCAGAATTAATACATAAGGCGCACTGTCGATTTTTGGGAAAATATATTTTCAAGTGTGTCTTATACAGTAGTTAAAAAATACGGTACATTTTCCTTCACATCGATACGTTTTCTGAATTCAAAACTGACAGGTGCAGCGTTCCAAGCTCATAAACTGTTGTTGGGCTGTTTATCTTGTGAGTTGTTGATTCCGGTGTCCAGGAAGACTGAGAAGCTACAACAGCAACAGCAAAAGAAAATTGGGTGGTGATTCTTGATGCATGTGGGAGTCCAGTGTTTTCTGCAGCTTCTGGAAATCCAAGATGGCACCCAATCAGGCACACCTGCAGTCCATTCCCCTGATGAACACCAGGAGCATAAAAGTCAGCAGACGTGCTCTACTCATTGCTGGAGCATTAAATGCCAATTGGTATTAATGCTTGCAGCCATTTACCCTAATTTCTGGACTATTGAGTGCACCTGAATATAAGCTGTGCCCACTCAACTTAAACAGATAATAAATTGTGCATATATAGGCTGCACTGGTCTATAAGCCATGAGTGTCTACATTGTAACGTGAGATATTTACACAGAAAGATTTGTTTAAAACTTAAATATGTACCATAACATACACAAATACGTACAGTAAATGTGTAATTTTCAGAACAGTACCTGTAACACGGCTGGTTAAAAAAATAAAATACATTAGCGCTGTTCGGTAATTTCATTGGTCAGATTTTTTTTTACTTTATTTATACATAAAGTCTTAATAAGTCACAAGGACACCCCCCCCCCCACACACACACACACACACACACACACAAAGAGAGACGTGTTTAGGGCAGCTATGTGATTGCCTGGGTGTGATGAGGCTAAATGTTTTGGTGGCATGAAGCTCCTTAGCCTGTCAAAAAAAAATTTTTTTTAAAGAAATCCATAAATTAGCCACAGTATTGTACAAGCCGCGAGGTTCAAAGCGTGTGAAAAAAGTAGCAGCTTATAGTCCTAAAATGACAGTATTTATCTCTAGAAAGTAAAGACGTACCTTGTGCTTCTCTGTGTTACGGCCTCGACTCCTGTGACTCTCCTGTTCCTCCACTCGCTGTGGAAACCCCTGAGATCTTGGTCAACCTTCTCTGCTGTCTCTACCGCCTTCCAACCACCTGCCAGCCGTGCCCTGGACTCACAGCCGGCGCCTTCTTCCCTCTCACTGGAACCTTCTGGAACGTCCTTCCATGCGGCCATCTCAAACGTCTTCTGTAAGCAGAGAAATATTATTCTCCATCTCCTGAAGATCCACCTACCTGACCTCTCCTTATCCTTCAGAGTTCCAGATCCTCCCTTGTAAATAGATGAAATTATTTTCACTGTAAATAAAGCACTGTTAATTATTCCAAGTCTTGGAGTCTGCGCATTTGCTAAGGTTTACAGAAATTAGTGACCTACTAAAAAAACAAAAAACATCTGAATGCCCTATACTGATAAGTCTGTGTGCATGGTTCCATTATTGTAAATATGTATTAAAAAAAGATAAATGTTTTAACCTGGACCTATTCAGACCTTGGCCTCCAAAGGTCTAAATGATGGTCCAAAATTTTCTCTGTGATTTGCATTCTTAGTTATTAAACACAATCAGCTCTGACTAACCATTTAATTTTATTCCCTGAACACTGAAATGACTTTATAGCATGCAAAGAGACATGATCAAGAGACAAGCATGCAGTTAAGAGAAAAATTCTGAGGATGTCAATCCTTTGAGTTTCCTTTGTGTCATGTGAAAGTCTGCAAGAAAGAGTGTAAAGAATGCCAAGCATGTTGCTGGTATGGGAAGACCCTGACGCCAGACTGAGCGTCGGTCCCTCTGTTGATTTGCGCATGAGAGAAACAGACGGAGGGATGGGAATGAAAAGAGTGACGGGCAGAGACAGGCCGAACAAAAAGGATGATGAAAGGAGGGAAAGTTTGTAAAGAGGGAAAGACTGAAAGTGAAGCAATGAGATGGAACAACGTGGGGAAGACAGGTGCCTGAAGGTTATTCTGGAGACAGAGCAGGCGTGGTGGGGGCTGTGGGAGGGGTGGACAGAGCAGACCCCTGCTGAGTGTCCGTCTCGGCTTCCTCTGTGCTCCCTATGAGCAGAGAGACAGAGGAGCACACAATGCCAAAACATCCTTCTTTATTTCCTGAGCAATATTTTCCCTCAAATAGCTGAACACACTCTTCATCCACACCTGATATATAAGCAGCCGAACACACACTCTTGCGGAGTCTCGTCTTCCTTTCCCGTCACAATGCTTTCATTCCACCCACTCACGCTCATTTTTGTAGATTTTCACTTCAAAGCCTCCCCATTATCTGCCATCTCTGAGGGCAATTAGGAACGGGATGACTTTGAACGGCAGGCACTGCATTATAACTACTCATCCCCTGTCATGAGGGCTTTTGTTGGGGCTGCCCACTTTAATGGAGAAGATTCTGGGGCCCTGGCAACCCCCAAGTCCACTCACCCTCCCTCCTTCCAGTGCAGCGTTTTGACTGGTAAACTTTGGAGTAAAATGGTGTGTAATTAAGTGGCGGTCAAAGCAGATCCTGTTTAGGTGTGTGACAAGCCTGGCGGGGTTCAGAAGGCAGAGGAAGGAGTTGGGGGGAGCGGGGTCCTAAAGCTTTTAAAGGACTCCAAGGACAGCAGTTCTCTGATGAATAGCAGAAACACAATAACTGGGCTATGAAGTACGGAGTAAAAGTAATAATAAAAATGCTTTTTAGTAATTATTTTCTAAGTCAGTCAAGTTTTCTGAAAGTGTGACAGTGGGGGATGGAAACCCCTAAAACTGATCAATTGATTATATAAACCAAAGAAATGAAACCACTGTCCATGCTTTCTGTTTAAGTGTGCCAATGTATAAGCACTGAATCACCACTATCCATCCATCCATCCATCCATCCATCCATCCATCCATCCATCCATCCATCCATCCATCCATCCATCCATCCATCCATCCATCCATCCATCCATCCATCCATCCATCCATCCATCCATCCATTCATCCATCTACACTATTGATGTTCTATTTAGTTTTTTTTTCATACCAAGCAGCTTTAAATTTTTTTTTTTTAATTAAAATGTGTGACTCAATCAGGATTGATGTGCTATGGCTTTTGGTATAGTTGTAATTAAAAGTAGATCAAATTGACCCACAAAGGTGAGTTATACACAACAATGAAACTTTGGTGGAACAGGAGAGTCAACCCTGCCCTCTTTGGTGCCCTATAGTTTGATTATTTTTCACAGTATAAACATCATTCAAAGTTTAAATGTGTCAAATAAGAGTGAAAAAGTTTTGATATATTTTATAGTTTTAGCACAACTGCAGTTTAGGTTTTATGATTTTTGGGGGATTTTACTATGGAAAGTTCAAGATGATGTCCCACACTAACGTTTGATTTGGTTAAAATTTCATCTTTTGCAACGAATTATTTTTACTCTCACACATTTTTTTTTAGTACATATTCAAATTATACATCAAACATTGGGGACGCTTTGTTTTCTCTCCCCCAGTTTGCTTTAGGACTTATGATTCTTTTTTACATTCCCAAAGCACACACATAAGTCGTCATGGACATCAACTTTATGTGAGCTCAAAATAATTGCTTCAGTTCTGGAAATAAAGGTTTTATTTATTTGTAACATCATCTACATCAAACACTATATCCGTAAAACCTCACATGTGTGACCATCAGTCTTCAGCTGCTCACGGTTCAAGAATTTCAAAGATGTGACTCATAAAAACACACAGTGACTGTTTAATTGAGGCTTAATTTTTAGTTTATTTGTGTCTGTCTCTCTTAAAACTGCTGTTAGGGAGTGTAAAAGTTAAACATGACATTTCTTTTTCAGTAAACTTGCAGTTGACCGAAACTTGAACTTTGAACAACTTACACCACCTCGCTCATTGAAGACAGAAAATCAGACAATGCATCATTAACCTGATTTCTTCTTTGAATGAGGATTAAGAATCATTATTACTGTTTCACAGTTAATAAAAAATGAGTAGTTCACTTCAACATGTAAACATTGTTTGAACTAACACAATTTGATTATCAAACATTTGTAAAATAGTAATGATAATAGAGAATAGTCTTCTTTTACTTGATCAATTCAAGAAAGAAAGTCTCAGGATGGGTCAACCTGTATTTCTGGATGCAAATCAATGAAATGACAGTTCTGTCCCATATGGTCTTTAGGTCAAGGTTTTGACCTTCAGGCCTAGTTCACTACAGTAGTAATGGATAAAAGTGTGTTGTTACAGTGGTGACCCTAATGAATCACTGGCAACAGCTTTATCATTTTTTTAAATTTAGTTGTAATTACTTTTACACAACTGGCAATCTTTACAATTATCTAATTTTATTTGTGCTGTCTCTTCATGTTAATGTGAAAATGGGGCACACTGAGTGAAGCTGTCATCACATTGATGTCTCTTTAACGTTCATAACTTTTAATGCTCCTTGCCGGTAGAAGTAGACATTCTCAGAGCCCCTTGGCGCGTGTGTTGAGTGGTATACGACTTCTTTTTAAGGACGGTGGTTTTGTTTTGCTGTAATGAAAAGAGCAAATGGCGAAGTATAAAGTGAAGACAGCTGTAACTGTCTGTTAAAGCATGAAAACAATAAAGGAATCTTACTCTAAATGTTTCAGTTTAAGTGAAAAAATATATTTTTAAAGGTCTCTAATTTAATATTTGCCGTAAAAAGTATTCAAAGCGTTCCCTGTTTTTTTTTTCTATAAAATCTACAAAGCACTTGCATTCTTTCAAATATGCACCTTGGAGGAGCGCGGCGGTTGTGGCGGGATGGAGATGATTCAGCCGTGCTTTGATGCTCCCTCTAGTTAGTCGTCTCCCACAGAGCAGTGACATCCTGTCAGCGGGACCCCTCTTCTCATTCCCTCAGTCACTACATGACTCGAGATGTCCATATGTGTGTGAGAAAAGATAGGAAGAGTTTAAGTATTGTTGAGAAACAGCAAAATAGCGGGTACACACATAACTTCCACTTAGTGTTTTATTATTTAAAACATGCTGAGTGATGCAACTTTATAATCATGCAGACCAGTGATGGGTAAGATTAGATCTGCATGAAACTGGCTCAGAATGGGCACCAAACAACACAAGCAGTGGAGTGATGGTGTTATCAGGCAGTTACTAGAACATCCGACAGTCAGTCAAAACAGTGAGTGAAAATCACCAGACACAGAATGCTTCGTAGCCTCGTCAAAAAACACAGGCCCTGTTCCATGTAATAATTCCATATAATAGTTTGGGTCAAAATACACTAATTTTAAAGTGACAGTAGAATAGTTAATTGTTTCCTATTTTGCAACCCTGCTCGGCATGGAAACCACAGTCAATCGGCTAATTTACATTGAAAAAACACTAACATTTCCAGAATCATCTTCGTGTAAACAGGGCCTAAGGGAGCACACAATGCCACAGTGGACTGATGCTAGAACCACTGGATGTGAGGGTTTGTATATATGGATGATATGTGTGTTCATGGAGAGGGAAGATGACCAATAATGCCAGTGTTGTGGAGAGACATAGCGGTGTTGATCCTGACATAAGGATGTGGGGAACCACATGTACCACATGTAACTTTAGTGGTGATTCTGAGGATCTTGTTGGTTCAGAGCTACACCACTCACTTCCTGCATCCGCATCACATACCCATCCTGAGACAGCACCCATGGCCCCCTAAAGAAAACAATGAAGGCAGCATGGTGGCTCAGTTGGTAGAGCTCCCACCTATCAGCGAAAAGTTTGGAGGATCAAATCCCGGTCCAGGGGTCTTTCTGGGTGGCGTTTGCATGTTCTCTCAGTGCATGCGTGGTTTTTTTCCGGGTTCTCTGGTTTCCACCTACAGACCAAAAACATGCATGTTAGACTGATTGGTAAATTGTCCCTAGGTGTGAGTGAGAGAGTGAATGGTTGTTTGTCTGGTTTGTCTCTGTGTCCTTGATGGACTGGAGACTTGTCCAGGGTGTCCCCCTCCTCTTATACAGTGATTGCTGGACATGCACCAGTGACTCTTATGACCCGAAAAGGAAGAAGTGGGTAAAGATAATGGATGGATGGATTTTTGTCAATGTATGTGGAGGTGAAACACTGTATTGTGAATATATTCCTGTTTTTAATATATACAAGGATGTTTATGCTTTTTTTAAATTAATTTTTTGTCACTACTTTGTCCTTGTCGTTCATAATGTGCCATGTGTTGTTTATGGCCACAGAATGGCAATATTGCACTTTGATTCTGCACGGACCAGAAACAATCCACAAAAACGACACTTCTGATTATCAGAATAAGCTTTATTATCATTGTACCAAGACACAGCGAGAATAGGCTCAACGATAAAGAAACTTGTTTCTAAACTTCAACTTTCTTTTGAACAGTATCCCAGAGGCAGGGTGGAATTTGTTGTAATTACTTTTTCACCTTCTTATAAATAATCATCTGTCTAATAAGGCAATTTACGCAGCCCTCAGGGGCTCTCAATACTGTCATTTAAATGTGGTCTGGAATTAGTGTGAAGCAAACACAGAGCTCATGGCATTTTAATTGCACGGTGGAGGGAGCCTGTGGGTGGTTGAGGTTTCAAATAGCTTTAATTGATGCTGAGTGAACAAACAGGTAACAGAATCGTTAGGAAAATACAGCCCGAGGGTCAACAGTGAAAAATGGTGAAAAGAGTGTGAGAGGACCAAAACAAGGTCTAGGAAAATATTGAAAATTAACTTGCATGTGATTTAATGGTTTTCCACTTAGGGCAAGTAATGTTTTGTTTATATAACTTTAACGCCCTTTTCTTTCATTTATTTATTTTTAATCTTCTCACATTCACAGTGGCCTCTCTGTTCACGTGAAGAGGACAGACATTTAAACTCATCTTTCAGCTCTCACACACACTCCTCCCTTTCAGCTCCCTCATCGCCAAACACAAAACTGTGAAGTCCTAATGACTAATAATCCCTGTTCCTGCCCCGACTCAAAGGGGAGAGTCAAACCCAGGTTTCTGACAGCACGTCCCAAAGATTAAGCAAACACTGGTAATTGCCCCTGAGATCAGGTTCTGTTTTGACTGATGTCGCTCCTACGCCACCAGAGCTGTATTTGATCTGCAGCGGGATGGCAGCAGGGCTTTTCATTCACTCTTCACATCTTGGCTCCTCGAGGAGAGAATGGGAGCAGGGAGCCTCTCACACACGCTGGGTAAAGATGAATCTACAGGGGCTTTCAGCTAGAGCTCTGCTCGCTGTTAACTGTGGTCAAACTCTGAGCTTTGTTCGAAGGTGGCTGAAAATTTTGCACAAATACAACAAACCAAAAGGCCGTCCATGTGTTTGGATGCCAAATTTAGAAGAACAAATTTAATCAAAGCCAAATACTCACTCGCAGGCTGAAATAATAGGACTATTTTGAATAATATCCACTTCATGATCTCATTCGGGGCTGATTTGGAGGGAGTTAATGGAAAAAAATACAATAAATTTCATGCTTCCATGGTGGATAACATGGTCATTAAAAACAAGTCCTGTGCAGTTTCATTGGTGCAAACAAACCATGTCCAGATGACCACAATAAGCAACACTAACAAGTCACATGGGGCTGCTTAAAAAGGCAACTTCTCAAAACTAAGAAGTAAAACGTAAATAGACAAACTTGATTATTCATGGACTCTGGACACCGCCCTATATTTTATTATTTCCTGCTGATTAAAGGTGGGCAATAATGTTTTTTGCTTGTGGGTGTGTAAGTTCATGTGGCTGTTTGTTAGCAACAACAAAAAAATAATGAAATACTGCATGAATTTTCATGAAAGATGAACTTTGGAGTCACCCTGAATCAAGATGGCTGCTATACCCGACTGAACTTATGAAACACAGAAATCATTAAAAGTCAGTAAATGTTACAGAAATGGTCCTAACATTTAGACTGCAACAGACAACGATGCCCAACGCATGAGTCCTGACAAATTGTACAAGATTTTTGCTTAAAATTTTTCTATTAACTATTTGGAATATACTCTGTCTGTCAGGAAAATATCTCATGAACTAATAGATGAATTTTAATGGAACTTGCAGCAAAAAGTTATTGGATGGACCTCTAAAACTCATTAACTTTTGGAGCCAACCCAAATCAAAGTTGCTGTCAAAGCCGAGTGACTTTAGAAAATACACAGATAGCTTTAAGATAGTGGAGCTACAGTTTGGTGTGGTAGTAGCTGAGAGTAACCAAGTGTGCTGCAGCGTGAGCTGTTGTGGACCCCGAGCTACAGCAGCCAGCTGTTGCTAGCTGTGGACCTCAGGCCTCATTTCGGACCCCAGGCCCGCCTCCAGCTCACGCAGCCCCCGGCTTGGACCTCCCTCAGAAGTAGCAACTCACACTATCAATAAATCAAGGAAACATGAATGAAGTTTTACCAACTGTATTAAATCAAGGCAGGAGAAAAATTGCAGTTTTTACAGTGCTGGCCTCTCCGATACACGATGCGAGATCCTGGACCGGAAGGGCCGGATGTCACATGGCATTACAAATATATAGGGTCTATAGGCTTCTCCTTCACATTCTTTACATTCGGGAGCACAGTCTTTCACGAGGATAAGGGTGCCAGTATACTCCCGCGTACGTCAGTCCACGTGTACCGGATTAAGGTGGAAGCGGACGCCCGCAGGGCATGTCCGCGCAAAGCTCAGTTTTTACAACCGCGTACGCGTACTCGGTGTTGCACAGTAAACTGCCCGGCGACGGACTGTTTTGTATGCGACAACAATGTATTAAATTCCCCTTCTTTATCCCTGATCTGGCCTTTTCTTTTGTTTTTAGCCAAGAGGCAAGTGATCTCTTCCTCCTCCTCCGTTGATGCCATGACTGAAATTGTGAGAAATTAAGGAATTTGTCACAAACGAATTAAACTCAGGTCCAGCGTGGCTGTGGGAGGGTCTGGAGATTTCCTGGTGGGCTGGTTTGATGTGTGGGCTGCAGGGCCAGTGCTCCCTGTTTATTAAATTTTTTAGAACTTTTTATTAACAACATATAAACACAGAACACCGCTGCGGCTGCCAGCTCTCGTATTTTTTATTTTTTCGACCTGTCAATCAATGCAGTAGGCGGGTCAGCAAATGACCAATCGGCAACCTCAATTTGTGCCAAAGGTAAATGCCCCTTGTCTGCAGAGCTGCTCTGCAGCCGCTCAGGGTGGAAGCTCGAGCATGAAGTCTCAATCCTCTGCAGACGGTGCGCACAGATTCCCTGCGGCTGACAGGACGCGGGAGTATACTGGAGCCTTAAGTATGATCTCAATGGATCTTATGTGATCTAACGTGTCAGGAAAAATGATACTGGTGCAGATAAAGCCTTTCTACATGATGCAGCGAGCCAATAAAAAAATAATAAATAAATAAAAACTATTCCTTGATGGATATTGAATCCCTGGGAGAAAAAAAAAGCTGCCACAACTACAGTACAATGACATTGGCCAACACAAAAATATCTATTTTCAGTCATTTTTACAGACACTGAGCTACAATCTGGTGTGGTTCCATGAATCATTGCTAGTGGAAAAACTTTGGAACCATGCCGAACCGAGTCATACCGTGCCGTACAGGCACTAATGGAAAAGTCCCAGTAGCTGAGTCATTCACAACACATACTCTGACATCTCACAATATCACAGGGGATTTGAACAGAATGCCTACAACTCCATCCTTTCTCCACATAAAATGATCTTAGTCTAAAGCTTTATAAAAGGTGGTGGGTGATTCCAGCAAGGAATGCGAGGCTTTAAACTGTTTCAACTATTGCACTTTTTTTTACGATGAAAACATTTAAATCCTTAAGCACTGAGGATGCCAGAATGTGCCAAAACTATTTGGCCACCATTTAATTTGCATTTAAAAAATAACAATTGTGGGCCCATTTCCAAGCAGATTTCACGTGAACATGATATGCTGACAAATGATTGCACAGACGAGCCAAGCGCTCTCTGCACTCAGCCATGACAGCCTCTCAGAGAGTTACAGCTGACCCTGTCAACAGGATCACATCAAAACGGTCAGAAGCAGCAGAGTTGGAAGCCGAGTCCGACCAGCAAAGATCAAACCAGACTTGGGGTTAATACCTGCTGGAACCATCAGTCTGCTTCTTATTTTCTACCTGCTGAATCATCTCAGTGTGTTGCGCAGACTCTGTTAAGCAAAAATATTGTTTTTCAAGTAAATTTGACATGTCAATTATGGTGGATTTACTGTTATTAGGGAGTTTGCCTCCAAATGAATCCACCATGTGAGCTGCTGGGATTAAAGGGAGCATTTGACGTTATTTCTGGGATGTTTGACGAAGGAAACCTGCAGATATTTTATTGTGATCACACACAGATTGCTTCTACAATTGATTTATCTTGAAAATGTGTCCTAACTCACAACTATTCATCCCAATTCCAGGATGAGGTGTAGATAATTGCTGTCAGTGTGTTCAGTGATTTGTTTTAAGTTTGCGTGATTGGGACAATTAGTTCACAATTTCAGCCTGCCTTTATTGATTTGATGATTAAGTTGTTAGTGGTTAACAGTGTGCACTGAAAGCAATGGGGAAGTTTCAGCCTCTAAATAAGGCATAATGACAGCCTACAGGCAAAGCTAATACTAATAAAAGCGCCTGACAACGTTACAGGAATGTTGCCTCAATTAATGAAGCCTGCCAGGCCCTCTTCTGTCTGGTGCCAAGGCACATGTGGAACCTCTAAAAGGCTGCTTTCTGGTGGAGTGAATTACCCCCTCAAACCAGTCACACCAGGACATCAGGATGCAGCGCTGACTGAAGTTCAAAGATCCGAAGCAGGAACCAATCCCCTAAAAGGCATTACTGTATACACGCAAGCTCACGGCGACGGCTTGTGTACGATTAAACGTAAATACACAGACAGGAACTCGGTTTACTGGAAGATCAATGATAACGTAAACACCGAGTTAAGGCAGCGATGGCTAAGAAAGCTCACACAGGTTAAAAGCTCTCAATCAGATCTCCTCTGCGGCAGAAAAGATGCATTGTTTACATAGTGTTTTTTTTAGAAGAAGAAAAGTTGTACTTTGTGTTCAGCATCACTTACTTTATGTTTCATGTTAAATGAAATATAATAGTGGAACATGAAGCAAAAGAATGCAAGAGGGCGCAGTTTAGTAGACACAAGAAAGACAGACACGAGCAACGTGGTGAGGAAGACCTGCAGTGGATGGGAGGAGGGAGGACGGATGAGAGGGATCCTTGTGTAATTGGTGGAACAACATGGGGGCCAGTTCAGGCCTTGAGCTGATATTAAAGTGACCAAAGAGTCCAGACACAACAGGACTCTAAACAGTTCTGGCTCCACTGTGGAATGAGCCTCCCACACTGGTTAATTTCAGACAACACCGACCTGCAGCCTGGGTTACCAGCTAGGATGACCAGCGTGTCCAATAGCCTCCCAGTTTAGACACCGATATATAAAACGCCCTCTACGGATGGGAAGAGCTCTCACTAAACACAGCTTTATAAGATGTTTTTAAACTTATACTATTCTAAGGTTCTTTTAGCGAACCAGATGAAGTTTTGACATTGGCTGCAGCTCTGTGCTGTGAAACGTGCTATCACAGCAATTGAGCAACCAGCAATTTCAATAAACATAATGAATTACAATATCCCTTAATGACAGTCATTAAGATAAATTCTAATTTAGTATAATTTCTACTTTTTCCATAAACAGCAGCTGATTTCAAATTAATGTGCAGCAGAGCAGTTTGGCTTTGACTGTAGGAACACCTATGAAGTTCCTCAAAAAAGAATTAAAAAAAAAAGACTCATACAAACAAAATACACATATAATTTGAATAAATAACTTGGCAGATGTAATTATCTAAATGAATAACATTTAGAATCTGGAGATTTTATTAAATAGTTCTCAAAAGAACTGGAACAAATCTGAGCACTCGGCAAATAAATAATCCTGAGGCACTCAAATGCAGCAGGAAGACACAGTATGTTTAAAGTCTTCAGTATAACCCCCCCCACACACACACACACACACACACACACACACACACACACACACTGGTATTCTGAACATTTATTCTAGATTGTCTGACAGATAAAGGCATAATGCAGTAAAAACACATTGAGAATTTTCCAGAGATGTTCATCCTGAGCTGACTAAAGAAAATAAACATTAAGTGTTGAACACTTTTAAGAATTAACCTTTAACTTTTTCAGGTAAATTTTTTTCATCTTGATGTTTTGTTTACAAATAAATGATTGCACGGCCAAATTTTCTTATTTAAAGGTTGTACTGATAAATCGGTTATTAATTAGCTTTGGTGGAAAATATTTAATTTTGTGAAATTTTCTTAAACAAATTTTTTTTTTTTTTTTTAGTGTTTTCAGAAAATTGCAGGAGCAGAATCTCAGTCATCCGGGGCGTGTTAATCCCAACAAACTGATCTGAAAGCAACTGGATTTCATGTGTTTTCTTTTGTTTCTTGAAGACATTTAATTCCTGTTTGGAGGAACTGATAAATGTTTTAATCCTTAAGTCAGAAGAACAGAACGCTTCTCAGGTGAGGAGCAAAACTTCCTCAACAACCAAGAAAACAAACAAAACTCAATTTAGTTGCATTTGATTCAATTTCAGGATGTCTCCAGCCCACGTTCAGGTCTGTGTGAATGCAACAGATGGACAATATTAAAGATGAGTGACAATATCTTTTCACGGGACTTTGCTGCTATGATGATCACAACAGGACTACCGTCACACAAACCCCCCTTAACCTCTGAGATTTTCTTAGAATCTTAAAGTCTTTTCACGTTTTTGTTCACCATTAAAAATGTTGAAATTCCTCAGTCAACAAAAAATTAGGCCTCAGCATTTTTCCTTATGGTTTTGTGACGAGATTAAACGTAAAGTAACGAGTCATGGCACATCACGGCACCTTCAGTGGATGCTTTTATATTGAATTCTGACACTCTCACATGATACAAATTAATCTCATGGTGGTGAAGTTTTAAAAAAACAACATTACTTCAATTGAATTCAATTCAATTCAAAAATACTTTATTAATCCCAAAGGGAAATTAAATGTTGTTGTAACTCGTTATCCTCGTTTCAATAAGAAATGTTATAGATACTGATGGCTGCGGGCAGGAAGGGTCTTTTAAAGGTCACAGCAGATCTGAAGAAACTGGTCGCAGATGCCGTCCGATCCATCCACCCAGACTCGGCTGGTCTCTTGGTTTCCCCTGGCTGCAGGACTGTCCGAATGCTAAGCTGAACTCCTCCCAGAATGATAGCCCTCCTCCTAGCAGCCCGCCGAGCTCCTTGTCGCTGCGGACAGCTAGCTGCAGGTGTCGGGGGACAATCCCGGTCCTTCTGCTGTCACGAACCACATTTCCTGCCAGTTCCAGGATTTCAGTGGTCAGGCACTCGAGCCGGCAGTTAGACGGGAATGCATCCACGATGCCTCCCTTTCAACGCATTTGAGATTTGGGGCTGTAGCTGAGATATTATTTGAGCATTTGAGATGTTAATCAGCTGCTCCTTTGTAAAAAAAAAAAAAACACCTTGTTGTCATGGTTACACATCATAACAAATTTCCCAAACTAAAAAAGTTTTGGTAAAAATCCTTCAGCTGTGCAGCATCAGACATCAGAGGAAACAATCATCCAAATAAGGTTATTTACATCCAGAAAAAGAGGAATTAAAGTTTCCAAACTTCCATATTTAACAAACTTTCCAGGATTCCTGTTCAAAACAAATAAAGTAATATATGTATAAAGATAAAGGATTTCAAGCAAAACAGTGTGTTTCTGGACAGCTGAAGGATAAGCACCAAGTGTTTGTGCCCAGATTGTTGTTTCTGTAACTCTCGGGAGGGTTGGAGTGAAAATAGGATGCTGTAACAATCCCCTCTGGGTATTTTTGACACAGTTTAAACTCTGTTGTTTATGCCTCACCGTTTAGAGGTAAACCTTTGTTTAGCATTAGTTGTAAAAAGTACTGGTGGAGTTTTATTAAACCGAAGTTAACGCTGCCGTGAAGGTGCACAAATCTGGCTTTCAAAAATCTAAAGCAACAATACGGCTTCATAAACCAGAACTGCGTATTTGTTTTCATCGAACCCGCACTCCAGCATGCTCGCATATCGGCGCTCCACATTTCCCCCAATTGAAAACATCTTCACTGAGATGCGTAAACATCCTTAAAATCCTGTTATTTTCTTTTTCTTCCTCACTTGGGTCCTGCCTGAGATCTGATTTTCTTCGCTTTGATGTGACTTTAATTTTCTTCCCGTTCCCCACCTAACATGTGTCCCTCATTACATCACGTCATGCCAAAGAACAATCAGTTTGTCAAAACACATCTCCAGGCTCAAAGAGAAGGGATGAGAAAAGCTATGAGGGGAAGCAAGGCTGAGAACAGGAGGGACTGTCAGGAGCATTATTTAGGCTGTAACAGATAGCTGCTCTTAGCATTGCACTGCTCAGGGGCTTCACCCCTCCCGCTGCACCGTCTCCTTGATGTTCACACCGGGCCGCTCTGGGACCAGATCGGGGCGGCTCATTGAGTGACAGCTTCAATAAGGGTAATTACAGTGGGCTGCAGGGCCCAAGTTATGTTGTCTGGCAACTCCACCCACTGTGGAGCCAGAGTGACTGCGTTAACTATGGTGCTCCACCAAGGTAGGCATTAGTTAGCTGGACCTCGCAGCAGTAAACACAGACACATTGTAATACACAAAAAATACACACAGAACACAAATGCATGGAGAAATATCTGCGAATGGGCACGGGCATTTGTTGTTTACTACTCCGCAAAATATGTTCTTATCAGACGTGACACATCGTTGCAGGAATTTTACCACGAATCCAGCAAAGTTCAGTCAGGTCATCTAGATGGTTTCTTTTATTTTTGCTGAGACGTTTCATCCTTCATCCAAAGGACTTCTTCAATCAAAGGGGGAGTGGTGGCGCAGAGGTTGGAGAAGATGGGCCTGTGATCAGAAAGTCGCAGGTACAACTCCCGGTACCGTTAACATCAAAATGTGGGTGGAAAAGGTGAAACACTCACACCTGCCTCCACACTCACTCGCTCCGCTCTGGGCCCCTGAGCAAGGCACTCAACCCCCACCATCTGCTCCCTAAACAGGTCTCTCTGGAAAATGAGTTCTCGTGGCTCAATGAGACTACCTGGATAAATGAAGGTTAAATGAAAAAATTAAAAAAAACCTGAGGAACCACCAAACAAACTGAGTCCCACAAACATACTCCATAGTGGGGGAAAAAACAGTTTTCTGTTGATAAGATGCCCTCCGGGGCCCGCCCTCTCCCCCGTCAACTCCTCTGATGCAGCCATGCCAAAGTGGTTCAAAACACCAAAGTTCATGTTCAATAATCCATGCTCATTTTTTCCACTATGGAAGTGTGCTGTTTGGAGGACCCAGTTTGTTGGTGGCTTCTCAGATTGAAGAAGTCCTTTGGATGAAGGATGAAACGTCTCAGCAAAAAAAAAGGAAACTGTCCAGATGACCTGACTGAACATGGTTGGATTTTTACCTGGATTATTGAGCATGAACTTTGGTGTTTACAACAAATATTTACTAAAATCCTGAATTAGAAGTATACAGCTTTACCAACTCTGCGTCCATTCCTACATACTGGTACTATATTCCATATTATTGACAGTACATAATGTTTCTCTGTTCAACACCGAACTAATCAGCAGACTATTATTAGATGATGATCACCACCCATTCTTGAGTAACAGGAATAAAATATGACTGCAGTTATTGGGACTTCAGAGTCGAGCAGCTGGTTAGCCCTGCTGCCTCACAGCAAGAAGGTTGAAGGTTCAAATACTGCCATGCATGTTCACCCTGTGCATTGTTGGGCTTCTTTTAGTACTTGTGTTTTCTGTCAAAATCCATAAACGTGCATGGAGGAATAATGAGTGATTTTGACGTGATCTTAGTGTGCATGCTGTTTTTGACTGCTGGAGCTACAGACAGCAGCTCCCCACGACCCGCTAACAGAAAGAAGCAGAAAAGGAGGTTTCACATTCATGAAACTTGTTATTTTGAAGTCATTCCTTATCACATCAGTTTTAATATTTTAGTCAAGCAATGTGCAACAACTTAAAGGTCACAAGGGGGAACTTTCTTTGTGTTCAGTCTCATATCAACTTTTTCAAAGTACTTTTACGTAAGTGGTGATTTTAGTAGGCTACAAATTTTTAATTTATACCCACATTTTAAAATCAATATACATCTAACAATAACAGAAGACCTAAACGTCCTCATTAAGTCTTCTTTAAGAAGTAGTTCTTCTCACCTGCGCACCCAGAGTCAGTGTTGTCAGGATCAGAGTTGCATTGAGTGCTTAAATTCGTCTGGCACATCTGTTTGCAGGACCAGAATGAAAAAAAAACTCCTTGTTGTCGCTCCATTTTTGCTTTTATTAATATGTCTTGTGTCAGTAATTATTTCCTCACAATGCTATTTTACCATTATATTTATGGTATAGGACTTTGACAATCATGCTGTGATTAACAGAAGAGCTGTGAGCAGAAATCGACCTAATTTCATGTTCATTTCTAAACATGACAGAACCACTAAACAAATGTAAGCCATAATAAAAAAGTACATGTGTCTAATTTATTTTAGGTTCTTGTAGACACAACTCTTGTATTGACGACATAATGTTAAGAAAAGTACACACAGGCTGTTAAAGTCAGTAAAACAGCTTTGCAACAAAAGCCGGAGGTATTTGTGGGCCTAATTACGCTCATTTTACTCCTGGCATTTGGATGGTAAAACACTTAGCTCAGGAATTTTCATTCCCTTTGTACACCATTGTAATGAACACAAACCCATAATTGTTTCTCACCCATAGGCACTAACTTGACTTTTAATTTTCCATTGCTTGCTCAGTAGCTGTGCCAAGTTTTCTTCAGGTAATGCTGAGGCTCTGACTCACCGGGGAGCAGGCCATGAGAGCAAGGTCGCTTTTGAATGGAGCTAAAAATATTCCATATTTTAAAAGGCTTCCTGGTATTTGTTTGACAATACGAATCCAACTTATAACAAAAGGGCTTGAATCACATGGATTACTTCTTTCACTGTTTGTAATTATAATTGCTATTTAATTAGGTTTTATTTAACAGCATCATTGTGCTTTGTGCACGGAGAGCAATCAGTCAAACGTAATTAAAGGCTAAACTCCAACCCTTAAAAAGCCACATCCATCACTGCAACGCCTTAATGGTGAAAATCCTGTGTTGGTTTCTTAATTATTGCTTTACCATTGTCACAAAAGCAGTAAAGAGCAATATCTTATGTGGATTTTAACTAGAGGAAAGATCAACCTCAGTGGTGGAGGGAAGGACAAATGTTTAGGAGGAAAAATGCATCCTAAGGAGAGAAAGTGGCCCGTTGGCACGAAAAGGGCAAACGTTACCTTGTTCTTAGTGCTGAGTCACCCCCTGAAAGCTCAGGATGGTTATCCGCATGCATGACCACACAAAAAACAAAATCACGACAGAATTTATCTTAGCTGTTGTGGTAGTAATTAAAAACAAATGGCCTGTTTTCTGAAATTGTAAACTCATTTATTTTTCTAAGCTAAAATGTAGTCTTTTTTGGGGGGATTTGGTTGAAAACCAAATAACAAAATCACTGCAGTTTTGTTTAAATGAATATGAAAAACAACTGTTTCCCTCGTTCTCATCTCTGCTGGATTTCCTCTTGTAGAAAGTTAAAAAGCAAAGATAACAGGAAGAGTTGAGAACAAATATGACGAAATCAAGACATTTCTTACAAGCAATATCTCTAGATTTTGCTGTTCGGTTAATTTATTTGTCCCAGACAAAATCATAATCAATTTATAAAAAAGACAAAAGGTGAGGTCACACTCTTCCATACACACCTGGCATTTGGACTGTTTAATCTAATTAGTAGCAAATCTAGATTTTTATTTTCACAACTATTTTTATTTTAATACTTTTAAGATAATTGGCAATGTTTTGTGCAGTGCAAGCCTTCGGTGCAACATGAGCTTGTAAGTTTAGCATGCTACCATGTAGCATTCAGCTGGAGTAGCTAACAAACCGGAGTGATTAGATGGACACGGGCTGATGAATGAAGTGGAAACACCTGACTTCTAGGGACAGGTGAGAGTGGGCGGGGCAGGAGCTGAGGCAGCAGAACAGACTGAGAAGAAGTGGATGATGGCACAGAGAAGACTGAACACACACAAAAGAACACCAATAAAAACACAGCAGATAACAAAAGAGGAGTAAATCATAACCATAAAGAAAGAAACAAAAAATAATAAAATAAACACATCCAAACTATAAAATATGTTGCCAAAATATGACACAATAAGTGAAATGCAATAAATATTTTAAACCACTCATTATAAATATAATAAACTAACAACTAGTATTTAACCACTGTAACATTTTGCATATTACTCATTAACAAACAACTATCAAAAATAAATAAAACCTGATGATTATGTGAATACTGTAACTATCCTTGGGGAAATATGGGTGGTGGTGAAGAAGCTAGAGAAGGTGAGCAAGGCACGTAAGCATCTGCTCCCCTAGATAGCAGCTCTCTGCTCCACACAGAGGGCTGTGGTAGCTCGGTGGTCTGTGGTTACGTCAGGAAGGGAATCCAGCGTAAAAATATTTGCCAAGTCTTTGTGCGATTAGTTCACTGTGGCGAACCCTGAAGAAGGGAGCAGCTGAAAAAAGAAAAAGAAGACCAAAGTTCATGCTCAGTAATTCAGGTATAAAATCCAACAATGTTCAGTCATTCAACCTTTATTTAAACAGATAAGTCACGCTGCGCCTCAAAGACTCATTTACAAGTGAGACCTGCTTGGACAGACAATAAAAGTGATAAACTGGACACATGTAGGAATTGGAGGTGAAAAAATTCCCATCAGTCTTTTTTCTTCCTGTCTGAGAAGAAAAAAACTCTGATATTAAAAAACACCTCGCACAAACAAGCACATAGTGACGTAGATATTCTGCAGAGGGGGGAGCCGAGAGCGGTGAGCATGTTCATAGATGCTCCCGAGGTCACTGTAAGAGTTCTGATAAGGATGGAATAATCAGTCAATGTCCTCCGGTGAGATCCATAAACATTCTGGAGGTATGTCGAGGAGTGGCCAAGAATAACGACTATGAGAATCCAAGAGTCCTGAAATGATGACACAAAGTTTATTCAGCTGGTTTCTTCTGGTTATCAGTTGGAATTTCCTCAGGGAGGGGGTGGTGAGCGTCAGATCACATTTTCTCCAGGCAAATTAAGATAAGATGACCTTCAAGGCCAGCCAAGGGAGCCAAATTCAGATAAACACGTAGTTGTTTTGGGGACAGGCAGAACTTAATGACATCTACCTTGAGCCGGTCGACTCGGTTCCGAAATGTCCAAATTACATGGCCACACCGATGGAACGTGACAGAGTAAAATCCCCAAGATCTGATCCATTCTGCCCAAAGCATTTGAGTCCAGGTACTCGAGACACGAACCAAGCCATCATAAAGGTAAACAGCGTGATCGGGTCCAAAATTTGCTGCCGACGAATTCCTTGATTGTAGATAAAACCAGCAACCAGCCGAATCCAAAAAGCAGGAACCAGTTATCGAAAATCCAATTAAATATGCGTCCTTAAAATCCACAA
>NC_056504.1:7795495-7805984 GCF_014905685.2 Nematolebias whitei
AAAATGCAGGAACCAGTTATCGAAAATCCAATTAAATATGCGTCCTTAAAATCCACAAATGGCAGCAGAGATAGACACATCATCAAGTCCTCCAAGTCGATGAGATATCCAGCTGTGTGCGTGCCAACAGGGCAAATCAGCTCGCCTAAAGCCTGCCTTCTCTTCGAAGAAATGTTGTAAATTGTGTTGAGGGACCAACTGATCAAAACAGGTCCATAATTATGGTTCAGAAGAAATGAAGAGAGTCTCACAAGCAGCTTCACAGACAGACAGAGCAGCAAAGCAAAGAGGAGAGGGAGGGGAGAAGCGTCCGATCTCGGCAAGAGCAAGTGGTGAATTGTTCAGTCAGGTCATCTGGAAGAAAGATGAAACTGTCCAGATGACCTGACTGAACACTGATGGATTTTTTTACCTGGATTATTGAGCATGGACTTTGGTGTTTTGAACCACTTTGGCATGACTATCTCAGAGGAGTTGACGAGGGAGAGGGCGGGACCCGGAGGATGGGGGCAGGCCCCAGAGGCCATCTTAGCACCAGCAAACTGTTTTTAAAGATTTCCTTCAAAATTTTACACTTTTATCCAGTGAAAAAGACGAAGAACGATTTAAGCTTGTAATTGACTACTCTTGTTCTTTCTGTGAGGCCAATATTGAAACAATTTAACATTTATTTTTTTCAATGAGCATACAGTAAGATATTCTACAGCTTAAAACCAGACAAAGAGTCACCTTTGATGAAAGAGACATTATAATTTTTTAAATTAATAAAGATATGGACAAAGACACAGCACATTTTATACAACTGTTTCTGCTTCTTGGGAAATATCACATTCATAAAGCCAAATGGTCCAACTCCAAACCAAACATTGGATACTTCCTCCAAGAACTTTTTAATTATGACTCAAATATCCAATACATTCCCAACTTGAAAGCTATCTATACGAAAATAATTATTGACAAATTCAAGATTCATGAACCATCTACTCGACAACCTCTATGTATTACTGTTTCATGTCCCCCCTGGCAATTTGTTTTTATTACTGATGTTGATGACTGGTTAACAACCAGAAGTTTTGTATGTCTATAATTTTAAATAAAGGTATATATTTAAAAAAAAAAAAAAACAGCAAACTGTTTTTTCTACTATGGAGTATGCCGTTTGTATGAATCAGTTTCGTTTGGTGGCTTCTCGGATTGAGGAAGTCCTTTGGATGAAGGACAAAACATCTCAGCAAAAAAAGAAACCATCCAGATGACCTGAATGAACATTGTTGGAGGAAAAAGAAGATTTCTTATTACCAATAAATAAATAAATAAATAAATAAATAACAATTATGCAAATACTAGAATGAAAGTGTGACATCCTGTAAAAGCCTATATACTGTATATTCCTATAAATATTAAAAATAAAAAAATTCATACATAAAAATAAATATATACATATGATAAGGCTGTACTTATATAGCACTTTCTTATATGAATAATCAGAGCTTTATCACATTCATACACCGATGGGAGACACATCGGAGGCAATGATGGGTTCAGTGTCTTGCCCAGGGACACTTCAGCATGTGACTGCTGGTGGATTCGAACCCCCAACTCTTCCATTGGAGGACAACTGCTTTAACCACTCAGCCACAACCAGTTGTTTTATTGTTTGGTACAATTTTGCAAACAGCCCACTTTTCTTAAAACGCTTCAAACAGTACAGGTACACACCAAACGAGATCCTGTGCAAAAAATAAAGAAAACGTTGGTCAAAATGTACTCTAATAACAAAACGTAGAGTTTTAATCATATCCAGCACACAATGTTCATATGTCCTTTTTTTTTTACTGTTTTACACACTGATGTAGCAACACTTACACAAGACCAATGCTGCACACAGATGATGATAATTATTTCTCAACAGATTCTCAAGTCACTTAATTTAAAGGCTGAACAATTTATATCCCAGTTTTCTTACAGCTGTAAGCTCAACAAACATGTGTGGACAAATACTGTAGAAAATGAATCCACCTCCAGTAAGTGCAGGGGAACTAACGTCTTTGGGCATTGTTTCTGTGGCCTCCTCCTCTCCTCCTCACCCGTTTTGTTCTTCTGACCTCTTCCTACCTGTCTTAAAAACAGGTTGACTCACATGCTGCCTTTCATAGCTTATAACCAATTGGTGTGCTTCCAGTTGAGCGCACGAGGTGGGTGTGTCTAACCAGTTGGTTCATAGGTGTGGCCTTTTGAACAGCCAACCCTTTGAAATGTCAAAGAAGAGACACATCTCTGTGTCCTCAGTAGATAAACGTGTTTGGTGTTTTGCAATAAGTGTGAGGTCAGTTGTACTAATTGGGGTTAGTATGTTGCAATTTGACTGTAACCGTTTTCTCACTCTAAAATATTTTTTAAATTAGCGTGTAAACAAAACAAAACAATAATTAAAGTACCAACTCCTTGAGTTTTTAAGGAAACAGCTACCAGCTGTTTTTATTATTTTGTGAAATTTCTGTTTTGATCAGGGCTTAATTTGTAAACTGATTGATACCAGAACGCAAATAGTTGGCAGGTTGGCGGTGTGTGTGTGTGTGTGTGGGGGGGGGGGGGGGCAACAGGGGAAGTGGAGGGAGCTTGTGGGTCCTCCTCTCCCTTAAACACTTTGTAAACACTTGATTAAATTACTATTGTAGAGAGCAACAACAGGTTGTGTGTGAATAGAGCAGCTCCGATTCAGTCAAGCGTTCTGCCCCCCCACATCACGTTTCTGAGTTGAACACTTCTCGGCTGATTTCATTCCCGCGTCGTTTCTCCCACCTCAATTACGACTGCTTTCTCAGCTGTCCAACTCAATCAATCCATCCATCCATCCATCCGTCCATCCATTTATTTATTTAATGGTATTAAATTGGACTGTTTTCGACATTTTGATCGCTGTCGTTTTGACAAATTAGCGCCGTTGTTTTGATACATGATTAATGTGAATAATATGCATCAAACATTTCTTTCTTTGTATTTTTTTATTTTTAACTGTAGCTAAGCTTTTTTATTTATAATGTCTGAAACGTATGCGTGATTTCATATCAGCAGTTGTGCATGTTCTGTAAAGCTATCTGGAGACATTTAAAGTATGGCAAGCCAAATGGTCAATTAATAGTCACTTTTACCACATGTCTGGTTATTAATTGGCCACTTGGCTTGCCATATTGATGAAGACCGTCCGCGTCGCTGCTGGGCAGGACCATGTGCGCGAGCTGGTGCACCATGCTGCAGCTGTGATATTCACTCCACAGACTGGGCAACGTCTCCTCTCGTTGTATTTTTAATAAATAATCAAATTAAAAATGCGCAATGACTTTGGACTTTTAGGGGCGAAGATTTGAGTTTCTGGATCCGTGCAAACAGTTGCCGGATCGGAACCGGTCAAAATGAGAGAGTTCCCGGATCTTGTTCCGGCAGGATCCGGCTCAAATTAAGCCCTGGTTTTGACAACGAGTGGCGAGTGGTGGTCTTCAGATGTCAGCTGGGCCTGCTGTGGGTGTGAGGCATACAGAATACCATTTGTTTCTAACCTGTGACACAACTAACGTAAAGATCTAACTATAATACACTTTGGCTTTTAAAACAACAGCATTCAGTTTAGCTCCATTTAATCAAGTAAGAAAGAAAACAGTTTCTGTAAAGCCTTAAAATGCTGAGCAACGTTTTGTGCAGATTATAACTTAGTGCTCGACAGCTAAATACTTCACATAAATCCACACATGCTGCTGTGGCTGTTCTCCTCATATAATCTGGCAGTTTATTGCCATTTAACAGCCAAAAAGTTTGTTTTCCATGTAACGTTTGTGCTTTGATGAAATCGCTCAATGATTAACGCTCAAGAATGTGAGGCAGAATGCGGTTGTGTGTTTTGGCGGAGCAGAAGAAACTGCATTCCTCAAGGTGAACGCTTGGGAGAGCCCGTCTGCTTGCTCCCCACTTTCAAGGTGTGCAACAGCAATCACTCCGTGCTGCACTTTGTGGTTTCATTTGCTTGTTTTGACAAGAGTATTAGCTTACAAGATTGCACCTTATGAGTGCGGGATCGTTTGGAAATAAACAGAGGTGGCATCGTGAAAAACGAACACAACGGCAGCCGGCAGGAGATAATTTTGACAGTTACAAATCTGTTGCCTCATTGTGAACTCTTGTAGGTGAAAAGGTGAACCAGTTAACACATCTAATGAGGCGAATGTGATGCCTGAAGTTCGTGCCAAGAGTTCCCCATCAATCTTTTTGCTGTATTTACTCCCTCGGCTGCACAGCTTTTTCTGAGACAAAATGCAAATTAAGACCATGTCGAGAAAAAAAAAAGCGTCAAACTGTCTGCCACATGATGAGCATCCCTGTTCTTATTTTACATGTGCGATCGCTCTGTTTTGGGTGGTCCTGCCACTACGCTCGCTTATTTAGGTGTACAAACATGGGAAGTGTTGGAAAATCTAATCAAGATTTAAAGATAATGACTTGCTATGTACATAAACACATGCTTTTTTTTACAGTAGACATCCCATAAACAAATTTCAAGTCTGCTTAAATCACTTCTGGTCTGGGAGGCCCTGCAGCCAGCAAGCATCGACGCGAGCTACGCTCACAGCGGACTTTGAGATGCATCCAGAGCTTGTCTGCTTTTGACAAGTGGAAATGGATTACAAGGATAAAAAAAGACAGAAGCACTTATTCACACAGTGACAGGACAACACGCGCAGAAAGAAAACCTGCACCGGTGTGTGTGTGTGTGTGTGTGCATACAGCCGGAGTGGGAGCTCGCACGTGAAAATCCACTGTTTGGTTTTCATCGCCGCGCCAGCACTGTGACAGATTGCTGAAAGACAGGGCGGCGCAAATAAAACACTAATGACACTATAATGGCTCATTAGCTTATGATGTGGGCTGCATTGTGTGCACGCATGTAAAGACGTGAGTGTGTGTGCGTGAGAGAAAGAGAAAGAAAGCGAAGGAAAATGCCTGTAGTGTGAGTGTGTTCCCAGGCTAACCTGACTAGGTGAGACTCTCTGGCACCAGTCTTGCAATGCAGCCTGGGGGGTGGGGGGGGTGGAGCTGTACAATGCTGAAGACTACAAACTGAGGTATGCATGCACACACACACACATGCACACACTCCTTTTTATTAAAAGACATAGGCAGTTCTGCTGTCTTTCCCTGTTTTAAAGCACTACAATTACCCTGAATAATGTTTGGGTTTTTTACATTCTGTAAGTACATGTTGCACATACTGCCAGTAACATACTTCTGATACAATACATGATGCTTATTTCTTGGAAATCTGTGGGAAAGCTGTGACATTCTGTATTTCCCCCCATTATCGCAGTGAGATTCACTTAACACTCCGGTTAAAAGGTAACCTCCTGCTCGCTGTGGTGAGTCACGGGGTCAGGTCTCTTCATGTGTTTGACATTATTAGCGGAGCTACCATGTAATCCAGACTCGATCCTCGAGCCAACAAGACTTTATTGGGGGTAAAGGGTGATGGTTATGGAAGCTATTAGACAATAATAGAATAAACTCCATCCCTCCAACTTATTTGGTCCCTTGAGGATTGCACCTCTCTGCCACTGAAGTCCCAAGTCAGCCAGTGCTTTAGGCAGAATTGTGGCGCTCTTGCATTAAAACGCATCTCCAAGTCCTGTCATCTCTGCTCATAGTTATATTTACAGTTTGATCATCTCACAGAGGGCTTTCCCAAGGTCGTGGAACAGGAAGCAATGACTTGAGGAGGCATGATCAGTAATTTAAAAAGAATGCTGGACATTCAAACTTGATTTTAGACAAAATGATCAGCCTTGTCTGCTTGGCTTCATTAAATTTACTGCATGTTTATGTGCTAATTTAAGCAGGAAGTTATGTGTGACACACTGCGAAAAGAACACAGTGGGCATGTTTGTCAGTGATCTACCACTGTAACAAATTACTCTATAAAAGAACAAAAACAGTGCACATTCCAGCTGAGTGTAAAATGGCACCAAAAATGCTTAAAAGGCTCTAAAACGATGAATCCCATGTCTTCCTGTGCAGCTGTGTTATTATCTATCATTAGCATCAAAGTAGCTGCATTGATCTCAAAAGAGACCATAATTACAAGGGAAGCTACCAAAACAAACAAACAAACAAACAAAAAAATGGTTATGAGCCATCTAAGACAATATGATTTGTTGGAACATCAGAACAGGTTCCTCGCCCGCTCACACGTGTTGGCTTCAAAGACGTTTGGAAATATTGTTCCGGTTTTTAATCTACATGAAAACAGCAAATTTGATGATAAATTACAGAAGTAAAATCATCTTCAAAAATAAAGTCCATGTTGTTTACAATGTGCCTGTCATTTTTTTAAAATCATTCATCTGATTCAACAACTGGAGCTTGAGCCCCAGAGATGGACTCTGTGAGAACGTGGCGTGGAGGCTAAGCCCCCCCAGTTCCACTGGAACGCGTTTTCCTTTCTTTGTGTTTGGACACAGCAGACAAGTGGAGGTTAGAACAACACTCCACGAGGAGCCAAAAGACTTATCCAACAAGTAATTAGGAGCGGGGTCAAGTTGAGAGAACTAAGCCCTGTGATTCCTGCTTCAATGCCGCGGGTGAGGCGAGGCCCAACTGGATAAAAAACCTCCAGCACAATGAGAACGATGGAGGGAGAGACAAGTCGGGCTGAGAGACATGAATGGACATATTTAAAATCAGTGATTTCAATTTTGAAGGGCAGAAGGTTTGTCATAGTTACTCATATTCATCAATAATTGCTTCTGCAAACGCATGACAAATAAAGGCATAAATCTGAACTTTGACCTGTTCAACTCAGTTTCTCTCTGGGCTGCGACTGTTGGTGACTAGTTGGAAAATGGTGTTTGTTAGGGCGTTTCCTGAATGTCTTGCAATGTTTGTAAAGGATCTCAATTTAATTTTGTGAGTTGCAGAAACACATGCAACTGCACTCAGAGGTCTTATAGCTTCAATTAAAAAAAAAAAAAAAAAAAAGGAGGAGCAAATGCTTCTTCGTTTTAGCAGGAAATGGGAATCGTCCAGACGACCTGACTGAAGAATGTTGGATTTCTACCTGGATCGCTGAGCACGGACTTTGGTGTTTCTCAGGTGTGTTTCTGTAAATTGTGGAGCTGTAGTTTGACACCGGCACAGAAGCTCTCCTATGACAGAAAACAATCAAGACTACAGCCATGAATGACCAGGTCTTGAAATCATGCAGATGATGAATAATAATAGCAAAAGACCTGCGCAGATCTGCCTAACTTTATTCCTAAAGTGCTCTTGACTAAAGCCGAAACACGGAGCCTCTGCCAAGGTGATCATTTAGTGGGCTGAATGTTGGCAGAGGTGGGCAACAAAATAATGCCCCTTTTCCATTAGCACCTTTAAATAGTACCGGTACAGCCCGTCTCTACTCGGCTAGGTACGGTACACGTTGTGCTTCCATTATGCTCTCAGTACCGGTTCCAGTGGGCGGGGTTCAAACTGACGTCACGCGCCTCACCAGCTGGTGGTGGTAAGACCCTGAAAACAGGCTTCTTATACAGGGTGAGAATTTATTTAGAAGTTTTTGGTCAATTAAAAATAATACAGATTATTACAATTATTTAAAAAAAAACAATATATATATATATATATATATATATACACACACATGTATATAAATCCTGCTAATGAACTTTAGTTCACCATTGAAGCAGATTCTACAAAAACATCTGTATTTAAAATTTGTATACGTTTTCTTCATCATTTGATGTATTTGCACTCATTGTGGCTATATTTTTATTGTTCAATTTATATATGTGGTTTTGTTTTTTGTTCAGATTTTTTTTTATTATTTTTAGCTTTGCTTTAAAGTGTAATTCTTGTTTTGTGATTTGTCCATCTGTGGGTTAGAATAAAGTTGAACTAAAGGCCGTATCTCTTCTTTAAACATATTTGAGGGAAATATTCCTGAGAGATCCAATAATTTTTGTGTTTTTTTATGATTTTTCAGCTGAGTTATCTTTAACAGATAATTTAATAGTCATTAAAGTGAAAACATCATTTATTTTTTATTTTTTACTTTCACTGATAAAAACAAATACATTAGATAAAATGTTTTTACAAATCGTTTCCACCCTCCGTGCACCAGACCCATCTGCTGGGATCGGGGTTCGGCCTTAATGAGCACGCGAGGCCGGGGTCCAGGCAACGGTCTTCTGCGATTCAGCAGCTCGTATGTTCCTCCGAGGTGACCAGCAGAGCTCGGAGTTCGCAGAGCACGCAAGGCCGGGATCCCGAGCCCCGAGTCGGCATTAGACCACAATGTTGTCATTATTGTTTTTAAAATCTTTAAAATAGGTCCAGCTGCTGCTCCGAGTTCCGAACAATTACAAATGGCGAATCGGTGTTTTGAAAACTTTCTGAAAGACCCAGTGACTCCGCCCCCTGACCAATCAGTGACCGACAGCGTTCTGACGTCACGTTTTGGTACCTGCTCGGTCCGGTTGGAACCACAGAGCCAAGGGTTGTGAAATAAAGGGAGCGGTTCTACTCTGTACGTACCGTTACTAATGGAAAAGGGGCAGAATATGAACAGCAAAGAATACTGGTTTTGCAAAAACAGGTTGTGTTTTTCAAAACGTGAACCCACGGCTCGCTAGATGCAAACACTCAGGACTGAGTGAAACTGCAACTGATTTATTTGTTTTTTCCTTTTATTTTGCAATTTTTAGCCGCCAACAAGTCTCCATCATGGAAGCTCATGGGAGTTGCTACCCCAAGAGGATCTGGTGACGGTTACCCTGTGGTGAGCGTGTTGCTGGCATGGCTTGGTCCACAAGTCGCCTTAGAGTGACAGATCTCACAAATCAATACAAAATGATTATAAGTAAGTATCCTGCGGCCAAGCATTTCTGTCCCAACGAGAGTGATCTTTTTCAGGGTTGTAAAGATGAATAGGATGCAAATTTTTTTTGCTTAGCGCCTTTGAAATTTAGGATTTCAACACTCTGCACAGCCTGTGATCATAGAAACAGGAAATCTTTGTTTTTGTTTCTTAGGATGGTGCTTTAGCCTCACAGTCAAGCATCAAAGACTTTTACAACCAGTGAAATGTTGCATCCCTATAAATTAGTCCTGATCAGACACAGGGCACTAAAACTCCACATAAATGATGCTCATGCTGCTTTTCAAATGTAATTAAAGCTGTTATAGTACTTTTTGTACCTTTCACGCAAAACTGTTATTTGTTATCCACTAAACTGAGGGAAAAATACACCAAGTACTGTCTCTTGACATCTGTATTACATGCATCCCATAAAGTACTCGTGCAGTTTTCCAAATACGTGTATATTTCCCCAAGTATTCCCCTTAAGAATATTTATGAGGTCATTACGCTTTACAAGCAGACGGATGTATTTTATGAGCGCAGATATGGTGAGGAAATAAAACTTCTACATTTACCTCACAACTAGTTTATGCAAATCGAGGTTTCATGCAACAATCTGATACTCTTTTACCTTGATGTATATACTTCTAAAATTAAGAAAAACAAATGTATTTTGTTGGTGCCTTTTTAATTAAACCTTTACGAGTATTTACTACATAGTTATCGTGGGATTTGTTGTGAGGTAAAAACACATTTTAAGATAAAGATGCACTGAAAAGGCAGCACTTTCATTTTCTTTAGAGACTGTCATGAATTGTAATTTTAAGGTATATATTAAATAACTCAGTGATTTGCATTGTAGACTCAACTTTTTGACGGTGGCACATGAGCCATATGAGTTCATGTGAGTCCTGGTGAAAAGAAAATGGTTGCGATGTTTTTTTTTTTTTTTTGCCACATCGTTCCTGGGCCATTGACCCTCTCCGTGGCTTTCATGTGGTGCAGGGCTAAAATGCTCGTCAAAACCCACAAAACATGCTCCTAAATCAGTTGCTCGAGACAGATGCTGCAATAATTATGATTTGAAGCAATCCAGGGAGCAAGAAAATGCGTTGCGACTCAAGTTTATTGTACTATAAAGTGTTACTTTCAGTGAAATAAAATCTTTAGAGCAACCTTTCAACTTTGAAGTTAATCGTTTCTTTACGACTTTTGTTTTAAAATTCAGTGTCAAAGTCATAAAAGTAATTGAATTAATTTTACTAAATTCACTGAAGTGGTCCTTCATGCTAATGTCTCGTGCATGTGCAGGCGGAGCAGCTGCATGTTAGCCAGCCCTGGTCTCTGCATTTGGACGTGCCTGCATTTAGTTTGCTCTCTCCGCTGTGCGGCGGAGGCAGAGGATGTTCTGGGAGGATCAGCCGTCTCAGCGACAGATTAAACCGGACTCAGAGGTTCTGCAGATAAATGAGGCCTTCATTAGAAAAATGGGAAGTAATCCTCAGTCCCTTAAAAAGCTATTAGAGTTTATTAATGGGACTAATGTGTGTGTGTTTAAAACAAATTACAGAAGGGAGGGATGCAATGCTT
>NC_056504.1:7805994-7840581 GCF_014905685.2 Nematolebias whitei
CTGTTACGTCCACACACAGCCCCCTCCTCCCCTCACAGCAACGTACACATGTAAGTCATATACTAACCAGAGAAGGCCTGGCGCCTGGGGAGAGCAGCCTGAAATTGCCCCAAAGAAACCAAATCCACTTTATCAAACTGCCAGATGTCAGTACCAATCCTCCTCCACCGGACTCTGCCTTTACCAGGCAGCAGCACAGCAGAGTCACAAAACCCTGCTGAGGTTTGAGTTTTCACAAGGACTCAGAGGAAAAACAAGGCAGATTAACTTTTTTAAAAAATATATCTTCACCTTTTTCTACTTTTAATATAAAAAAAAATACTACAGTTTTAAACAGAGTGCCATTGTTCATTTTGTTTTCCTTTGAAATAATAAATAAAGCAATAGTTCTAAGTGGTGTTCAGTGGATTGTGAACAAAGAATATCTTACCTGCTGTAGATAGCTTTTTGAACAACCCCAGTTCACTTACAAAAACCTATGAACCCACATGCAGAACAATGTTTCCCATGTGAGTTTGGAACATAAAGCACATGAGCTTCACATGTGGCTTTAAACATCTGTCAAGCTCCTGGCAACAACCAATGCAGACATGTTCCTGTTTTTAGTATTCTACACTTTCCCTATAATATAGCTGTTTTTTTTTACATTTCCTTTTGATTGTGCTTTTGTTTGCCATTTTATTTTAACTTGTTAAAAAATTTTGTACGCATCTTTTATGATTGTTTGTTGTTGTCACTGTCGTCATCACTTTTTGTTAAAAATTCACGCTTCTCTTGTAAACGAGTCCTCGTGGCTCAATGGGATTAACCTGTCTAAATAAAAGTTGAGTGAATGTGGGAAATTACATTCTCATTTATTAAATTAAATATAGTAATAAAAAGTTTTTAAAAACCACTTTAAATCAACCTGTAAAACACATGTTTTGTTTCTCGTGTGATTTTGGAACATTTTTTTTGTGACCACACGTGAAAAACAACATTCTTGTGTTTTATTTTTTTCTGTTCAATTCTGACCGAACTGACATGCTAATAACTGGTCCAACCAAAAGTAGTTGCTGCCAACTTAAAAATAATTTATTCAGAAATACGATCTAACAATTTATACAATGTTGTGGAATATTTACATTGTCATAAATTTCACAATTCAATTCCACTAGTCATATATAAACTTAGAGGGATTTGCAAGCACAAATAGCAGCAATGCAAGGTATTTGTAACACTTCCTGTGCAGCCTGGGGCCCTTCCTGCAGGAATATCATGTTGAATATTTATGTAATGCAAAACTGATGGCGATGTAAAAAGTTTAAAATGTAGCATGGACTGCATTGCTTTTTTATATTAATTCTGATCTCATACTCATTAGAGCGATCAGAATTAAATTTTATTTCTCTGAACTGAGGAAGTTCAAAGGTTAAATATTAATGTACCCTTTTTTTTTTACAGAACTTTAAAAGGCCTGAACTGCCCCTTTAACCACAAAGCTTTGGCTAAAATAAGTTTCAACAGTGACTTGTATGTGATCCATCTATTTCTTTGGCAGTTAATTAGCATTATTTTTATTTTCTTTTTCAAGTAAACGTATAAACTGTAAGCTTTAGTTTTTTCTTTTCAAATCCAGAAATGCCCCATCACATTCCAGGACCTAGTCCAAGCTCCAACCACTGTGTTCCTGTTGTAATTCTAATAGGGCATGCACAAAAATGAACTTTCCAAAAAAAGGTGAATTAGTCTTCAGAACAACAGTTCCTGGAGATGCCAAGCCAAGCAAACACTTTTCAAAGTCCAACAGCTCCCTTAACGGCTCGAGTGCCCGTTCAGATTGAACAGGAAGTGAGAGGTAATTTGCCGTGAGCTCTGTCCAGCTTCAGGACTCCCAGACATTGTGTCGTCCAATTAAAGTGGAGTCGCATGGAGCCGGCGGGTCACAAAGTTGAAACAGATTTACAGTCTCCAGACAGATGCTGATTGAGTTCCTGGTAATCTGTATGCTAAAATCACTCTTTTTGGTATTTTCAGTCAAGAGCTTGAATGCATGTGTTTTACATATATCTGAACAATCAGCTTGAAACAGGACAGCCGGAGAAAATGCTGAGTGTCTTTTCAAAACAAAGTACTGTACCGTGGGTTCCTCCAGGAGTGGAAATGGGAAATGGGGACATGCAATGAGAGCAATATGGTTTAAATCAACTTAAACTTACTTCACCGTCATGTCACTAATTACATTTTCCTGCTTTTCCATTCTGAAAATAGATGTTTTCTTCAGTGGGAGGGAGTCGTTTTAACGCATTTCCATGCCATAATTAATTAGTTCCAGTTAATAGTTTGGCAAAGCGTCTTGATTGTACTAACAACATGCTATCTTTCCCCCCATCATATCCAGACACAATCAATTACTGATCGGGCCTTACTAAAAAACTGTGGTTTGCATTGTTAGGAAGTAAAATCCACTTGGAAGTTTTTTCTTTTTTTATAAATGAAACAGTTACTTTGTTTTTATAAAGTCAAAAATTTTCTTTGTTTCATGTGAGTTTATGATTAAAAGATTTCAACTGGATTATATCCGGAAGTCAGTTGATTTTTGTTTTATTTAACGTAGGTTGCATAAGAAAGATTGGAACAAGAAACTTTTATTTATTTATTTTTAAAACCTTGCCTTCCAATCCAAATCCCAAACTCTTACTGAAGCTCGACTGGCAAATCCTTTGGAAAAAAGTTTGATAGTTATCATTTTCTTATGTAAAAAATAAATAATGCAACACATTAGGATGTTTATTTTAAGGAGAAAATTCATTCCTCTCTCGGTCGTGTTTAATAAATATAGAACTGCTGCTAACTGTTTATATTAAGTGCAGGCCTTCGCAGCAGTTCAATTCTTTTATTGTGCAGCTCTGTGGAAAGGCTCTTTAAGAAAAAAACATCTTACCTGCTATAGATGTCAAACGCTTTGAGTTGTTAAAACAGATTCATTCTGATCAGAATGATGAGCTAAAAGCTCATCTGTGCAAGACCAAAGTGGATTTTTACATTCTTAAACAAACTTCAAATCTAAAAATAATGTAGATTTTAAAAGCCGTTGTCAATGTTTTGTTATTTTTATACGATCTTTTGCAGCAGCGTACTTCCTGTGCTGCCCAGGGTACTTAATGCAACAATATCACAATTTGTCTGCTGGAATCACCGTATAATGCAAAAACGCCAACAGTGTAAAGTTTTATAAAGTAATTATTAGATGAACTGCAACAGATTTTTTATTTAATTTTAGTTTGTTTCAAGACAGAAGAATCTGCTTTGGAGTTGGCCCCATTTCAGCTCTCAGTTCATCATTCCCGTCAGAATTTAACTCCGTTTCTCCAAAATGAGATTTTCCCAATGCAACCTACAATAGATAAGATGATTGTTTATAATCTTATAACCATATTTCAAAAGATGTGAGAAACATGAATGTTTGGGTGGGAAAGTAAATGTGGAGTACTTGATTGGCTGCAATATGCCCTTTTCTGAATCTCAATAAATCACAGTGAGCCTTCATTAAATCTTTTCTTTAGAGCTCATTATCCTAGTTTCAAAAAGATTTATACCATTACGCAGGTGTCAGCAAAGTAAAAGTTGCTTGTACCAAAATGTAAACGTGTTTTAACGATCTGAAACCAGACGTGGGTATCCCGATGAGGTCTTCGCAGACCGATCCACTTTCTGACAGCTTCATGAGGCCTTCAAAGGAATCCGTTTTTAGCACTTCCACGTTGGCTTTAATTTTTTGCCCTGGAGGGTGCTGTTTGAACCTGCTAGCTGTTTCTGTGCCAAGTTATCTGACTGAGCTGCAGCTTCACTTTACACACATACACACTCAGGCATACACACGCTCGTGCAATTTTCCCATCATGCACAGGAAGTGGTTTCTCTGCATCACCATTCCCAGGATGCCACGGGTAACTTGGTGTTTCCTTACCACCTCTTCATCTTCATTTTTTACCCCCTTTTCTCCCTTGTTTGTTTGTTTCCCTGATGTTTTTATTTAAGGCATCAAAAGACACCCCCCACTTGCTCCCTCCCTTGCGACGTCCCCTCAGAGCCCCAGAGCAGTCAGAATGATTTGTAAACTTCAAAAGGCTGAGAGCCCCAGCCTGGTCTCCTCTGCTCATTTAGGTAATTCAATAAGCCAGGGGGGACGAGCGCAGCGGCACACTGCTTCCCCCCTCCTGCCCTCTGTGCCCCTGCTCTTCCGAATGGAGCCTCTGTGGACTATCTTCCACACATGTCAGTCTGTTTCGGAAAGAGACCCCAAGACGGATCCACTGTAGAGAAATACTTCATGCTGTATTTGTTTTTAAAAAAAAAATCCCATTTAAGTGTGTTTGCACAGGTCAGATTATCCTAATCTGAAACTCGACAAACTCCGCTGTCCCTTTGTTCCCCTGCTCTTTATCCATAGAGAAAAGTGTCAGGGAAATTCTTACTCTTCCTTGAAACGCTCATATTCTTACATCATGGTGAAAGAATGTAAATTAGGCTTTATGTTAATGTCTGTGTTTGATCTGACAACCTTATGAAATAAAAGCAATCCAGCGGGGGGACCCTGGGGAATTTCTCTGTGTGGCTGTCACATCTCTACCTCCATGTGGTAACTGCTTCTTTCTCTCTCTCTTCAGGCAGATCACTGTATGCATGTGACAGATCAGTGAGGCACCAGTGTCATTACCAATGTCAGCGCCCCCCTCCCTCCCTATCTTGTTGAGACGGAGGCGGCGGCAGGTTTACGCAGACATTGCTACAATGATCCAGGCCCATAACTGCTCGGAGGAGCATAAATCTCTATCTTTATCAAAACCACACAGAGACATTGCCGGGCACTCCCTACTGAGGCTGCCCACACCAAATTTGCATCTGATAGCAATCCCCCACCAACCGCCCCACCCTCGCCCCTCAACACACCTTCTCCACCCAATTGCTCCACAGTTCATAAAGCCATGCAAAATGTAGAGGAAGGGGTTAAGAGGGCTGCAAAACTTTGAAACAACCAAAACATAGCTTGACATTGCACCAATTCAGTGAATCGGTTTGTTGTAAATAGTAATTAAAGGCACCAGCAGGGAAAGGTGGAGGCTGCTGTGACTGAAACAAGAGAGCAAAATCTTTTCGGGGAAATAAAAAAAAAAAATAAAAACGCTGAAGAACATTTATAGGAACGCAGCTACTTCCCAAAACTCCGGCTTCAGCGTCGTAATAATCCGAACAGAGAAACTTGTTCGTTTTGAGTTTAGACCTGCATAAGAACTGTAGGAAGAAGCGAGATCAAAACTATTGTTAAAGTTGCTACCAGTGGCTGTGCAGGATCACCGTGGTAACCACACACATGTCTCTTACTACATATTAGCCCTTTTAAAAGAAGCAGACAGAAACGCAATCTGAAAAGTAAGCCTCAAACAGACTATCATTTTGTAAAAGCTGCACGTTGCAAACTAAAATTTCCTGAACCATGAGTGGCAAAACACCCATGCTCACATATCTGACTTTGTTTGTTTTGTTTTTTTTTACCATGTTTTATGCAGGAGGCATGTCAAGTTCAAAACGCCCACACTTCTAATTGTGCTATAAAAATTTTAAACTGAATATATATTAGATGTGTATGGGAGCTGTTGCATGTGTTCTCTGCATTCTGGGAAGATTTGAGAGAAAACAGTTCTTTTGCAATAAGAGACACAAGAATGTGATGTGAGAAAAGTGTTTTTTTGCAAAACTGTAAATAGTTTAGACAGCTCAAAAGTTCAGCGATATCTCCAAAAATCAGAAAACTTAAATTATTGTTTTGTGAGTACTGTTAAAAATATCAAAGTGCTAGTTAGGCTGTTTGAATAATATTTCTACTGCAAAGTATGTCTGAGCTACGTGATTTTGACTCATTCATCCAATTCTTTGTTGGAATATTTGTCACAACAGAAGTTGTCTCAGGGACTAAAAAATTTAACATATTAAAAAAGGCCAATTTGTAAAAAATTACATATCTAAGGAATTTTATCTGCTTTATATAACTGAGCACTACCAGCAGTCATAGCATCCTTTGACTAATCGAGCATTTTTTTAAAATATTTATTTTTCAAAGCTGCACAGCAATAAACAAGAGAAAATTTGTGAGTAGAACAGTAATAAAATGCAGCCAAAAGTTATGAATTGTTCCACGCAAGCATCAAAATGAGAAGCAACATATTTATTCTCTTTGGCCTGCAGGGTTTTCCTCTGTCTGCTTGAGCCCAACTTCCAAGGAGACAGCAAATGATCCATTTTATCTCTTTCCTGTCAGCCATGACTGCAAAAGCACCAGATAGTAATCTGTAAAAGTAGGAGTATAACAATTTAATTGCCCTCACTGTTATTTTTTCTTTTTACAGTTGTCGAAAGACCTTTCAAAGCTAAAAGTGTGCTCGTGATGAAATTGCTGAACATCTTCCGCAGGAAGGAAAGGCTAACTAATCATCTTGTTATTACCGTTGAAGCTCATCAAGGTTGTACAAGCCGCCATGTTGGCACGCCCCACACTGCCTGCCCGTGTTAGAGTGATTTTGGCATATGATTTGATCCGAAGCAAAAGTGGCTTAAATAGAATATTTGGATTGTGCTGTTCAAATATTTGCAATGCCCTGTCACAGCTGCAGACGCCATGGAGCTGGCAGGGCAACCACTGCCTGTAATTGATTTAATTATCAGTAATTACCCAATGGTTTTGTGTACTCTCTGTAGTCCCGAAGCAAGGAGGGAAGAGGGGGAGGTGGCGTCTGAGTTAATGATGTGTTTCTATCTTAATTAATGTTGTGGTCCAGTCTGGTTGAAGCACAGCCGTACAAACACATGTAGACGTAATTTTGTGGAGACTGGAACAGATCGGCGCTGAGGGTGGCGGCCTTACATGAGGTGACATGAAGGAAACAACCACAGTCTCTTTTTCGAGCAGGTCTAAACGTTAAACATAAAAAAAAAAGGCTAAAAAAATTAAACAAATCTAATGTGTATGTGGCCTTTGGATCTACACAGCTTCTTCTATGATTTGAGTTTGGGGGGGGCGGGGTGTAAGGTGGGCGGATGGGCTATTAAAAGTCTCGAGTTCGAGCCTGTAAATGTCATGTTTGGTCGAAGATTTCCGCTTTTGCCTTCTAATTGGTGTCGAGGGATTTTTATTATTTTTTTAAGGAAAGGATGAAAAAAAAAAGAGTGAGGAAAGCAAGATGGGAGGGTTTGGGTTGGGGTGGGCACTTTAAGCTAACAAAACTGCAGGATTGCGCTGAACCCAAACTGCGTCTCAATGCTTCCAGCCTCAGTGGACTCGGGTCAGTAAGACGGGAACATGAGGTTGCCCTGGAATAATAATCCCCCCTCTTTGATTTGACAGTGAAAGAAAAACATCTTGTCAACACATAAAAGAAGGTCACTGGCGACCATAAACTCCATTTACTGTTGGAGGCTGTGGAGTAGGAGGTGTCGCTGGAGGGGGAATGAAAAACGCTCTGGCAAATTTTGCAAGAAGCGAGATATTCATCTTGAATAAAGAGGTCTTCAAAAACAGAGGTGCTCTTTCTGTCGGAGTGTTAAAGGCGATGTCGAGCTGTTGTCATAACTCCCTCTTATGAATCTGAAAGCATTTCTCTTTCACACCATGTGCCCAAACGCCCCCTCTTTCCCCCCCACAGGTCCCGGTTTCAACAGTGAGTGGGTTACTCCACTGTTTACAATATTTCAAATTCCCTCTCAAGTGTTTGGTTTGGCAGGTTGTTCGGCCTTTTCCCTCGCAATTACAGGGTTGCTGGGTTTCTCAAATGGGGCTTTTGAAGAAATAACACTTTTCTCCCTGAGCTTGGAGGGAGGGGGAAAAATGGAGATGTTTGGCCAGCCACTTGTGCAGTCAATCACACAGTCCGAGCTTGAGCTGTGTCTGACGCACTTGGCTACTAAAATATCCTCAAAACCTGTATGAGTGGAACCATAGATGTCCATGCACACTCTCAGTCTACAGTCAGTTCCAAACCTATGAAAACAGCAAAAAATAGATTAAAGGCCTAGAATTCCTTCATGCATATTGCCTGCCCGAGCTGCCTTAGTTTTATATTCAGGTCAGCTTATGTTGAGAATATACGGACCTATTGCCAGTTTGGTAACATCTTAAAAGTAATGCATGTATGTGCATTCTCACGCGATATTGCAAGACCTAGTGTGATCCATTAGTGCTCAGGGTATGTATTGTGAATGGCTTTCAGCTACTACCACACCAAACTTAGCTCAGTATCTGTAAGATGGACTGAATGGTGATAGCCAACTTGAATTGGGTTGACTCTAAAAATTTGCCAGTTGTAGATACGTAAATCCAGTGATTTATATATGAGAGATACATTAAAATCTGTTCAGAGGTTCGATACATATTTTGCTAACAGACAAAGAAACAAAGAAGGCTGACCTCAACAATTAACGCCACACTCTGAAACAAAGATCTTGCACCGTGCAACACTCTGAGTATGACAACAAGGCTGAGGTGCGCGGTCAGGAGTCAGAACAAGGAGCGCTGGATATCTACCGGCAAAAGGCTTTCAATAATCTGGCACTGAGTGAGAGGAGCTGGGCTCATGAAGGGAGCAGAGCAGGTGTAACTGATTAGAGCTGATTGCTGTGACTGAGCAGAGGAGGTGTGGTGCAGGGAGACAGGAGCTGAGGAAGGGTGACAGGCATTCCTGGATAGAATCATGAAAACTTCAACAAAACTGTGGAGGAAAAGGGCAAAAACATGACAGCACATAAACATTATTGCAGTCAATGATAAAGATTAAGTACAAAATTATATTTTTTGTCAAGTTTTTGTTTCTAATTTCTTTACCAGCTTCTCCTCCCCCTGTCATGGGGAGCTGGTGGTGTCCAGCTGTCACTGTATGCGAGACTGGGGACATCCTGGACAAGTTACAAGTCTTTTCCAGTGCTGCAGAGAGACAAATGATACACACAAGCATTCATGCTCACCTACACCTTGGGTCAATTTTAAACACACCGGTTAATGTAACATGTTTCTGGTCTGTGGTTGAAAACCAGAGTACCTGTAACAGACCCAGGGTCTGAGCCAGTTAGACAGATTACATGTTCCTGTAAAACACAGGGAAATGATGAGACAGGTGACTCAGTGCCTCGCTTCTGCCACATTTATTAATGCCATCAAATGTACTTTCAAATAACAAATGTTCTTTAAATTCCATTCATGTACAGTGACTGAGCGAGTGAGTGCTCTGTGAGCATGTGACACTCACATGCTCTGTGCATACAGGGAAATCTCCCCATTCTCCCCTCCCTTCCCTTTTCATTGGGTCGACTGTGAGCTGTTCTGTAATTTCACTGGTCAGATTTTTTTAACCTTTATTTATACAGGTAGTCTCATTGAGTAACGAGGACCCACCCCTCCAAGAGAGACGTGTATTGGGCAGCTATGTGAGCGCCCTGGTGTGACAAAGGTAAATGTTTTTTAGAGCAGGAAGGTTGTTAGCTCGTTAAAAAAAATCTATAAATTAGCTGCAGCATTGTATAAGCCACGAGGTTCAAAGCCTGTGAAAAAGTAGCGGCTTATAGACCAGAAATTACGGTACATACTTTTTTTTAATGCCATTTTGTTTGTCTTTGTTGTCCACTGTTGTCATTACTCTTTATTAATACCAGGTCTCTCTTGTAATTGAGTCCGTGAAGCTCTTTGGGATTAACCGGTATAAATAAAAGTTGAATGAATATATATTTATATATATACATATATATATATATATATATATATATATATAGATATATATATATATATATATATATATATATATATATATATGTGTGTATATATATATATGTATATTTTTATAATATACACGTGGGTGTATTAAACCGTTTCGGTACAGCATGTTCGGTTTGATTTTATTATTTCATTTTGGTTTTCGGCTTTTATTATTATCATCATGTCGACAAGCTAATGGCTAGTTCTAGCGAGGCCAAGACCAAAGTAGATTACTGTCATTTTAAAACAACCTCGACAACAAATATTTCATAGAAACCGGTAAAAAAAATTAGCTTAAAGTATCTTGGCTTTAACAGAAATGGACACAGATAAGTCAAATTTATGTTTTGGAATAAACCCTATAACTTCTCTTCTGTTCTTTCAGACCAGTGATGAATGAGGCAAAATAAAGAGATAAAATTAAAATGTTCATCAATCCAGGGAGTAAATAACAAATCAGACAGTGGGGGGGGAAAGATGCAAAGACAGAGCATTTATAAGACAGACAGCGGGTTATTGCCACGTCACGTTCTGGTAATTAGATCACACATAATTACACAATTATTCCGCAAAACTCCTTCTGTGAAGATTATGATGCCGAGTTCAGATGAAAGGCCTGATAGCATCAACATATTTGGCCTTGCATTGTCAGAGGGACGCAGGGGAGGAGGGTGAGTTCCTTACCCCGAGGCTAAGAATCCACTCCCTCCACCCTCCCTGCAACTCCCTCCACCCACACAAGGGAGTTAAAAATCCCATTTACCCCGACTGGAGCCAGGAGTGGGCTTGAAAAGGCCGAGGACAAAAAGCGATTTTCCACGGAACAAAACCATTACAATAGTCCTGCTTTGATCTGCGCCCCCCTCAACCTTCTCCAGTCCTACCAGTGCCAATTGAACTTTGTCACCACCCAACTGTCATCCACGAAGGGAAAACCCTTCGACTCTGAATGAAGCGGTCCACAGCAATTTACTCCAGACGACACTTTGAAGTGTCGGGGAGAAGTCCAGTTCTTGGATAGAACTTTTCGAAGTTCTCACCGTCTCTCTTCTACCTACCGTCGTTTTCTTCCCGTCTGTCTACCAAACCAAAAATGGCCAGCGAAAGACAGCGTGGACAGTCGAGTAGAGCACTTAAATGCTCAGCGTCACTGTTCTTTTCCCTCCCTCCGTCTCAGTAACAGAGGCATGCAGCGCTGGCATGTGGATAATAAGCCATGGGGCCCCGCAACATCAAAAGCTCGGAGAGCCCCTAAGAATACAAATGTGAGACCTAATGGTACACTTCATTAATGTCCTCCCCATCAAAGCCCACTTTACTGACTTGGGAGATTGACTAATTTACACATTGTGGGAAATTGCTCCCAGCCATGCGTAAAACTGCCAAGCAGTTATATGGAGAGACTCAGAGGGGAAGGAAAAGGGGAGGAGGGGTGGTGGCAGGGACAGCCTCTGTTTTTCTTGAGCGCTTTCTTCAACAGTTGGAAGTGGCTGAAGGCCAGGCAGCGTCATCGCACATTCAGACTCCCATCCTCTTTGTTTCTGAAGGAGAAAGTCACAAAAGGCATTTCAGCAGAATCTACCACGTCCCGTCCCACCACCCCCTTCATCTCTGCCTCCCGTTTTCCATCTTCTGCTCCACTTTAACGCTTGTTCTTTTAATTTTTGTGACATGCCTCTCTGTACTTGGTGTATAGCATCTGTGAGCTAAGCTTGAAGATTGGAAATTGAAGGAGGAAGCAGCTTTGTCTAATTAAAGCATCCACAACTTTATGTAAGTTTTTAAAACCAGGATTTAAAACCTTTTTCAAGTGAGCTTGTGTGCAAAAATTATGAACAATTCATATCTTACCTGTTGTAGATAGCGCACTAAATGACCTCAATTTGGAGAAATAAAGTTGAATTCTGAACAAGTGACAAGTTAACAGCTAGTTTGAGTGAAACCAAGAACAAAAGTAAAGTTTATTCTTTAAGATCATTTAAAACAGACATATTTCTGGATGTAAAATAGGATTAAATTAATTTAAAAAGCACAAGTGACAAGTTAAAAACATACATTGTATTTAACAACAAAACTAAAGTGGACTGCTAAAATACTAAAATGAATCTAATAGTCATATATGATTAATCTTGAAGTTGCACTCATTTTGTATTTTATGATTATTTTACAGAACGTTCTGGTAATTTGACAAAACAAAAAAGCAGCAGCTAGCTATTGCATTTTTATTAACGTATTATGGAATAATTGCGTAGTGTAAAATTAAGCTTATCGCTGTTACTGGTTATCTTTTGTCTGCTTCCTTCTGCAGGACTCAACACAGCGAGTGAACTCTCATGAAAGACTTAACTGTTTTACGTACGAAGTCTTTCTTTACATAACCTGGACTCAAACTCACAACCTCAGGAGCAATGTAAACGTTGAAAAAAAAAAAAATTCCTTAAATAATTTTGAGATTGGATTAAGACCAGTTTGATCTTGGCCCAACTCATCAACTGGGTCAGAATTAAACTTTTTCTTTCAAACTGATGTTCAAAGAACTGCATATCTACAATAATTATCCATAAACTTTCTGTAGAACCCCACTTCAAAAGATCTGAACTATCCCTTTACTTGAACCATAAACAGTAATGTAATGACATGGTTTAAAAGTGCAATGACTAAATGTTTAAAGTTTGCATCAAAGCCACAAAATATATTCAAATCCAGTACATCAAGACAATATAAAAGCTAAATTTTAATTTTAAATAGATAGACAAATTAATAAATAAATATACCACTAACTAAATCAACCATCTTCCTCCTAAGAGATTTAACAAACGCAAACAAAAGGATTTAGGTTTAGCTCATATATTTGTTAGGGAACAACAGCTAAATCTTTTAAACACGTTTTATTTGTCATGATATTCTAGAAAGCTAAAACAGAATTTATTCTGGAAAATATTTTTGGTATTCGTGGAGGTATTCGCGGAAACCCACGTGCGTCTGATACTGATCTCTATTTTAGAGCGAAGAGGACGAGCTTAAACCCATTTTGGAAAACACCGCCGTCCATCTGCTAATCCTGAGAAATCTGTCTCTTTGAACTAGCGTTTTACAATCACACACATGCACACAAGCTCATATTACTGTCATCGCCATTTATTACAGGCTCGAGCCGCATGTTAGCCCAGTGTGTTTTACAACCATGTTAACCATGCAGCAGGGACCAAAATGACAGTTTGAGATATTTTTTTTGTTGCTGCCATGCATACACGTTTGTGTGGGCAGGCGAGGCTTGTGTGTGTGTTTGAGGGCCCGCTTCTGGACCCCGACACCTTTCAAACAGAGCGAGTCTTTCAGCAGGCAAATTAGATGGCTTTAATTTGTCTTTTTGAAACAGTGTGAGCCGGCCGCAAGCGTTGATGCCAAACGGCGCTCCGCTCAAACACTGAGGAGAATGTTAGAAGTGTGTGGAGTGTGTGTGTATGTAAGCACAGCTCTGACATGAGTAAATACACCAGCTTCGAAGGAACACCTGTTTATGTTGGAGACTGAAGGAGCTGACAGATATTATAAAGGAGTTTTCAGCATTTTCCGTGTAGCAAGAAAGTAGCAATGAAAAGTTTTCCAGGAGCTGAATTGACAAAAAGGACCACTGGACTGAGGGTGGCTGGCAGGAAGGGAGAGCTTAACGTGTCTCGTTTGCAATCTGGACAAAGTTTTTTAAGGTTGGCTCTGCCTGAAGCATTACACACTTCAGTCAACAGAAACGATTTAAATATTGTGACTAATTCAGCCAATTAAACTGTCACAGGAAATATTTTTCCTTCACAGGCCGCTCATCCATACTGTCGTCCTCTGTTACCATGAGCTTCCACTGAAACTCTCCATTCACAGCGAAGTGGTGCGAGCAGAGGAAAAGCGCAGCGGCACGATTCAAACGAGCTACAGATGACGGGGCATCGTCACGAACTGAACAATGAGGTCACTGAAAAATTGCTGTCATTTGGCTGCTTTCAGATCAGGTGTGAGCAGACTCTGCAAATTTCAACTCAACAGATAAATTTACTGGGTTAACCCTTAAAACGCTGCCATTTTTTTAAAACAAGTATCTAAACCTGGCTGAGTGTTTTCTGAAGCAGCAGTGGTTCGAGGCGATGACTCCAAACCTGCAGCACACGTTTCACACGCCATTGTTGTCTGAATGAAGGAATGCTTACGTGATTTTGCTGCGTCTCGTGTAAATGTGACACCACTTCAGGCAAATCTTGGGTAACCTTGTTGGGCAGAAACACTTCAGGACAGTGAGCCACTCCACAATCAACAATAACACAACAAGATACAGATTCCACTTCCTCTTGTCTGTCGATCATAACAAAGATTAACATCCTTCTATTTACGGTGACTTTTGAGGAGACAGTGAGTCCAGGAAAGCTGGGAAACAAACAACGTCTGTCATCTTTTGTTTATTGCTGGTATTTTAAATTAATATAATTTTATATAAAAACTAAAAACAACAAATTAAAATTGGCAATAATTCTGGATTAAATGATTAAATGATTAGCCTTTTTGTTGACATAAAATAAAAAGGAGGTTCTATTTATCCTTTCAGTGTTTTCTTTGTTTCTTCAATCATTAAAGTTCTCATAAATCCTCTTTAACCCATTATTTAATAGAGGTTTATTACTAAAACATGCCCCCCCCCCCACACACACACACACTTTTTAAGATGTTCAGTGAACATCCCTTGTCACGATGTAAAACTCTGAACATACAGTGAAATACCAACAGAAAATCCCACTACCAAAACTCTCCTGACAAATATGCTGAATTGCAAAACTTTTTGTTTTACTAGTGCAAAGCAGTTTTGTAAATGTACATAGTTTGTTTAAAAATAATAAATAAAAGCCAAGCACATGATGGTTAAGCTCACAATAAAAGGGATATTGCCCACCACCAAAGCAAAAGAGCAATAAGGTTTTGCTTTTGTCCGTATCTGTGTATCAGTCGTTTTAGCAACATATATCATAAATCACTGAACAGATTTGAATGAACACACATGTATACATCTTTAACTGTTCAACATTTGGCGTCAACCCATTTCAAAATGGCCACCACAGCCAGCTAAGCATAGGAAACACAAACGATGCAACAACTCAGCCAGTTTTACACATTTGAGATCATATCTAATGGAGGCGAGCTTCATCCCCATCACTCTGAGCGCTACACCTTGCATAATAGTTTTACTAAAAGCGTTGGCATTACTTGTTGAAGTCAACAATGTTAACTAAACGTCCTATAAACCACTAGACAGATTTTAGTGAGCTTCTGCTAAAGTAATAATTGGAAACACCTCCAGTGATTAATTTTTGAAGTCACCTGAATTCACTATGGGCACCACAGCTAATACATGTTGGCCAGCACACATTGTTACATCTCAGGCAGTTTTAAATGTATTGAACTTAAATTTGCTGTGGTACTAGCTGAGACACATCTTTAAAATATACTCTGAGCATCTTACAATATCGCACAATGACTTATGAGATAGTGTTTCATCATTTATGACCAAAACGGCTACAACTGTCATTTTTCATCATGAGATACTTTGTAAATAAAATGAAAGTCAGTGGGGGATATGCATGAATGGCAGGTCTTTCTTTGATTTAGTTTAAAGTTAGTTTAACGAACAATGATTTGTACACAACAGACTTGCCACCTGCCTCTCCCATAACAACTGCTGGAAAAAGGAACAAGCACCCCATGACCCTGGAGAAGCAGGTAAAGAAAAGGAACAGATGGACAATTTGTACACAGAGATCTTTTTTGTTTCTAAATGTGTCACAAACAAACTGCCATAAAGGTTAAGACTCGGCCCTGGTGACTAACCAATGGAGACATTTTCGGGAGACCGAAGGGAGACTGGACATCAATGGCGTCAAGGTGGGTTTTGTGAACCTCAAAGGGAGCGCTTGAATTCACCTATTGTTCGTCCCTAAACGAGACGCTGGGGAGACCGCGCCAATCTTCTCCGCAGATCTCAAAGAGAGCCAGAGCCACACTTGGGTTTAAGTAATGCGGTGTTCCTTGTTGAACAAATTCACCATTGTGACTCGTTCGCCTGATACTATCCACCTACCTGCTTTTGGGGAATGTATGTGAAAAGGAGGTCTGGAGTCTCTGCCAAGAAGGAGGGACGGAGCAGTGAGGAAAGAGGAGGGGTTCCACTTAATGGGTCACAAATTCACATTGAGAGGAGCCACATCTGCATTTTATCAACAGGGCTCAGATAGTGTTACAGGGGACGATTGTCTGCAGATTGGCCATTGGGCCTTTTAAAGTGTTAAATTGTTGAGCAAAAGCAGAACTGCACACGGGATGACAGAGCATGGTGCCGGCTGCCAGTCACAGAGGCCATCAGGTTAACACTACAGAAAAGTTGAAGACGTGGCAATCCATATCGCCCGTGCCAGAATTTTAAACTTGGATCATCCTGAGAACTGTCTGTGTTGTAGCAGCTTTGGTCAAACCATATAAATGACCCATGGGATTCCGTTGTGAGATCTTGGGTTAGCTCTCAGAGTACAAGTTGAGGATGACTCAGCTACTACCACACTGAAATTAGCTTGATATCTGTAAAACTTGAGTTGTAACCATGTTTGTGATGGCTGAGGTTGATAAGCTGTAATGGCCATCTTGACTCGGGGTGACTAACTGACAATGAATTCAGTGTTTCCCCTACCATTATACAAGCATGGCGCCCTGTCCTGTCAACAGAACCGAGCGCTCTGCCTACCGAACTCTCTCTCCCCCACTTCACTCCCCCATGGACAGCTGCTGGCACTGACGCAGTGCTAAGCTAGCTGCATGCAATACAGACACGCTAGCTAAAATGCTACAGAGGCAGCGCTCCGTTTCCCTCATGCTGAGCCGTCTCAAAACTGTCGGTACAAATAGTGCACAACACAGATGCGTACCCCCCCCCCCCAAAAAAAAAAAAAAAATAAATAAATAATCAATCCCTGCCAAGCCAAGTAATCTAGGGTAAACACTGGAGTTGTAGATGTACATGCAATGGCAGCACAGTGGTGCAACTGGTAGAGCTGCTGCCTCTCAGCGAGCAGGTCCTTGGTTCAAACCCCGGTCCAGGGGCCTTTCTGGGTGGAGTTTGCATGTTCTCTCCGTGCATGCGTGGGTTTTCTCCGGGTACTCCGGTTTCCTCCCACAGACCTAAAAACATGCATGTTAGGCTGATTGGCAACTCTAAATTGTTCCTAGGTGTGAGTGAGAGAGTGAATGGTTGTTTGTCTCATTTGTCTCTATGTGTCCCTGTGATGGACTGGAGACATGTCCAGGGTGTACCCCGCTTCTCGCACAGTGATTGCTGGACATGGGCACCGGCGACCCACGTGACCCAAAACGGAAGAAGCAAGTAAAAAGATAATGGATGGATGCAATGAGTACTTCCTGAGTGATTGAAGTGTTTTCAGATTAAATGATTTGAATGTATCGTTTACATGGGCACAAAAGTTCACGACGAGCGTTTACACGCAGCGGGCTTTTATTCTGAACAGAAGTACTGAATTACTCAGAGTGGCACACTTTCCTTAAAAAAAAAAAAAAAGCACACAAAAGAAAAAGTTCTACTTCTGGGATGAACATAAACAAACCTGAGCGCCCAAAATGGACCCGCGCCAGGTTTTAATGACGGTGGAGGCGTTGCTGCACTCCCTGATGGAGCTACAGGTGATATACATCATTTTGAGCTCTTTCAAAGTTACTATTAGAAATGTTGTGTCGCTCACCGACCAGTTTTACTTCCCCGACATGCTAATATTATTAGCATTAGCCAGGCGGAAATACATGATGTCGCACATGCACAGTCAGGTCAGTTTTTCACTATTGGAATAAAATGATCAGATTAAGTGTTTACATGCGCACCGTTCGGATTATGAATCGGCATAAACCTCTTGTCTCATTCTGATTGCAAGTTATTTCGGATCGAGCTGAAACAACAAAAAATAATCCGAATGGGGCGTTTACATGACGCATATTTATTCCGAATGGCTGTTTAATCTGATTACTTTTGTCCATGGAAACATAGCTAATGAGATGTTTAGACAGGGATAAAGACATGATCAGCAATGGGCAATAAAGAGCAGATGATAGTGAAAGACTACATTATTTAAATTAGTGCTTGAATTGTTAACAAAGTTTACGTCCTCTTTAACCACCATCACAAACCTGTTTCCACAAAACCCCATCCTATTCGTTCACTTTATTTTTAAGGCATTCTGCTCACATTCATTCAGTTCTGCAGCACTTAGCTCAAGTCCATTTCCTTTTTTTTTTAACTTCCTCCAACATCAAACACATCAGTTGTAATTTGGCAGAAAGTCGTTATCTGCTCAGACATGCTCTCTTCCCATGGCTGACCCAGAACATCGTCTAACGCATCTTCTCCACAGGGAGCTGTGGACGTGGGGGCCGGCGTGGTCTGACAGCAAAACAAGCCCCGCGAGGCTTCACGGTTCTTCCTCGGGGACCTCTTGTCTCTTCCCTCTGCTTCATTACCATCGTCCTCTTTCTTTCTCGTCTCTTTCATCTGCAGTCCGTCGCTGGCTCCGAGCTGCTGTCATCCGGGAATATAGCGAACGAGGGTGGGAGGCTGCAGACAGAGAATGGAATGGATATGGGAAAAGGCAGAGTAAACATGTCAAAGAACTTGAGCCTTTGTTAATCATAAACTGTGCACCAAAATAACAAAACATGCTGCAAGACAGAGATTAGTCTTCTCCAACACCAGTGATTCTGTCAAAGACAGGGTTAACTTGAAGCTGCTTATTACAACCAATAAAGTATTTGTAACAAACCAATATATGATGCTATATTTGCATTATATTTGCTAGATATGTTTCATAATTCATTGTATGACTCAATCAGTCATAGCCGCAAAGGTCTGTGGAGTCAGCAGCCCAGAAGTGACAAGATAAATCTCTTCTATTCGTCTTCAAAGGAGAGAGGCCAATAAAGATGTTCAGACAAATCTCTCCACTTTATCTTAATTGTCAGAGTAAATGGGAGGGAGAGCCATTCCACTTTATGATCACCTATTTTCTCTCTAATGGTGTTTATGAAAACATGGGGATAAACAAATTAGAGCAGATGGTCTGGATAAGACACAAATGCACACAAAGACACACAAAGACACACACACACAACTTTATTTACGCAGTTCAGAAGTGTGTTAGTAATTCAAGTGAAATATTCGACAATATCCTTCATTGTTTCAAAATACAGAGTGAAGTATAATGATGGCTGCACAGTTTCAGGAAGAAAATGTACAACTTTTGTGAATACAGCTAAATATACCGTAAACACGAGACGGAGACATCGCGTCTCAGTGAGATTACCTGCAGAAACAAAGGTAGCAGCACAACTTCACCAGGTGAAAGAACAAAAGGAGGAAGTTCAAAACTGCTGAGGCTGTGGATGTTTTCAGAAAGACAGCGATGTCACTGATGGCGAGACCCGTCACCATGGAAACCAAACTTTATTTTATTCTACTGGACAGTCTTTGAGATCTGAGAATGTTAAACTTCGATTTATCAAACCTGAGCACAGTTTTTTCACATTATTTCATCTTAAATTAGTAAAATCTTACAGACGGAGCAGCATTTGATGATCTTTGACCTGAGGCAGCGACTCCACAAACACGCCTGACTTGTACACACGAAAGCTGCCTGACGTCCTAAAATTTTAAATATCTAATAATCAGTCTTGCCTAAAAGAAATGCCCAAGTTTATTTTCTAAATATGTTCTTTTGAATAATTGACTTCTAACCCTAATAGGTTGTAGAATATGTAGCTCGTTGAACTTTTATGTGTCATCTTTGTTTTTTGTGGTTGTTGTTGTTTTTGTTGGGGTATAAACAGAAAAATAAATCTCAGCTTGATATTGGATTGGCTACCTATATTCTTTATTGTATCGAATAAAAATCAAGTGAGCTACAATTATTTCAATCTATTTTGATCAGGCTCGACAGCAACATGCCACAAAACTTGCATTTATTTTGTTGAAAAAGTTTGATTTTACTTGGAAAATAAAACGTGAACGTATTTTGAGTCAGTTTGTGGGACATGATCTATTTCAAGATAATTAGCAATTGTGTTTTTCTTGGTTTTGTTCCGAGTATATAGAGATTAATACACTGAATTTTGTTATGTTTTATGACGGAGCTAAATATATCAGACTGTAATAACACAATTTTGTTGACAATGAAAACGAGAATATCCACCGATTTGTTGGGCAGATATACGAAACCAATTCAACGGTGTCACTGGGCCCGCACTAAGAAACTGCAGCTAATTTATTGTTTTCTCGTTTATTGAGGGCAGCGTTCCCAGCATGCTCCTCTGTGGTGTCTCTGAGCTCTAACAAGCTCACACCTTCTTTAAACACACAGATCAGCTCAAACACATATAAATAAAGCAAGGCAGACGTGCTCACCTTTAATTGTGTGTTTTCTAGTTACTTTCTAATGCACACACACACACACACACACACACACACACACACTGCCTGGAAGCAGTCTTATCGCCAGACTCTCATGCGCCCCCAGACTCCCCTAATCAAGACAAACTCCAGCCCTCACCCCTCCCCAAAAAACCCACCCTATCATAACCTCCTCTCATTCCTCACCCTCCTTCCCCTAGTCCCATTCCCTCCCCCTGATGGCCTTCTGTGGCTGTTGGGCCGCACAGGGTCCCTCTGTAATTGGTTTAGACATAATTTACTGCCCACTTGGTAATGTAGCATTTCAGCATCTGATAAAAATCATATCAAGTCACAGCGTTTGGCCGCCGCAGCTTGAAAGGGACTCATTGTAATCATTTAGATACCAGAAGAGGTTCCTGTTCTCCTTCACTCAGCTCCATTCCCCCCTCCACTCTCAGTTCTGCTGGTTCCCAGTTGGACGGCTAAAACATAAACTGATATGTTCACATTTATGTGCATATATTTTACTCTCAAGTAAAGCTCCCAGATGACAGTTCCCTGTTTTCTCCCTCTGCAGGCTGTTTTCAAGGGTCAAGGCAAAGCTCTGAAACCATAATTGTGGCGGCTGTTACTCGCTCGACTTCTCATGGTAATGTTCTTGTTTCCTTTTATTTTATGTTTTGAAACAAGACAAAAGGAAGAAAAAAGAGCTTTTGTCAGAGAGGGAAATATGGGGGCAGAGAAAAAATGTTTTAGCCAAAAAGCGAAAACTGGAAAATTCTGTTATAGAGAAACTAAATAAGGAAAATGCATCAGAACATCCTGTCATAAAATAAGTCAATATTTAATTCTGCACAAGCTGCTTGGCAGATATATCAAAATAAATCCAAATGAAACTTTATTTTATAATAACAGAAAAAAACTGTATTAAATATTTTGTTCTTCATGACTTTGCCCAAGAAGCTAAACTAAAAGGTTAAAGCTAAAAGAACAGTAGATAAACGCAAAAAATACAAAACAGCTAAACATAAGCTGAAAGTCAAAAGTCACACAAAGCTAAAGCATAACAATGGCTAAAAGCTAAAAATAGCAAAATAGTAGTGAAGCAAAAAGCTAAAACTAACAAAAAGCCAACTAAAAGCCAAAGTGGAAAACGCATAGCTAAAAGTGTTTAAAGGCAAGATTGAATCTAAAAACAAAAAAAGCAACAAGTCTTGATAAAAGTATGAAAAAAGCCAATTTAGAAGCTAAACGTCAGAAGTGGCCAAATAAAAGCTAAAGTACCAAAAAGCTGTTTTGAAGGAGAAGTAACAAAAAGCTGTTTAAAAACTGGATGTAGAAAACACCGTCTGAAAAATATTCTGAAGCACATTTTGAAGAGAACGTTGTTTTTTTTTCACCTATTATAACAAATTGAAAAAAATCTATTTTTAGGGGGGAAAATATTTGTAAACAAATTTATAAAAATATAAAAGTTACAAAAATCAAAAGCTTTAACCATCATCTCCTGGTTACGTGGATCGTTTTGATATTTAAATGTTTAAATAGCGCCAGGTATGCCAAAGTAGTTAGAATTTGGAAAATATACAGAAACAATATATATATAAAAAAAAGGAAAACAGTTGTGTTAACAATAACATTATTAAACATTTAAGGTCCACAAATAATGTCTGAAACACAATAATTCAGCAAAAAATAATGTTCATTCATGAAATATATTGTTATAATAGCTTCTTTTTTATATATTTAAAAGTAAATTTGGATTCAAACTTCACCATGTCAAGCTCCAAAGCTGACAGGATATTGAGATAATTGGAGAGATGGATGAGGATATGAACTTTGGGCTCAATTGCATGTGAAAGAACATTTCTTCCAAGCTTATGAGAGCGGAAAGGAGAGTTATGAAGCAGCTAATCCAATGATAACAATTATCACTCCTTAGCGTGCAGATTTTATGTATTTTTATTAAAGCGGGAATAATTATCACCAGTAACACCATGCTGTAAACACTTTTCCTTTAGTCTTATCAAAAACAAAAATGTTTCACCAAGAAAATCTACAAGAACTAATTTTAAATACTGTTTTCCCTTTAAGAGGGAATGATTAGGATCAAAATGTCCACCCACCCACCGAGCTGAAAGGAGAAAAAAAATCCCCCTCTGCTGGCAGAGGAGAAGGAAATTTAGTGGACTCCGTTCCTATTTCCAGGTCTTCAAGGAGATAGCTATAAGGGCACAATTTGCCATGTGTTTTATGAGCGGCACTAAATCTGGGTTTTATCAGTGCTAGGGAAAATTCCACTCCTCTTCTTGGGTGTCATTAACATTTGGAGCAATCACCACACAAGTCCATCTGCTCGCTTCAGGACTCATCTGCTCCCTGCCCCATGCATGAAGGAAGAAGGCTCGCGGCTGAGGAAAGATCTGAACATTAAACAGAGTCCTTGTGCGTACGAAGGTTCAGATAAGTCTGGAAGAGGCAGTCATGCTCAGAGAGAGATTCATCACTTTACTGCAACAGGTCAAATGTCTCAAAATGGGATTCTGCAAAAAAAAAGTTTGTGCACAAATAATATCTAACCTGCTGCAGATAGCTTGTTGTATGATCTCTGTTTGAAATAAATAGTTTAATTCTGACCACGCTGACGAGCTAATGGTTAGTTTGGACATGGCCAAAGACAAAGTGGATTGCTGCCGTCTTAAAACGATTTTCATCTGAAAAATGTCAGCGTGATCCCTTTTAAAAACATTTTCACTGCCAATAATTTAGTATTACATTGATATTCTGGCAGAAATACAGTAGTCCCTCGATTATCACCGAGTTTACATTCCAGACACCACCATAGGTGAAAAACCGCAAAGTAGGAAGGCGATTTTTATTTTAGTATTTATATATATTTTAAGGATTTATAAACCCTTCCCACATTCTTGCAATGTTATAAACTTTTAAACCTACATAATTTTAACAACATACGTACAGTATATGTACTGTACAATACTGCAAAAATGTATATGGGTACTCACCAGCTCTGCAGACCAGCAGCTCAGTTTTGGTCAGGCTCGGGTCTGGTTCTGCAGACCTATCCTGTCCACCGCCCCGTCCAGGTTGATGTGCACATGGATAATTGAGCTTCAGGAAGCTTTAGGATTATTTGTGACTTTCCTGCCAGTTCTTCATAGATAGTGTAGATTTGCATTGCAAAACTTTCCTTCCATTTTGGTGGAAAGCAGTGGCTGGAAGCACTGTTAGCTTCTGGGCAGTGTAGTTCTTTTCACTTGTGTTACAGTGTAGGCTTATGGGAAGAAAACTACAAAAATTGCAGCACCTGTCCAAAGTTTTTTTTTTTTCTTGTTAACGTTTTATCCCCGTCCCAATCACACGAGTACAGTTGTCCTTCACTTATTGAACCCGCCCGCAATAAGTGAAATTCCGCGAAGTAGCAAAATTATATTTATTTTTGTATTTATATATATTTTAAAGATTTAGAAACCCTTCCCACACTCTTGCAATATTCTAACCTCTTAAACCTACATCATTTTAACAACATACGTACAGTGCTGTACAGTAGTCCGTCGCTGCTTCGCGGTTCGTTTTCGCGGACTCGCTCTATTGCGGTTTTTCAAAGTAAGATTGGACATGACACAAGATTGGCTTATTGATGGATGAGCTGCACAATCAGCATGGAATTTTAATTTAAAATGAATAATTTTAAATTATTTAGCACCTGCTGCTGCTTTGTGCAGCCCACACTGCAGGAGAAACTTCCTCCTCTGTCAGTTCTGCAGCGAAGAAGTGGGCGTGGCCAAGAGTGCAGCGTGCAGCCAAAGGCAGAGAGCTGAGTTCATGACATGCTGTGCTCTTTTAGCACGTTTAGCATTGTACTATTCCTACTTCGTGGTTTTTCGTGGTTTACCAGCCGGGCGGGTGGTGGGGGGTCGGTTGGGGGGTTGAGGGAGCTGACATCCACAGGTTTGATCTGCGACACATGAAAGGTCGGGTGGACCTTCATGGAGGAGGGCAGACGGAGCCTCACAGCAGAGGGATTTACGATTCTCTCCACGGGAAAAGGCCCGATGAACCTAGGGGAGAGTTTCCTCGGAAAGTCCTTTAACTGAATATCTCTGGTGGAGAGCCATACCTTCTGTCCTACTTGATACGAGGGTGCGGATGAACGGTGCCGGTCGGCAAACCTTTTGTTCCGGTGGGCGGTGCGCATTAAGGCTCTTCTGGTCTGGTTCCATATCTTGCGACAACGTCGGAGGTGGTGTTGGACGGAGGGGACCAAGGCTTCAGGTTCATCGTTGGGGAACAAGGGAGGGTTGTAGCCTAGTGAAATTTCAGAGGGAGAAAAACCAGTGGCAGAGGAGGTGTGACAGTTGTGAGCATATTCGACCCAAGGTAAGTGTTTGCACCAGGATGTGGGATTGTTATTGATGACACAGCGTAATGACGTTTCAAGTTCTTGGTTACACCTTTCGGATTGACCATTAGACTGGGGGTGATGACCAGAAGTGAGACTAACCTTAGCTCCAAGGGTAGTACAGAATGCCTTCCAGACCTGAGAAATGAACTGGGGTCCACGGTCCGACAGGATGTCCAGGGGGATGCCGTGAAGGCGAAAAACGTGGGTGACCATCAGCTGAGCGGTCTCCAAAGCGGTGGGTAATTTAGGTAGAGGGACGAAGTGTGCAGACTTGGAAAATCTGTCAATGATAGTAAGAATGACAGTGTTGCCTTCAGAGGGCGGGAGACCAGTGACGAAGTCCAGAGAGACGTGTGACCAGGGACGACTTGGGATGGGTAAAGGCTGAAGGAGACCGGCAGGCTGTTGTACGACTTTATTCTTTATGGCTTTAATTTTTTTTTTCTTAGCGTGGCCCTAAAGCTCTGTCGTAAATACATGTAAGAGCATGTGTAAATATTTTTCTTCTAGATTCAAAAACTTTTCTAAAATAGACTCTAATGTTTCTTTTAAATCATTTAACATAACTAATTGTCTGAAATCTTGTCTTCTTTAAATTCAAATTCATTTCTAAAATCTTCTATTTCCTTGGCCTTTAAATACCACAAATATTAAGGAAGAAGCGTGTAAAGATAATGGATGGAAATAATATCCCCTTGAGACAATTTGTTCAACTTTAGTTGTATTTTTTCTAACACATAAACTTCTAAAGCACATTAACCCTCATAGGAACTTAAGAGCTTTAGTTTTAAGACTCTAATGGGTTTGTTTTATGTCTTCACTCACCAGGCTTAAGCCAGATTTCATGGTGGAATTGACCACAAACCACCATTTGGTCTACTCAACCTGTCGTTGGAGGAGGATGCCAGAAAGTCATGGTTGGGGTGTTTGAGGGGCCACCCGCGGTGCGCAGGCAGCAAGACCCTGAGCTGAGTCGAGTGTTAGCTGAGGTTAACTCTTGTCTGTTTGGTGTTTGCATGCTGCAAAGAAGTTGCTCACAATGCTCCAAATCTCAGCGACCACAGGGCCGCCATCCAGGACTAAGCCATTAGTACTCATTGTGAAAAGTGTTTTAAAGTGCTTGCTAAATCAAAGGCGCACTCACATTTTCTAAGGAGGAAAGACTTGGAAGTAAATAAGGTGGTTTTCCTCTTCACTCCAAAGTAAATAAGATAGAAAACTGCTTCCATCTACTTTGGAGCTCGGTCGTCTGGGTTCTATTTGCGCTGCAAGCTATTAGCCATCTTGCACCATCACATTTATAACCATATGCACAGATGAAAGGTATTGTATGGATAAAAAAGACAAAAAAAAAAAAAAAGGAGACCCAAAGCCTTGTTTAGCTGAAATAACAAAAAAGGGGGATTTTCAATGCATGTGGTTATCAGGTTAAACGCTCAACCTGTGACTTGATAGTTTTAACAGCTTAATAACACATACAAAAGGGCAAAACTAAGCTCAATTATGTGGGACTGCGGGAAAAAAGTGCAATCTGTTCACAGGACTACAGGACTGGAAACAATTTCAGTAACCAAGCAGCAAGTTAAGTGTTTTATATCGCTTTGGTTCATTTGACGCAGTGCTTGGAAATCAGATCAGGTGTCCTGGGCAGACATTAATTCTATCTAATACGTTTCAAAACTGTCTAATGAAATAATTAACGCATAGTTCTGCCTCTTAAGCCTCTCCTGCTGTCGGTGGAACGTCGCCAAGCTTTAGTAATCCCCCTCACCATACAGGAAACATAAATGAAACAGTATATTACTCAGCACTATGGTCCTGACATCATCATTCCACAGGTCACTCTGTGCACACAAGAGCGTGCACTTGATAAGACTTACAACCACTTAACAGGCTTTTTAGTGGTTTTAAGCATCTGTCAGGTGTCAAGTGCAGCCCCTTTGGCTTCAAACTGAAAACTCGCAGCTCGCCTCAACCACCAAAAACTCACCCTGATGTGGAGCCGTGAGGGATTAACTTCAGACCAATAACATGCAATTAGATTCATTTTCACCGCTAAGCCTATTAGGCCGCAGCCGAGCAGTCAGTGGTCTTGCTTTAGCTGAATTTAATTGTGTTTTTAATGCCCAGTGAGCTGTGTGCTGCGGGGGAGAGGGGCGGACAGACACTTGTAAAGCCACACCTTGAAGGGTGATGAGGTGATCCGGGCTCTGAGGCAGAGCCGTGCCGCCTCCGAGGGGGAGAACCTCTTCAAACTGAAAAGTGAAACTGACGGTGGCTCTAATCGTGTCACTTTGTGCTTTTCATGGTCTCAGTAATCTTGTTACACAATGATAAAGACGTGTCTTGTACTCCCTGCACCGTTCACTGCAGACCCTTTGTGTAAATGTAGATTTATCTATTATTTTTGGCTGAGTGGCTCCCTCACTTATACAAGAAAATAAAATATGTTAAACAAATATTATGATAAATGACATTTATAAGTTTGTTGTTTGTACACATTAAAATTTTGGACGGTTCAAAATGTTTGTTGTCCAACATCTGTGTCTTTACACGTTTCCTGATTGTAAAACTTCAAGGTGCCATTTAAAAAACAACTTTATATTCATGCATGTGAAGCTGTACAGGTATTTGAAAAGCCCGTTCCGTGTACAGAAAGTTCTTGAAACTGCCATTGAAGAGCCTCACCTGTTCTATGTAAAATATACAGCATTTATTAAAATGTGTTATCTTTGCTTTTAAGATAATTTAATGGATGGTCCAATTTGATTCAGCGTCCACTGGCCAAAGAACTTAGTAATATTTATGCAAAAGTTAAAATCTAAGTGTAACGCTTGTGTTCATGATCGCTTTCTACTTTTTCCAAAGATGGACAAGATGCCTTCTGACAACTTAATCCAAACTGTCAGATTTTTGTGTGCTGCCATGTCGCATACACTCTCTGGGGATGTGCCCTCGATGCAAACTCACAAGAAGAACGTTACACTGGCAATCAACATGGCTCTATTTTTAAGCCTCAAACAAATAATAAGTGAAAAGTGGAAAATATGTGTATTAGTACATGCAGCAGCAGCAATGTAAGAATTACAGCAATAAGAAAAATTCCAACACATAAAAAATGTAACTGAAATGTATTTTTATAGTTTAATCAGTGAAATGAACAATTCATTGCACATGGAGGGGCGGGACTCTAAAAATGTCCTTCAGTCTGCCACTAGGGGGCACTCATTATTTGTGGCTTCAACTTCCAGCTTCCTGTCCTGTCTCTAGTTCAACTATACTGAAGCTCAATGAAGGAAAGACAAACTGGAACATTCATTCATTTGGCCTAGAACAAACTGGTGACTGAAGGGTTGCTAAATTAACTCACAGTTGGAGGAGAAAGGTTTTATTTGCAGAACGCTGTGGTGAAAGCTCTGAAAACATAACTATGTCCCACACGCATCATTAAATATTAATGTAAACCAATGCAAATAAAAGCTGAAATCAGGGTCTCATGTTTAAATAAAGTTCTGAAGCACAGACCTATTGAACAAAGTGTGCCAAAATGTTTTCAACTCCCATACTTGTTTGTGCAAGTAATGTGTTATGGATTCATGTGGTGCTTCGACGCATTTAATTCTATACAGTGCATGCAGATTTAATTACAAGTTCAAATGCTTAACAAGATAACTGGTTTGCAGAGTTATGATGACGGCACCACCCGAGTAATGACTGCCAATCAGTGTGTCAATAAATAGCGCTCACTTTCTTCAGGTGAACACAACAATGTCAGCGCACTGTGCATCAAGTCCTAGCAGGCGAAGGAGTTTGCAACTCTAACTAGAAAAAAGTTCAATGTTTAACCCAATCCAACATGTTATATTTAGAATTTGACACCAATAGCACACTTTGTTTTTTTGAAAGAGGCAAAAAAGAACCATGGTGTTTTTAAAAGAACCTTTATTTGTCAGATCTTACATTCAATCCACTTTGCTCACCTGTTAATACAGACAACTTTCTATAGTGTAGTCTTTTCTTTATCACCTTCACATTCAAGCACAGATGAGCCCGTCAGGAGCAATGTAGGTTTTATACTGTATACAAATGAATAAATGACTTGTGTTTCAGGGGTCAGAAGTGATTTGAGCACACAACAAGCACCCATCGTTTTGAAACAAGGAGCTGAATCATTTAAGAAAAACCTTCTGAAGCCAATTTCTCTTCTGTTCCTCTGCCTTTTGTCCAACACTCATTTACACTCGATAGCACAATTACAGTACAGAATCCATTTCTCATCAGGTGATGAAACACACCTGCCAGTACGTTTGAATGAAGAACACTGAATCATGCATGCATGAACATGAAAATGCACCTGAATGGTGAGAATCCTAGGAGGAGAGAAGACAAGATTGTCGACCGCCACTGAATAAAGTGCTTCAGAAACAAACGTGACAAGAAGCTTCATGAAGCCACCCAGTCAGAAACCATGTTTAAAACCATACTGGATTGTTTATTGTCCAGAGCTGAGTGTGTTTTTATGATCCTGTGTACAGACCATGACACCAGTCTGGGTCGACCCAACAAAACGCTGCTATTAAAAGTAGATCGCTCCGCTCGTCACGAGCCCAGCGAACACTCAGAGAGGCTTCGAGCCTCACGCAATCCAATCAGAACAAAAACAAACATCCTTAAACAGCAAAACCTCATCACCCCACACCCCCAGACCCTCGCTCCAGCTTGAAACTCTTCTTGATGACTGAGCAAACAAATTTCAACATCTTTACTGTTTGGTGTTTGGGGGGGCGGGGGGGATTAGTAATCATACATCGGCCCCGTTGTTGTTATATGTCTCTGCAGTGAGAAGGAGGTGTGGGACTGGAGGAGGGGGGGTGGGGGTTTACTGAAAACATAATTGGCATGGCCCCCATGACACTGTCTATCAGATTGTGCTGTCCTCTTCTCTGTGTATTGTGGGGCCCCTGCAATGTTTCATTAAACAAGGAGCAGAGGCCTCCGAGGAGATGTTTGTGCAGCCTCAGTGGCTCCAGCACACAGCGAGGAGCGTATGGCAAGCCCTTTTAACATAAAATCGAGTAGTCTGACTATCTGTAGTTACATTCTAGATATCTTAAATTGAGTTTTGACTAGGCACAATTACATTTTGACTAGTCAGAATGCTAATTTAAGATATCTTGAATTACATTTTGACTAGTCAGAATAACAATTCAAGATATCTTGAATTACATTTTGACTAGTCAAAATGTAATTCAAGATATCTTGAATGACGTCACTTTATTTGTCATTTGAAGGGTCAAACATCCGTAATTACAATTCAAGATATCTCGAATGTAATTATGACTAGTCAGAATGACACTTTTAGATATCTTGAATTAAGAAATGACGCGTAGGACCCGCGGCTGCAACTTAGCTGTTCAAACAACTGCCTGCAGAATTTTGAGTGGCTGCAATGGCGCTAGCTGTTCTGGACAACATTGTTAGAAAATGCCACAACTTCCTGTGGCTCTAGTGTTAGACAGTGAGGAAAATGGCTCAGTCTCTGCGCTGTTGTTTTTGTTCAGTTCCTGGTTGTTCTTGTGGGGCAAGAAAACAACCGTATCTGTCCTACCATGCTTTACTGCGCTCTCACAGCCTGCTTGAGTCACCATAATTAGTCAGTGTCTTACCTGAGAGAAGACTGACTGGCTTTTGGATTTTTGTATGTGAATGTGAGCCCCATGTTTGTTTGTTTTGCAATTCTTAAGTATTATTCATATTTATTTTTGTTAATTTCATATTTATATTCCAGGTTGAAGGTGACAGTTGAGACTCGTGTAGTTCCGTTCCACAGTGCTTACTTGTAAACAAACCCAAGTGTCTTTTCTGTGTATAAATGATGTCCTTGGGTGAAAGTCCTAAGGTTGTGTTGCAGTAAGTTTATAAAATAAAAATAACATCCATACCCAAGCTTGTCACATGTATGTAAATTGTTCTAGTGTTACGTACTTACCGGTAGATAGTTTGTTTTGAATTATTTTAAACATTCTTCAATTAAAACACACTTGAGCAGCATACTGTACTGTTTTTTTTATTTGTGGATTGATTCAGTTGAATTACAAGGAAAACAAGTCCACTTACAATATCTAGTAAAAACAAAAAACATTTAACTATTTAAGTTAACATTTTATAACCATACACTATAAATTGATAGTGGATTATAGATATTTTATCAAATTATGTAATTTCAAATTAAATAAATTGGCACATTTGTGTATTTTTCATGAATAACTATTTACAGTATTTACATCTAAAAAGTTAAGTCTGGTCCTCTGGACATTCAAAAAACCAAAACAAACAAAAAAAAAGAAGAAGGTAGAAATGTTTCGTCTTTCATCCGAAAGGCTTCTTCAGTCTGAGGTGCTGCTCAAAGTCAAAGTCACTTTTATTGTCAAAAACTGCAACATGTACAGGACATACACAGGATTGAAATTACATTTCTCTCAGACCCCGGTGCAACAATAACCATTTAACATTAAAACATTTATTAAACATAAGCATAAAATGAAGTAATAAATGGTTCACACATTTACACATGGTTGTCAGCAGCAAACTGGTTGATCCACTCTGAGAAGGTGCTATTTAAGAGACTGAGCTGAAAACAGCTCCTCAGACTGAGGAAGTCTCTTGGATGAGAGACGAAACGTTTCTACATTTTGTGTGTGTTTGTTTTGTTGTTTTGCTTTTTGAATGTCCAGAGGACCAGACTTAACTTTTTTTTAGATTTTCCTACCTGGATCATTGAGCAGCATCAAGATACAGTATTTACAGTGATTCACACAGATTGAGACTGATTAAAAATATGAAGGAACAAAAGGGTGATTTATAAATTTTATGTTTCTTGCTGCATTGATATAAACACATGGATGAAGGTGTTGAAGTAAAACATGTCCAGTTTAGACTTCATCTGATCAATCAATCAATCAATCATCAATCCATTCATCACACCATACCCGTTCAACAGTTATTGTTTAGTGTACCCCCTGATCATCTGAGCTGCCAGTGCTGTCAGCAGACTCCTCTTCCGCACTTCCTCTGTAAGCAACACGGAAAGTGGAAACAGCTAGCAGTAAGCCTTGGTTGTTTAAGCTGTACCCACGCGGGACATCTGGACTGCTCCCTGGTTCTGGCCTGTACTTCATGTGACACTTGCAGAGACTGAAGGTGCATAAGCTGATCAAGTGTGGACACAAAACACATGTTGGGAAGACTATGCAGCATCGAAGGAAGAGCAGGGAGGTCTGGAGCCATGTGGTGCAGAATGATGCTACACAGGACTTCTCAAGTGGGCACTGGTGAGACCTCAGTGAGCCCTGTGGCACAGGCCCAAGTCTGGATGGTACCAGCTCCAAAGCTGAGAGACCATCTCTAGGATAAGTGTGATAAGTGGTTGAGACGCCAGCTGGTGCTGTTTTTCTCCCGATGCCAGGATGTTAGGATCTGGAAGTGGTCCTACAAACACACGAGTGACAGAATCACAATAAGTTTTGACAAAGGAAACATGGACATAAAAACATTAACCCAAAGGTTATACCTGTGAAAGCTCTGTAAAGCGTGGAGTGCAAACATCTTTTCACCACAGTTTTGGGCTTTCGCACCACCACCACCTCGCTGGCAGGTTCAGGATGGATTCCCTTACAAGAAATAAACATAAAAATACATCAAAATAAAAAATAAATAAATGTAAAGAGACAAATGAGCAATTTGGTAGGACACAATGAGACAGATCTGAGAGTTAAGATTTTTACTTAACTTGCAAATATTACTAAGTCATAGAGGTTGAACCTGCATTATTCATTACCTACAAAAACAAACAATTCTAAACAAGTTAGGAGAGAAAAATATATTTGACACAAGTAATATTGAGACTATGACAAATTTCACATGGCACTAATAATATACAGGTGGGAAAGTTATTACAATTGTTGTTATGAGAATCATAACCATCATATACTAAATAATATAACAGAAAAGAATGTGTTCCACTCTTATTTTATTTTTTTACCTGTGTTCTTTGTCTGTGCCTTCTTTGTAAATCTCTTGTGCGGGCCAGTACAGGAGGACCAGTTGGCAGCTGGAGTTGGGAGTAGTGGGCAGTCTGGTAAAAAAAAAAGTGCAACTACATGGTTACAAAAACCTTTACCAGCTGCACTTCTACAGAAATAAGCCAACATTTCTTTTTTCAACACCCAGTGAGATCTAAAATAGATCTGATTTTAGCACACACACACACATATAATTAATACTTGTTATAACATATTTAGCTTTAAACAAGTAATATATTGTATAATAGATTGATTCACTTAACACATCAACTTACAGATATACACAGCACGCTACATACACATAAACATATGTTTGGCACTAATGGAACCTCATAAAAATATAATTAAAGATTTTATATCATGTCTGTCTCAAACGCTCCAAATAAATGTAGCACACTAAATTAGGCTTCTTTATCACGATGTTTATGCGCTTCATATGTTGTAGCTAACGGTTAGCTTGCTAAGCTACGTCTTTTCTTACCTTGACAGCTGTGGAGATTTTCTTCATGGAAGAACTTTTATCCTTTCACGTTTATTAGTTCGAGAATTCGCCGCTGCGATTTCCTCCTCAGCAGCGAAAGAAAAGATTGGCAAATTAAGCAAAGATGTTGAAAAGAGAGACATTTCTCCTTAGTGCAAAAACTCGCAAAGCAGGAAGTGTCGGTTTCCGGTTGTCGTGAAAAAGACGTCGCAAAAGAGTATTCTTGTTGCAGATACAATAAATAATCCGAGCTGCCGCGCTAAAAATCATGTTAAAAATACGAGCGTTGTGTTGGACTGACCTGATTTTGCAGATTATAAAATAAAAAGGCTACAATGCTTTATGATTTTTCCGCCAAAATGCTACGTAAATCTGTGACGTTTTGACTAGTCAGAATAACAATTCAAGATATCTTGAATGTCATTCTGACTAGTCAAAATGTGAATTCAAGATATCTTAAATAGAAAAGCCGTCTACATGATAAAATATTCAAGATATCTTGAATTCATTTTGAGATATCTTAAAAGGAATTTTGACTAGTCATAAGTACAGTTCTAGATATCTTTAAGTTAGTTTTGCCTAGTCGTTATTTGCTTTCAAGATATCTACAATTTAATTTGCACTAGTCAAAACTTCATTTGTGATATCTACAAATACATTTAAGATATCTTGAATAATGACGTAATTTAAGATATCTTTAATTGTAATTATGACTAGTCAGAACTAAAAGTGAGATATCTTGAAAGCAAATAATGACTAGTCAAAATTAACTTAGAGATATCTAGAACTGTATTTTTGACTAGTCAAAATTCAGTTCAAGATATCTTGAATTGAAGCCTCCATACAACTCAATGGTAAATCTGACGTCATTATGACTAGTCAGAATGTAATTAGAGATATCTTAAATGAGTATTTTGACTAGTCAAAATGTAATTCAAGATATCTTAAATAACCAATATGTCTAGTCAAAACTCAGTTTCAGATATCTGGAATGTAAGCGTGGTGAATCCTATTTTATGTTAAAAGGGCTTGCCATAGGAGCGCGCCTCGTCATCGCAGCCTCAAACCCTCAGGGCTGCAGCTACAAATGCAGAAGAACCCGCTCCAGCTTCAACCCAGAGTCCTTGACAGGAAGCATTGTGAGAAAGTTGATTAAAAGAATGGCTACTTGACAAAAGGCCTAGTTTCAGGGCGATTGCTTTGCAATTTCTAACCCTGTTAAAATTATTATTATTATTAGTAGTAGTAGTAGTAGTAGTAGTATTTGTAGTAGTAGTAGTAATAATAGTAGTAGTAGTAATAATAGTAGTAGTAGTAGTAGTAGTAGTAGTAGTAGTAGTAGTAGTAGTA
>NC_056504.1:7840591-7848091 GCF_014905685.2 Nematolebias whitei
TAGTAGTAGTAGTAGTAGTAGTAGTAGTAGTAGTAGTAGTAGTAGTAGTGTTATTATCATTATAGTTTCACATTTTTTATAGGTTTGAGTTCAAATTTATATTTTATTCATTAAACATGGTGTCACAATGAAAGTAGTTCATCAATCAAAATGTATGTTTTGAACTGGGAGTGGTAACTTCAGGGCTCCAGGCAGCTAAATTATTCAAATTCAACTTGAGGGGTTATAATTACATGCATGTTTTAGAAAGAACAGTGTATATACATTACAGACAGTTTTGTTACAAACATTCAAAAGAAGATTTTATTTTCCAGCCACACAAACAACACCACCAGCCTGATGAAGAAAGCTCATCAGAGACTCTACTTCCTCAGGCGGCTGAGACGAGCTGGTCTGGGAAGCTCAGTCCTCACCTCCTTCTACAGGTGTGCAGTGGAGAGCATCCTGTGCTCCAGCATCAACGTGTGGCATGGAGGCTGCACAGCTGCAGAAAGAAAAGCTTTGCAGAGAGTGGTGAAGGCTGCACAGAAGATGTTGGAGTCAGTCTCTCCACCATCACAGACATCTACACCTCCAGATGCAGGAAGAGGGCCACCTGCATCATGAAGGACCACACTCACCCAGCACACACACTTTTTGCCCCGCTCCCCTCAGGAAGGAGGTTGAGGAGCATTAAGTGTAGAACCACTAGACTGAGGAACATCTTCTACCCTGAGGCTGTTAGACTCATGAATCTCTAACCAGAATAATCACTGTGAAAAATCACATCATGTTGCTGCTGATCTGTTTCATGTTGCTGCTGATCTGTTTCAATGTTGATGTGTTCATGCGTGCTCATCTGCTCACACAGCCTCATGTTGGTGCTGCTGTTTGACGTAATGTTTTTATGCTACTAGTGCTTAGTGTATATTTAGTTGATGTTTTTCTTAGTTCATATCTTAGATTTTATTACTGTTTTTCTTTACATTTTATTGTTGGATGTAACTGGGACCCCGTGTACATAACTTTGCTCCACCACATGTACCACTAAGTGTGCGAATGACATTAAACAATCTCTGACTCTGACAAAGCTTTGTATGAATCAGGCTGAAGTAAAAAATGACTAAATTTAGGGATCCATGTCACCTTCTTGCCAATTAAATTTTGTTATTTGGAGTAACGATGGAGTTAGAACTGTTTTAGTAAATCTTGAAAACATTCAAACGGAAAATGAGGGCACAAGTTGTACAGTTTGGAAAGAGGAGCCTGTCTTCATTGTTGCATAATAGTTTTTTGTTTTTTTTTTAGCAGCTCAACAGTTTCTTGCCAAGGCTGTGTTATTTTATGATGCACCACACATTTTCTTCTAGAGTCCAGCCTGAACTGCAGATCAGTCATGCAGATATGTTTCTGATGCTTTATGAAATAAACTAAAACTTTTCATTAAAAACTTCAGCATATAACGGTACCTTCAGACAAATATCATTCATTTACAACATGTAGCTTACATTTAGGATCAGAATACAAATGGTCATGTTCACCAGAAGCTATCAGACTTAATTTTGATAGAACTTGTTCAGTGTTGGAAAACGAGGGCACACGTTGTACAGTTCTGCAAGAGGAGCCTGTCTTTTGGTTAAAATGTCCAGCAGAGGAAAAGGCAGGCAAGGACTCTGTGAACGGGGCACCAAGCGTCACCGTAAAGTCCTCCATGATAACATCCAGGGAATTACCAAACCCGCTATCTGCCGTTGCATCCGCCATCTGGCTTGCCACAGTGGCATGAAACAAATCTCTGATCTATGAGGAGACCCACGGTGTGTTGAAGGTCTTCCTGGAGAATGTGATCCATGAAGCTGTCACCTACATGGAGCACGCCAAGAGGAAGACCGTGACCACCATGGATGTGGAGTGCACCCTGAAGAGACGGGGTTGAAACCTGCATGACTTCAGAGGTTAACGTCTTGCTGCTGGACTCATCATTTGAGTCCAACTGAGGGTGGACTCCATCCATCCATCCATCCATCCATCCATCCATCCATCCATCCATCCATCCATCCATCCATCCATCCATCCAGTATCTTTGCTCAGAGTTCTCTGCAGCTTTTCAGCACATTTGTTTGTCTTCCAGGGTTTCCCTCAGACACATGGTTAGCATGCTGTTTATAAGTTAAATGTCATGCACATTCAAATATAAACCTGTTAATATCCGGTTTAGCACCAGTAACAATTTTTTGAAGAACCAATGATTTTGATAGTTTGGCACAAAGTAATGGGTGACAATGGCATTTTCACATGTCAGCAGTGACTTTGCTGATTGTATAAACTTCCTGACTTGTTTCATTTAAAGGACCCTCACCCCCTGCCCATGGTCTCTTCCTGCGCCTGCCACAAGAAGAAATGAACGTCTTTGTTTTACATCTAGCAGGATGCTGAAGGGAGTTTTTTCCCAACAGCAATCATGGCCATCACTGTTCAAGTTCAAGTTCAGCTAGGTTTATTGGCATTTCAGCATGTGGTACATGAGGTGGAACAAAATTGTGCACACAGGGTCCCAGTTACACCCAACAATAGCAAAAATACATAGTGTAAAAAGCAACAGTAAATAAGGATCTAAGATTTAAACTAAGATATACGCTAAACGAATGCCAAACGGTACGCTAAAAGATTTAGTACGCTAAACATTAATAGTGCAAAACAATACAGCGTAACAACAGCAGCCCAAACATGAGTCTGTGCGAGCAGATGGGTATGAATGAATACAGCAGCATGAAATAATCAGCAGCATGAGATCAGCAGCACATATCGAAGTGGCATTACAATGATTTATGTTTCTTTTTTTTCCCCCACAGTGATTATCCTGGTTAGCTATTCATGAGTCTAACAGCCTCAGGGTAGAAGCTGTTCCTCAGTCTAGTGGTTCTACACTTAATGCTCCTCAAACTTCTGCCAGATGGGAGCGGGGAAAAAAGTGTGTGTTGGGTGAGTGAGGTCCTTCATGATGCAGGTGGCCTTCTTCCTGCATGTAGAGGTGTAGATGTCTGTGATGGTGGGGAGACTGTCTTCTGTGCAGCTTTCACCACTTTCTCCACTCTCAGTGTACGCTTGAGCTTAAGTTTAGCATCTTAACATTGCTACACTGTATTGTTTTACGCACGTGTTTTATGAATTCTGTTTTTATTTTTTTTACCTGATCTTCTTGCGCAGGTTGTCTTTTTGCACATTTAATGAGTACGTTATGAGCAGGGGAAGCAATGTTCCCTTTTCAATAAAGTTCTCTTAATCAAAACCCTTTATAGTCATTTTCGCCTCTCTCAAAAAACATATTATATGTGTTATAATTGTTTCACTGGAGTTGGTAGATATTTTCATTTTTATTTTCTAGCAAAGAGGCAAACTCTTTCACCTGCTACAAGAAGGACTTCATGCACAGTGAAGTTGTGTTCACCTAAATAAAGTGTGGTTGTGTAAGACCTATTTCTTGTCTCTGACTAGGACTGGCAGTCATTACTTGGGTGGTGTCATCATCATAACTCCATAAACCGGTTCTCTTGTACAATTTTGTACTTGTAGTAATTAAATCCGCATGTACTGTAAAGTATTTAATAGCATTTAAACAATGATTCAATAGCTCTCAGCAACAGTGGATCATCACGTGTTGGAAACAAAACTAATTACACAATCAATATGGAATGAAACACACACACACACACACACATAAATCCTGTTGAGCATAAAAGGGCCGAAACTCCCTCACGGGCCTCTACTTCAATAGAGATAATCATCAAGATATTGAATAAGGGGATGTAAGAATAATATGAAGCCTAAAACCCAGAGGAATTCAAGCTGCCTTATAAGGTCCTCAGTGACGGTGAAAGAGGCCAACGGGGGTCAGAGGGGCACAGAGCGGTGGACAGTACCAGCTCGTTCATGGGAAAAGCTTCAGTCTGTGAATGTGAGACCAACAGGTTTGCTAAATACAATCACGTCCAAAAGAGATTCCAGTGTGAGCTGGATTCAATAAGCCGGAGCACAGCCAACTTTTCTCTTTCAAAAAAAAAAAGGGTCGACATCCTCGTAAATTACCCTTAATTCCAGCACTCAAGTGGCTCTTCGTATTTTCCACTGAGCCGTCCAGTCCTGTCCTCCATCACTGCAGCGAACAGCTTTTTCATCTCTAAACGGCACACTTGTAGCTCTCACTATGCTCATCTGTCCATCAGGTGAAATTTAATAATCATATTTGTGTAACTCCCAAAACCCCAACCCTCCTTCTCCCCATAATTCCCACACACTCTACAGAAGCTAAACATATCCCACGTCGGCCGGCTCCACATGTCTGCTTGTGCCTGCTAGCAATTAGTATATGGGTTTGAGCGACTCCATTGTTTAGACTGCCGGCCTCTCGCACAGATAATGAACTATAATCGTTGAGTGACACCATAATTGCCAAGGTGTATGGTGACACGACAGCCGACGCAATTACCCTGCTTTGGACATCAATGCTCTCATTAAATGATGTCATTGAAACACGATGCTTTGCATACACACCTTGCCGCCCCGGCATTAACACACGTGAGCATGCGCCACACTCTGCAAGAGTTTACGGTGTATACATGTGCAAATCATGCATTTATTTGAATATTTCCACAAAACATGTCAAACCAGGAAATTATAATTATGTTTGGGGTCAAGAATAATTTTGAATTAATCAAATTAGCACGTTTCCAGCAGCTTCTGATTTTGGCACATACACCTTCACCTTGATGTTTTCCATCTCTGTGAACCTGAACAAAGTGACTTTAATGATCATTTCTGTTTTCACTTAAACAAGGCTTAGAGCATTTACAAGGTGCCATGTGCAAAGAGGGCAAAATGTTCCTTTATTGAGTGTTCGAAGCTGCAGTTAGTTCAGTCACTGAAAATATGCAGTAAAACAAATCGCTTGTTTCACTTTTATGGTCACACCTCACTCCACTGCCCCAAAAATGACTTTTTCCCACTGTTCTAGAGGCAATTTTACACAGAGAAAACAGAAAGACTTCAGATTCCATCCACATCAAAAAGTTCACACAGGTTTAATCTGTCTTTTACATTTGAATACCTCCTTTAGATGTAGATTTTTCCTATTTATAGCTCACAGACAACAGAGGAGCACACAAACTGAGCACGACCATAAAAACACTCAAGGATTTGTAAGCACGACTTTTGTAATTAGGACTGCATGGGAAAATGTATCACCAATTTTTTTTTAATGAGATTCAGTGAAGTAGCAGGCCTTTCTGAAAATGAAAAGAAACAAGACTATCAGCAATCCCAGTAATCGCTCAAAAACCAACGCTGAGAAAACTCTTTAGCCTGGGAGATATTTCACTCTTGTCTTGTGGCTGCCTAGAAAAAAGAACCCTGGGCGTCATAAAACGGCAAGGCAATTAAAATTGGTCGTTTTTCACCCCCGGTTTCTAAATTCTGTAGCAATTAATCTGCCCAATTTGATTACGAACGGCACAAATTAAACAATAAAGAGCTGTCTAATGAGGGATTAATTATGGGTAGCAGGAGGGGAGCGGGAGCGAAGCAGCAGCCATGTGTCAGTGTCTCCTGCAGACACAGCAGAGCCATAAGGAAGACAAAGAGGCTCCTCGTCCATGTGGTCCGGCGCTGATAGGGCCTCCTGCTCATCACAGATCAGGAGATCCACAGCCAGAGGAGCCCATAAAAGGCTGAGCCGTAATTGAAAGTGCCAAAATCAATAGCGCTGACAGGCCTTAATTAAATTAAATATGTCTCCCAAAGAAGAGGAGGGGGGTAGAAGTGCTGCTGCCTGAGTGAGCTCAGTGTTCGAGGACTGAAGGGGCATCATCTGATGAGAAGCTCCACAACTTGTGATTTGTTTTCCTCTCCTGAATGCAAAGTGCATCAAACTGACTCATCAGGCTGGAATCTTGCTGGATTTCTAAAAAAAAGGGGTTCTTCAAAGTTACAATGTGTGCAACTTTTTAAGCGTTCACAGCTTGGCTGCAGTGTGTCTGAGCGTTCACCTGACAAGTTTATCCAGTGTTACCTGCTTATAATTTAAATTGACAGGACAGAACAACCAGTTCATCGCACACCCAGTTTAGAATGGATCTCAGAAATAAACACAATTCCTTAATGTGTAAAATTTAATGCATGAGGCCAGGCTGATGGTTTTCTCACGTTTTTTTTTTTTTTTTTTAACTTGCAGAGTTATTTAGCGTCACCTAATACGATGAGTAGTTTTGCATAAAAACCCAGTTTGTTGCTGGATGTAAAGTTTGCAGCTCTTTAAATCAGCTCTTTGAGCTTGTGATCCTGCAGGACTGAAGGAACATCACCGTGTACAGAAGAAGGCCCAGCTCCTCATCGGGTCCTCGTCGTTTCAGGTCATATTTAAAAGATTAGGCCGGCAGAGTCAGAGGAAGGTCACGGGCAGTGGGTTCCTCTGGGTGGAGACAGAGGCAGGGGTGAGTCAGACAGGACGGTGATGTGAGGTTGGGGGGGGGGGGGGGGGGGGAGGCTTGACCCCCTCTGGATAAACTTGAGCTGCAGACGGTTGAGACTGTTGAGATTAGGATGGAGCCAGGTTTGTTACACAGCAGATCTGAAGGGCGACACGTGCAGCTTGTCTTTTATAACTCCTCAAACAAAACTGCACTTTTTGTGTTTTTCACCACTTCCCTTGAGCAAACCCCCCAAAAAGAAAGAGAAGAGCTGAAAAACATGCCTTAAATGTTTCTGAAGGGTGACTTCTAAAAATGTGTTTTAGGGTGTTTATTTTGAACTTATTACATTTTAGTTTATTGTTTAGTTATTAACACACGGTCAACAATGCAATGAAATGTTCAGGATGAGAAGAACCGTTTCGACTCAGTAAAAACACAAGAAATATTCCAGCATGCAATAAAAATACAAAATAAAGTGCCAGAAAGTGAAAAATTAATATCATATTTACAAGGTCCACTTTAAGGCATTTAAATCCCTTTTGTCATTAATAACAACGCTGCAGATATTAATCCTGAATTTTTATTATTAAGAATGTATAGCACTAGCAGCGGGAAATGAAATGCATATTGAGAATAAAAATTATCCGATAAACTATTTATTTTTTACACTGTTAGTTATAAAATATTTAAAGCATAAACGACAACCAGACAATTTATTTATTCAAAATTTATTCAAATCCAAACAATATATTTATTCAAAATCATGCAAAATAGTTTGTATTTTATTTATTATTAATAATAATAATAATAGTAATGTTATTATTATTTTTTAATAATACATTTATTTTATGTATACCACTACTAATCATAATAATAATAATAATAATAATAATAATGTTATTATTATTTATTAATAAAAAAATTATTTTATGTATAATAATAATAATATAATAATGATCATCATTATTATTATATTATTATATTATTAAATCATACTTTTTAGTATTTTCTCTAGTTTTATCGTGCCATGCATGTTGAGCCAGTTTTGTGTCCTAAA
>NC_056504.1:7849535-7850654 GCF_014905685.2 Nematolebias whitei
CACCACCACCACCACCACCAATCAGTGCGGGTGCGCATCCTTCCAGCCTGTCAGCGCACGCGACAGTGAGAGACAAAAGTAGTGTAAAAAATCATTTATCACCTGATTACAAAAGTCGTGACACTGTCAACCCAAAAGTAAACCGACAGAACTCTTGCATTTGAGACAGATGTGAAACTTTTAAAAGATCTAAATGTTCAGGGTAGACGCAGCTTTGTGAGCGCAAAGCTCCATGTCTGCAGGTGAGTTGGAGCTCAGCAGATCCGTGCACCTGTGAAGCCAGGTAGACACCTGTCGGACCGACCCGAGCGCAGATCCTGCAGCATCAAGGACCGAGAGGCAGCAAAGTGCTCCGGTCCGGCTGATTGCGCTAATTGCTCTGAAACTGGATCCATTACGTGTCATTATGGTGGGAGACTGGGCTGGACAGCAGGCTGCTCCTTTCATCTCATCCCCAAGATTAAATAAAGTCACAATGATTATTGTTTTAACCCGAAACAACAGACTCGAGTTGAGCCATAAGTTAAAGATTCATAGATTCTACTCACAAACATGGTTCTGGACCAAGTGCTCCTTGTTTCATGTCTTTACTGTCCAAACTGACAGAGCGCGCATGAAAAGGGTTAAGACAACTTGGGGAGGCGGCAACAATGGGCCTTTTGTCTGCGGTCCCTGCTCCTGACTGCACGAGTCAAAGGTGGATTATGAAGAGAAATAAAGCCCCCCCCCCCCCCCCCCCCCAACGGCCTCTTACAGTTTGAGTTTGTAACCTAACCTCATTTGTTGCCTCTGGATTTATTTTTTTAAAGGAGTCATCTTCTCGTGGTGTTTGGTTGTTGTTGTTGTTTTTAATAGTGCGCGCGAGCACTTCTTGTCTCAGCATCATTTGCACAAATAAAAACAAATCAGGTTCAACCAAATATTTTGTTGAAGTCAACACGAAATGCATCATTTTCGTGTCAGTAGTTGGTTAAAAGTTTTCACGCGGAGGGAAGACAAACAACTCCCACGGTATAAATTTGCGCACACGGAGCGGGATGACGCAGCGCCTCTCCCCGGGCACAGCGGACTCCTCTCCGCCTTGAGAGCCCCGGACACTCCGGTGGAGAGACCCCCCCC
>NC_056504.1:7851054-7854278 GCF_014905685.2 Nematolebias whitei
CCTTGACTTGGATTTGCTCTTCAAGCCATTTAATATTTTAACCACAGCGCAACAAGCCCCAACTTTTAATGAGGCTGCGGGGGGAGGATTGGTGCTGTGGACCTGGGGGGGGGGGGGGGATTTGTGTTTTCCTTTCACAGAGGAGTTCCGTGCCTAATGATATCATAAATGCCGCGCATCTCGGGGAGTGCGCGCATACTCCACTGCGCCACCGCGCTCATTTGAATAGATGGAAATGGCTGGGATCAGCTGAGAAAAGGCTATTTTTTTTTTCAGCCTGAATGCTTCAGTGTCCCAGGGCTAGGGCGGATGGAGGAGGAGGAGGAGGAGGAGGAGGGTGAAAACTTTTTTTTTTTCTATAGTCTCCCTAAAAGTGGAGCCCTTTGATCCTGGCCGCTGCTGGCGCCTAAAAACAACATAACTTGTCTGCCCATTAAGGAGGCTGACAAATCGTGACAGATTGTTTATGTCTGGCATTTAAGAGTCCCGAGAACATTCAAATCTAACCGCGCATGCGGGTTCACTTTTTAATCTGCCTTTTTTGTTAAACAACATTTTATTTTGCAGCTCATCAGAAGTTTGGACTCTGCGCAGGTAAGACACTGACACCTCTGAGTTAAACCTCCTCCACGTTGCTCCGACTCCACATCAGTTTTGACTTTTTAATGGATTTGGTCAAAGAAATAAGGAGTTAAAAAAAAAAGAGGACCCCCCCCCCCCCACCCTGATAATTGCCCCCCCCCTAAATGACTGCAAAGACCCGCGTGCTTCAATCTGATTAGAGCTCCGCCGTAAATCCAGATCCACTCGATCCAGTTCTGGTGTTAAAGAAGCTTTTAGCTGTGATGAAACCACGCTCCATTAAGAGTTTGTTTTGTTTATTTTGAAGTTATAAAAAGTAACAATTGCTCTCCCCCCCCCCCCCCTCCGGGCCCGCCCCCCGTGGCTCCTGATTGGCCACCTCCCTCTCTACGTCTGCCTTATTACAGGCGCGCGCTCCAATGTGGCCACAGAAACATGAGGAAGCAGAGCGCGTCGAGCCGCAGCGTCTCCGCCTGAGTCAACAAGTCGCGTTTGTTTTGTTGTTTGTTTGTTTGTTTGTTTTTCATTTATTTTTGCCACCAGTACCAGTCGGACCTGCATGGCCCCATCATCGCCTGCCATGTCAGCTTTGAGCGCCGCTGTGAAATCTGAAGAGCTGCCCCCGCAGCCCCGCTCGGCTCTGGCCAGCAGGGACATGCAGAGCAGCCTGAGCCCCGCGGAGGACGCCGGGAAGCCCAAAGTCTCCATCCTGCCCTTCAGCGTCGAGGCTCTGATGGCGGACAGGAAGCCCAGCAGAGAGGCTCCATCTCCGGACGGCGCGGCCGGGACGTCCCATGACGCGCTGGGGAAGTGCGCGCGGATGGGTTCCTTCGCGGTTCTGGATACTTCTCTGCCCGTGAGCTCCGCGTTCTCAGTGGGAGACATCATGAACTTGTCCGAGGATGTGCTGGTTAAACCCGAGAGCCCGGACGGCAAAGAGAGGACGCCGTGGATCCAGAGTGCACGTTTTTCTCCCACTCCTCCAAGTAAGTCAGAAATAAAGTTATTATAGTTTAACTAAAGTAGTCGCGCTTTGTTTTGAGGATTGACGCTCATAAATATAAAACTTGTTTAACTTTGGCTTTTGGAGAAAGTTCGTTTCGCTTTCCGTGTTTACGCGTTAGGAAGCGAACTCGGTTCTGAATGAAACGCTTTCATGTGATCTTCCTGCAGGACGCCTGAGTCCTCCTGCCTGTCCTCTGCGCAAGCACAAGACGAACAGAAAGCCCCGGACCCCCTTCACCACGTCCCAGCTGCTCGCCTTGGAGAGGAAGTTCCGCCAGAAGCAGTACCTCTCCATCGCCGAGCGCGCGGAGTTCTCCAGCTCCCTGAACCTGACGGAGACCCAGGTCAAGATCTGGTTCCAGAACCGGAGGGCCAAAGCCAAGCGTCTGCAGGAGGCAGAGCTGGAAAAACTGAAAATGGCAGCCAAGCCGATGCTGCCCCCGGCCTTCGGGATTTCCTTCCCTCTCGGTGCGCACGTCCCCGCGTCCTACGCGGGCTCGCACCCGTTCCAGAGGCACTCACTGCCGGTGTCTCCCGTGGGACTGTACGCGGCGCACGTGGGATACAGTATGTACCACCTGGCTTGACTTAACAGGGGTCAGGACTTGTCAAAAAAAAAAAAAAAAAAAGGGGGGGGGTGCACATGAACAGAGCTTTGCATCCAGGTGCGTGTCACACGTGAAGAGTGAGGCGTCCTGGAGCTTTTCCTCAGCAGCAAGTCCTCACAGCCAGAAATCATCAGATCTGAAGTCTTAATTTAAAACAGTTCTCTAACAGTAACTTCGGATGAGGGTGAAGTGACTTGAAGATGGAGATGTTCGGTGGAAGCAGCCTCCCTCATCGTGCAGCAGGTGAAGACAGGCCTCCTTGTTGCTCACTTTGACTTTTTGCACCAACAGACTTTTCTGTCTCCTTTGAGCCAAACGAGCAAATCAAACCTTTCTGTGCATCCAAACACAACGGCTCACTAATGAACTGACAGCTTTTATTTTTATTTTTTGTAAACTTTGGAGAACCACAGCAATTTAAAAAAAAAAAACCTTTTTGAATTTAGTTTTAAATAACAGCACTGCCTGTTGTCAGATTGCTTCCCTTCGGAAGGGAAATGTGTACAATAATGTATATATATTTGAAAAATATCCTCATTTATATTCTGAATATATTTGTGACATAACTTAACAATAAATTGTTTATACTTGGCTTTTTCCATAAAGTTGTTCATCTTCACTGACACCTCGTGATTATTTTATGATCTGCTCGAAAGAAAATTAATAAAAAAAAAAATGTATTTGGATTTATAGGAAAAAATATTGCGTTTTTTTTTAAACCTTAACATAAGCGGGAGTGTTTTACTGTTAAAGCCCTGGACATCTCGAGTAACGTTTGAATTGGACAACATAAAACAAAATAATTAGAAATAACAAATACAAAGAAAAAAAAATCACTTTTTTATCATTTTACGCCTCAGACGTCTCGTGTCCGATTGCGCTTGAACTCATCACACCCTCAGCGCACATTTAATCATTTTATTTTATTATGTATGGACTGAAGACGAGTTCTGCATCTGTTGCTTTGAAACACAGATTTAGCTGGCGCCAAAGGGGGTGGAGGTGTGTGTTGGGTGGGGGGGGGGGGGG
>NC_056504.1:7854378-7859022 GCF_014905685.2 Nematolebias whitei
GCGGGGGGGCAACCATTTGTGCTGACTTCAGAGCACCCCGATAAAAATGGGAAATTTGCCTTCTTCCTCGTCAAACCCGCCTGAGCGTCATTATGGTGTCAAATGAGCCAGGTGACACGATCCCTCTGAAGCTATTTTCTGTCATTTTAAAATAGTATTTAAATATAATAATGAGGATCAAGGGGGGTCAGATTGCAGCGCGCGCGCCCACTCTCCGGCCTCTCGTGCCATTCATGCAGGGGTTAAACAGGAGTAAAATAATTGGAGTAATGAGCAGAGAGGCAATCTGCCGCAGACAGAGGCCTGGCTCCAGAGAGGCTGTAGCTCCAGGCAAGGCGGAACTTTTATCATTCCTAAAATGTCAACGGGGGACTGGGACGGGCAGCACCGACACTTCCTGCTCTTCATCTGCAGCCGCGCGTTCACTTCACCTGCAAACTCCAAATCCATGTTTGTGCGTTTCCTTTGGCTTGGAGACTCTTCATCAGGTGTGTGTCACCCGTGAGGCATGAATCAACACATAATCCCTGACAATAAATTCAAATCACACGGATGAGCGCTCAGGCTGAAAGAAAAGAGGAGAAACTCGACACAAAAAGCCTAAAGAAGGAGGTGTGTGTGTGTGTGTGTGTGTGTGTGGGGGGGGGGGGGGTCACTCTTTTCTTCTGAACTCTTTCATTCTTTTGTCCCCCCCACCCCCCTGCTCTCTTGTGGTGCCAGGGGCCAAAGCACAAAACAAAAGTCACTTGTTGATCTCATCCAGAAGATCACAGGAGGAAAAACAAAAAACCCTCTTGATCCCCAAGAGAGACAAGTTGGTTTATTACAGATGATTGTGAAAGGAGAGGAGTTTAACAGGAAACTGTGAGAAGAAGCTGCCGCAACTTTATTCTTTACAAACACGCCCTAACCCCAACTTCAAAATCTGGAAAAATACAAATAAATTCAAGATTTAACCTAAATTTGACACTTCAAATGCTAATTATGTGAATATGAGGTTTTTTTTTTTTTAAGACAAACATTTATTTTACATTAAAAGTGTAAATCTTCTCAAGTTTGAGGGTTAAAGAACCATCTGATTTGGCTTTATACTTATTGCAGTATGAATAAATAAAAAGTTGCATTTCTGTTTTTCTTCATAACAGTCTGTAATCATGTGAACAGCTGCAGACTGTGCATGAGCTTCCATGTAAAATCAGGTAGAATAAAGAAGTTGGACACTTTTGACGTACTGGTGAGTATTTATGCACAGATTCTTAGAGAAATGTCTGCAGGTCAAATGTAAACATGTTTACAATGAGTCCTTCTGCGAGGTCAACTCTTTCAAATGGCACAATTTAATATAAATCAGAATAACTTTTTTTATTATTACACAGTTTGCAATGAGCATATTTACAACCACTGTCAGATAAAGTGTTTCAATCAAATGATAAACTGAAAAGTATTTCTGAATATTTGAAACAGGAAGCTGCTCTTAACACAATTTTCAAGCAAAACAGTCACAGATTTTGCTCCAAACTCCACTTTGTGTCAAACAACACCACCTTCTGTCCACAGCTGGAAGACAAAACTTCTTTCCGCTCATAAAATCCTCAAAGTCTGCATTAATGGAGACAAACACTGTTTTTATCATTGCAGGACATTTAGTGTGATGTTAAACAATTGTCTGTGTGTGAAACATTTTTCTTACATGTTTCTAAGCGTCTAAAAACAATAAAAACCTCCAAAAATTTTATTTTTAAGAGTCGTTTAACGCATTTAATCCATTTTGTTTGTTAGTTTATGTGCATTTCTTTTATTCCCTTTGTTAGTTGGGGGTTAAATTGTTTTCTCTTGCCCAAAAAAAAAAAAAAAAAAAAAAAAAAATTAAACAAATAAAATTATTTGTAATCAGTGTTGCAATAATTAGCTGTATATTCTTAAGAGTTTCTTCTCTAATTTAATTTGAAACATTTTAGTTGTTGGCTCATTGTTACTAAATATCTGATGCACGCGCACACGCACTCACAAAAAGCCTCATTTTTAGCACAAAATAAAAGTCTTACATTTTTCATCTATAAAAGTGTAATTTACAAAAATATAAATATAATTTAAGATCATTGTGAGATTTTAAAGACCAGAAAAAAAACACGTCCTTTTTTAATTTTCCAGCTCAGTGTTCATTTGAACGCATACACACGTTATCGTCTGTCCGATTGCCCTTGAACGCAACACCAGCTCAACCCCGCATAATAACAGTAATAACAATAATTGAAGGAAATAAATCTTGACTCAAACGTGGCCTTCATCGGTTATTTCTCACGGATGTTTCTACCAAAAAACTGCAATAAAAACCAGGCTCCTGCAGGAAAACCACATGTTCTGTTGATGTAAAGGGCATTTACAGGAAGATTACAGTAAAAGTTATGAGAAATGAGCCTCTGGAAGCTCAGCATGAAGGCAGATCTGAATCAATCAAAGAGTGGCAATAAAAAATGGAAGGCTGTAATCAGCCTACATTAGTGAATTTTACAGCTGGGTGGCAGAAACAGGATGAAAATAGTGATGCAAGCATTAATGTATCTCATTTAGATTTTCAGTCTGTTTACCAGCTCTGTATATTTTATATGGCAGCTGTGAAACTGTTGCATAAATATGGGAAATAATGTGGCTCAGTGAAAAGTTGGGTCGTGTCTTTTAATTTCCACTAGAGGGCAGCATTGTGGGCGTTTTGTGGTAAAACTTTAAATCATTTACAAACCAATTTATTGTTCTGAAATACATTAAAAAGTTCAGTGCTTGACTCTTTAGAGCATCATCAACATTTCAACAGACTAAACAACTGGGATTTAGTGGAAAACCTCTGACAATAGCCACATTTACAGAGAAGTAATTATTATAAAGCCTGCGCAGAGTGTGCCAGGTTATTGGAAATAAAGTGGGGAACATTTTCTTACGCGGACTAATGAGGCAACGTTTTTAAAAAGCTGGAAAATGTGATGGAAAATTGCCTGAAAACCTCCTAAAACTAATGTGAATCACTAACTGCACCGCCGCTTTGCTTTAATGTGAGGAGGTTTGTGATGTGTTTGCTTACAGGGAAATTTATTTTTAACAGAGCAGAGAACGGTTGCTGCCCCCCCTCGGCTGTGTTTTTACTGTCTCCCAACATAAACTCTGAACAATTACCTGCACCGCCTGTGGATTTAATGATCTGTTCTCCTTTTGCCTTTAAAGAAAAGCGGTCTGCAGGGCCCTTTAATTATTATTAATAAGAGCAACAATTAAACTTTATGCCCTCGCTGTGGGCAGATTTCCTAATAAGCCACATGGTGCTGACTAATAATTCTGTTCAGGGTTAGTTGATCAGTTGTGAGGGGTTCGCAGAGGATGTTTCAGGAGCTACATCTACTTGGAACCACAACAACAACAAAAATGTGCACGTGATCTAAAATAAAACCAAACAGCAGGTTGTAAAATGACGCTCAGAGTAAATGAAGATTCTGTTAATTAGGTTAAAATTTTTACTGCCTCACTCAGTGCAACACATCTCCTTCGCAAAGAATAGATCAGGTTGTTGACTGTGACCAGTGGAATGTTGGTCCACTCCTCTTTAATGGTGTGATGCTCCTGGATATGGTCAGGAACTGGGACACACTGTTGCATACGCCAATCCAGAGCATCCCAGACATGCTCAATGGGTGACATGTCCGGTGAGTGCTGACCATGCAAGACCTGGGATGTTTTCAGCTGCCAGGAATTGTGTACAGATCCTTGCAACATGGGGTTGTGCATTATTATTAATAAAATGCAGTTGTGTTTGTTGTCCATAACATACGCCCGCCCATACCATAACCCCACCGCCACCATGGACCACTTGATACAACGTTGACATCAGCAAACCTCTCACCCACATGACGCCATACATGCAGTCTGCCATCTGCCCTGTACGGTGAAAACTGGGATTCTTCCATGAAGAGAGCACCTCTCCCACGTGCCACAAGCCATCGAACGTGAGCATTTGCCCACTCAAGTTGGTTATGAGAACAAACTGCAGTCAGGTGGAGACCCCGATGAGGATGACGAGCATGCAGATGGGCTTCCCTGAAACGGTTTCTGACAGTCAGTGCAGAAGTTCTTTGGTCGTGCAAACCAGTTGTTGCAGCAGCTGTCTGGGTGGTTGATCCCAGATATCTTGTAGGTGAAGATGTTGGATGTAGTGATCCTGGGCTGGTGTGGTCTGCGGTTGTGTGTTGGATGTCATGCCAATTTCTCTGAAACACCTTTGGAGATGGCTTATGGTGGAGAAATGAACATTCAGTTGGGGAGCAACATCTGTGGCATTGTGCTGTGATAAAACTGCACATTTTAGAGTGGCCTTTTATTGTGGTCAGCCTAAGATGTCTTGATATGCCACACCTGTGAGGTGGACGATTGTCTCAGCAAAGGAGAAGTGAAGTGCTCACTAACACAGATTTACACAAATATGTGAACAATATTTGAGAGGAAAAGGCCTTTTGTTTAACTTGAAAAAACAAAAGTGTTGATCTATCTATCTATCTATCTATCTATCTATCTATCTATCTATCTATCTATCTATCTATCTATCTATCTATCTATCTATCTATCTATCTATCTATCTATCTATCTATCTATCTATCTATC
>NC_056504.1:7859032-7860182 GCF_014905685.2 Nematolebias whitei
ATCTATCTATCTATCTATCTATCTATCTATCTATCTATCTATCTATCAAGGCCTACAGTACCTGAGTATAGCGCCATCTTCTGATGAAAATGCAGCTTTGCAGGACAGGACTTCATGTTTCTTCCAGGGCTTCCAGATTGTTCTGATAAGTGGAATTGGGTAATTTCTGGGTGACTGGTAACACAGCTGTAAGTTTAACTGGGCTAAATGTACACTAATGAACATTCTCATTAGTATGTCCTTTCTCTGTCTTGTCTTCTGCCGAGCTCAGCACATCATTGAAGGGTGCAGGTATAACATTTAGTTATTTAAATGTTGATGGTTTATTTGAACAACTAGTCAAGACTGTCAGTAACATGCAGGATGTGGGACATTTCATTGAAAGCACAATATTTCTTAACCTAAGGTTTTTTTTGTGTGATGCAAAACATGTAATTAACCAAAAATACAGAAGTAAATGCAGAAACATATACCAGCAAACTTTGTCTGTTGCTTGTAAGTGATAAGTTTTATAGAAAATCACACATGTACTGTGCTGTACTGACATGAAATTGTGTTGTGCTTCGGTGCAATGACAATAAAGGCTGATTCTGATTCTGATTCTAAATCAGATGAGAAGAATCGGAAGAAAAGTCACGTTTGTCTAAAATAAACCCTGAGACACTGTGATTGTTTCTTCAACAGAATATCAAATGCTACAGATATTGTTTGTTTCCACCACTGTACAAGCAAAAAGAAACCAACATGTCTGTGCTAACTTTGCCTCAATAACTCAAACCTCATTTTACTTAAAGGTGATTAAAACAGAACAAGGATCCAATGAGTCTCAGATTTATAAATCAAACGGTTCTGATGCTAGAAGCTCCATGAACACTAATAAAAAACGTTAAATCAGGTCAAAAAGAAACTGTCCCGACAACCTGATTGAAACTTGCTGATAGAGCTTACAATCCTTTTTTCTCCAGAGCACATCAACTAAGACAACAAAACTCTAAATATTCAGGATTTGTTGTTCGTTATTTCTATTGGATTACATTTGTTTTAGCTACATGAAAAAATAGAAACTAGCTCAAAAACAACACATTTTCAGACTTTTTGTTTACATATATATATATATATATATATATATATATATATATATATATATATA
>NC_056504.1:7860192-7865469 GCF_014905685.2 Nematolebias whitei
ATATATATATATATATATATATATATATATATATATATATATATATAAGATAAGTTATATAGGTTAATATTTATAAGGCTAATATAGTCCAGTTAGCACATTTGCTCTTTTGTTTTTCTTCATTTAGATCCAACTCTGAGTGAAACCCAGGAAGAGGTTCTTAAGTTCTCTCAACTTGGCCTCACAGCTTTTAGGCTAATTATGATCATTAACAAAGTAAAAACAAACAAAAAAAAATCTTTCAGTCTCAAAATTAATAAATTATATGGTTATGTGTCACTGTGATGGACTGGGGACCTGTCCAGGGTGTCTCCAGCCTCTCACACATAACTACTGGACATGGACACCAGTGACTCCAGTGACCCCTGTGACCCGAAAAGGAAGAACCGGGTAAAGGTAACGGATGGATGGTATACAGTACAGAGCCTAGTGAAAGTATTCGGCCCCCTTGAACTTTTCAACCTTTTGCCACATTTCAGGCTTCAAACATAAAGATATAAAATTTTAATTTTTTTGTGAAGAATCAACAACAAGTGGGACACAATCGTGAAGTGGAATGAAATTTATTGGATGTGTCAAACTTTTTTAACAAATAAAAACCTGAAAAGTGGGGCGTGCAATATTATTGGGCCCCTTTACTTTCAGAGCAGCAAACTCACTCCAGAAGTTCAGTGAGGATCTATGAATGATCCAACGTTGTCCCAAATGACTGATGATGATAAATAGAATCCACCTGTGTGTAATCAAGTCTCCGTATAAATGCACCTGCTCTGTGATAGTCTCAGGGTTCTGTTCAAAGCACAGAGAGCATCATGAAGACCAAGGAACACACCAGGCAGGTCCGAGATAACTGTTGTGGAGAAGTTTAAAGCAGGAAGCACCTGGGAGACACCAAACATGTGGAAGAAGGTGCTCTGGTCACATGAAACCAAAATCAAACTGTTTGGCCACAATGCAAAACGATATGTTTGGCATAAAACCAACACAGCTCATCACCCTGAACACACCATCCCCACTGTCAAACATGGTGGTGGCAGCATCATGGTTTGGGCCTGCTTTTCATCAGCAGGGACAGGGAAGATGGTCAGAACTGATGGGAAGATACAAAGTATTAACGCAAGGGGGCCCAATAATAGTGCACGCCTCACTTTTCAGTTTTTTATTTGTTAAAAAAGTTTGACACATCCAATAAATTTCATTCCACTTCACGAATGTGTCCCACTTGTTGTTGATTCTTCACAAAAAATTTAAAATTTGATATCTTTATGTTTGAAGCCTGAAATGTGGCAAAAGGTTGAAAAGTTCGAGGACGAATCCTTTCACAAGGCTCTGTATTTCCAAATTTGACTCATATTTTAAAAAACATGCAATATTTTTAACATTTGAGGTCCAAGTTGATATATTTTCTTAATACATTTAGTCACAGCAAACTCTTAAAACTCACTAAAATACAACCTTGAAAATAAGTCTTCTCTTTTGTTGCATAAACATAAATGTCTAAACCTCCTGGGCCTGTTTGCCTCAGTATTTATTGAGCCTGCGAGCAGTTTGGACAGCAGAGGACGGCAAAAGCCACAACTTCAATCTGTGAAGTTATTTCTTTCTTCCAAAATGAAGCGGTTCATGCACCATTAAAAACACATTAAGAGCAGCACAGGCTGAAAGAAACAACATAAAAATAAACATGTTCACATTAATTGATTCTTTTTTTACACTGTAAGTTTACATTTACTATAAATCAGTTACACTGATTCATATTGAGTTTTTAGATGAGTTGTTTTAATGATTACTAAATATACAAATGAGCTTTATTGTCAAAAGAAACTTGTGAAGCTGCAGACAAAAGACTGGATGATGACATCATGTAAAAAATAACTCAAACTGACACATGAATGCTTAAAATAAAAGAATGTTTATTATGAAACGTTGTGACAATGAAACGAGAAGAGGTTTCTGATTGTACAGGCAGCACAAACGTCATAATTTACTGGACCCAACAGATCCTTCAGAGGTTGCACACTGGAAAAGCGAGACAATGCGTCACGTTCAACCCCCGATTTGTTTCCAAGCAGTGGATCTGTAAGACGTGAGTGTGTCTAAAGGTCGTGGTAACGCAACGTACTTCTAACGACACATCGGCCTCTGATCAGCCCTGCTAAGTATGCAGCGGTGGGGCTCCGCTCACAAGCATCTCTTACTGGTTTATTATTTCAAGGTTTTCATCGGCATGGCTGGCATCCAGCAAATTTCCTGTGGAAAGTTCTGCTCTCTTTGCTGGAATGTAACCACACACATGTCCACTACCATTAGTCTGTCGCTAGCTCACGAAACAGCACTGCAGAAACACTACATGATGTACTTGTGCTGTGTCTTGGCTGATAAAGTGGAGATTAAGAGTTTATACTGGTGCTGTGGATGTGTGTGCTGCTCATCGGTCCTCCTGCAGTATCTGCAGTCTGTCTTCTGCGTAGTGAGGACTCACAAGTCCAGTGTCTATAGCCTCGCAGTCGTCGCTCCTGAACACCAAATCCTGCCAGCAAAGAAAACAAAGGAGTGTTAGATATGTGCTCAGTCTGCTGCAGGTTAAACACATGGTCCAAATATATATATATATATATATATATATATATATATATATATATAGAGAGAGAGAGAGAGAGAGAGAGAGAGAGAGGTTCTAACTCGAAAACAAATCCTGGTGATGATGGTGTGCAGGTTTTGGACCTTCCGTTTCAGCATCACCATTCTGGGTCTCTTTTTGCATGACTGACTGGGATGGTTGAGCACCACATACAGAAAGTCCCGGAGCTTGGTGGTGATGCACTGGTTCTAAAGAGATTAAAGCATATATATAAATTAAAAACACACAATCTGTTGTTTCGCTGAATTATTCTCAGTTTCATGAAAGACACATTAGACTCATGCGTCCATCGTATTTTTGCCTCCAGGAAAATAATTTGCAGTAAAACTGCACTCAAGTTCAACTAAAACTAAATTCTTTGCGCATTGAATAAACTGTATAACCTTTATAATATGTCCACATGCATCCTCGGAGTTTTGAACTTACATGAACATCAAGAAAGATCTTGGGTAGGTCTGCAGCGCACGTTATCTACAACCCAAAATACACAGTGAGTCTAACACACAGTGCTCATGACAGGAGTGACACTAAGGAGGTGAAAGGTTCTCACGGTTCGTCTGTCGTTGTGGATTTTCTCCAGCAGAGTCATGACTTCTTGGCTCAGGCCGAGAGCTCTGGAGTAGCAGGTGAGAGGTGTGGAGTGGGTCTGCTGCAGCTGCAGGAGGCTGAAGAGGAGGCAGCAGATCAGAGCGGAGGGGCCCGGCCTCATGTCGACACCGTTCACTGCTGCTGAACCGCCTGCGTCTGCAGTCGTTCAACAAGTACACGATGGAGAACCTCTCGTTGCATTTTTAAGGATGGAGTGGAAGGGGGAGGAAAAAAGTTGGAGGGTGACGTAGAAGAGCTTCAAAGCTCAGAGGAGGGAGAAAAAAAAAACCATTCAGGGTCTACTGAAGAGTAAATGGCTCGAGATCTAAACTGGAGCCATGATTGATTTAATGGGAACACCATTTGCTACAAGATGTTTCTGTGACTGGTCACTCAGAAAAAACTCAACAAACGGACAAATTTAAATGGGAAACTTTGTCATTAGGGAAGGAATGTAAAAATGGACTTCAAACTGCAGTATCTATACAGTATAAATCTATATGTTCAGTATATTATTTATGTTCCAACTCATAAGAAGCGGTTGGATTTTAAGAGCCAGTTTTATACCAGACCTATACAAAGTAATTTATTCTTTTTAATACACCAATTATTCACGTTTAGCCTTTTGAGAATGTTATGACCAAATACTTTGGGAAATATGTTTAAAACAGGACATAACGTTTGTGAAACAACTTGTTGTTTGACATGAAAAAAAACAAAACTTTGGTAAAATCTTTGACTTAACATCTGTGAGTTCAGCTGATTATTTAAAAGAAATGAAATCCAGTATTTACAGCGTTAGGGATTAACTTAAAGCCTTCTAAGGCAAGGAAATAAAATTAATTTCTTCTGCTTCCTATTAATGATTACAAATTAAAAAGACAAAAATGATACTAATTTTATATGCTGAGGCTTTTTTATTATTATTTTAAAGATCACATATAAGTATAAAACCTACTGAGGAAAGGTTTTCCTCCTTTAAATGCTGGACCATGCCTGCAGCTGTTTGTTGGTGAGGTTTTCTGCCTTTTTTGTCTTCACAAAACAAAACCCAGCTCGGCTGCGATCAGTTCAACGACTAGAGGAAAAAAAAAACACACTCACACGTGCGCACAAAGAAACAACAGTCCCTTCGTACAGGGTTGGTTCTGAGAAGTAGGAGTGCATTAACTGTATGTTTTGGGTCAAAATGTATTCTCTCTCTCTCTGAATGTTCTGAGAGTTGAATTAATTGTGATTAAAAACAGGTGCACACCTAAAAAGAATGGTCCAGTTTAGACATACTGAACTGAACTTTGGTTAACTGGTAGATCAGTGATGAAGATGTCAAAGAACCAATTTGCAAAGAGCTGGAATCTTTAGAATGGGTGCCAGAAAGTACAAAAAGTGACATCATAAAATAAACAAAGGTGTTATCAGGTAGTTGCCAGAGAGGTCACTTTAAGGAGGATGCCTCATATTCTTCACAGACTTGATGGAGTTGTCACCAGTACCTGATGGAGTTTCATGGGGCTTGTATTGTGGAGTTTCATGAGAACAGATATTGTGCATATTGTATTGTGCACGTGTCACAGTGGCCCAACGTTGAAACCAGTATGCAAGGGCGCCCACACACAAGGTTCAAGTCACCCAGGACAGGCATGAAGAGAGGATGGTTGTGAGCCATGTGTCCCAGAACATTTGTGACTGTCATCTGGACCCAGATACTCTTTGCAACACTCTCACCACCTCATGTGAACAACCAAAGCACGTGCTCACAGACTCATGTTCGTGCTGCTGTTCGGCTTATTGTTTTTATGCTACTAGTGCTTAGTGTGTTTTTTAGTTATTAACGCTTTTCTTAGTTCATATTTTAGATCTTATTTCTGTTTTTCTTTACATTTTAAAACAACAAAGTCCATGCTCAATAATCCAGGTATATCCAAGAAAGTGAGACTTCCTCAGTCTGAGCTGCTGTTTTCAGCTCAGTCTCTTAAATAGCACCTTCTTAGAGTGGATCAGCCAGTTTTGCTGCTGACAACCAAAACCAACTGATCACATGCTCAAGA
>NC_056504.1:7865869-7899761 GCF_014905685.2 Nematolebias whitei
GACTGTCAACAAGGAAGAGGGCCGGCAATGGAGGAGGGGGCGTACCAAAGAGACCATCTTAGCACCAACAGAACTGGTTTGTTCCACTTTGGAGTAAGCTGTTTGGGGGAAGAATCAGTTTTGTTGTGTGTTTCCTTGACTGATGAAGCCTTCTGGATCGAAGGCGAAACGTTTCAGCACAAAAAAAGAAACTGTCCAGATGACCTGACTGAAAAATGTTGGGTTTACATTTTATACTTTTGTTGGATGTAACTGGGACCCTGTGTACACATTTTCGTTCCACCACATGTGGTGTGAATGACAAATAAAAAACCTTGAATCCATATGGATGTGTTTGAAGTGGTTTTGTAACCAGGAGGAATGGACTGGTGAGGAGCGGTGCTATATCTTGTTCAGCAACAAATTTAAGTTCCGCATCACCTCAGACAGCCAGTGTGTGTCTGTATGGTGGCTCTGAGGGGAGAAGACTAATCCTTTGGAGACACATGGCATCAAGGTGGTGAGCCAAAGTGTATGACTTCAGGTCACCTCTGATAGTAATTTGTTGGACCCTGATAGCAGATCCTGGCTCTGCATGTTTGAACACAACATGCAAAAAAGACAACACACATCCCCATCCAACAGGCATGTCTTTGGACAACCTGAGTCATGTAGGGGTCCTCTCATGGCCAGCTAGGTCCTGAGCTTTCCCCAAACAAACCTATGTGAGATAAAGGATCGTTTCAGATTTCAGCTCCAATCTGGTGTTAATCTGCTGAATCCTGAGGCCTTCTTGATGGCTGTGGGTCAGTTTGAAGTAGGATGGTGGTTGTAGGACATTGGACTGCACCAAACAGCTACATGAATCCAGACCCCAGGATGTGCCACACACTATCTGACATGAAACCAGCAGAGGCCACGTACTCCCAACTTCATGAATAGACCTGATATTGTAATCAGTGCAACAGTCACATGACCTTCCAACATGCAGTTAATTTGATTTCCACCACTCTGTGTGAGAAATCTTAACATCTTTTTTATGTCAGTGTCTCGGTCTGCCTACAAATGCCAGTTTAGGAAATAAGTATCCTACACCTGTTGATGAAACTGTCTTTGTGTTCTTTAAAAACAAGTTTCAACATACATAGTTGCAAAGATATTCCTCAAATTTGGTTATGAATGCGCCAAAATTGAATTTGAAAACACTCCAATCGCATTTTTCTGTGTGGCTAAACTATTTAAATAAAAAACAATAACAGAGTGAAAACCTTAGCAGACTTAGACATTTCTTTAAAGTTCCTATTAACAATCTGAAGACACAAGAACGAGCAGTCAGTGATACCACATCAGCTGCCTTTACTTGAAACAAAACCAAAAACTACAGATATATTGACAGGTACAGAACATGCTCTGGTTTTGCTACACAGTAAAATTATAAAAATCCTTTTGGTATATAAAAATGTACTTCAAACAGAATGAGAACCTTTGAAAAAGACATCGCACGTAAAGTTCATGTCGTTGGAGCAACTGAGCCCTTCTTCAGATTGAGAAAATTCCTCCTCTTCTTCTGTTGTGGGACACTCACGATGTCCCGTGATTGAGGCGGGTCTCGAAACACAAACAGGTGTTCTCCGGTGACAGTGGTGCTGTCCAGTACGCTGCAGGCAGAGGCTGAGCTCATGCTTTCCTCTGCTGGGTGGTGCACAGCTTCCCTCACCGAGTCCACTGGGTCACTCTGCAGCTGCTCCACAAGCTCGGCTGCTTTCAAAACAAGCTGCGCTTTTGGAACACTGTCCAGTTTCCCCTTTACTTCAACTGGCAGAGGAGGAACATCTCTTGGAAGCAGAAGACGGGATCTGGGGAGCAGTTTTTCCACCAGACTCTGCCACTTTTCGTGTTGCCTGAGAGATGTAGAAGACAAAGAGGCTGTTGTTAGCGGGAGTGGAGTACTTAAGTTGCTTACGTCATGTGTGTGGTCACTGAAGCCAAGCCACTAAACTCTTCTGATGAAAAGCAAATTTCACTTCAATTTAGGACACGCCAAAGAAGTTTGTGATGGCTGATCCACAGATTAGTTCTGGTGGTGGTGCAACATCGGGTCTTTATTTGGAAACTGGTAGAAAAATCAGAAGAATGTGTTGAACTCACCTCTCTTTTTCCACTGCACAGCTCGGCACATTTCCAATATTTTTCTGCACCACATGTTCCCTCAGTTTGACAGGGAGAAGTCTGTTCTGTTCCCCGGCCCATCTGGCAAAAAGAGTAATCAATATGAAATTAAATATTACAACAAGCTTTGATTTTAAAAAAAACACCACCAACAAAAATCTCCCAGAAGAGCAAACTTTACTGTCTAAAGTCATTTGCATGCATTCAGATATGAAGTTGAAACAATCAAAAACAGTATTGTTAGCGTTTTTGTTGATTTCAAAAAGGCCTTCGACACTATTGACACCATTCTCCTTGAAAAACTGAATAAATACAGTGGGTATCCAGTTATTTGAATAATAGGAGACAGTTTGAACAAGTAAATGATGTAAGAGCTGAATTTTGTGTTAATGGATGTGGAGTTCCTCAGGGCTCTGTGTTGGGACCAATGTTGTTTATTTTGTATAAGCAAATGATCTGGCTGATGTGTCAGGGCTTTTTGAAGTGCGTTTTATTTGCAGATGATACCACTTTTTTTTTGCTCAGGCGAACATATTGAACGGATGTTAGAGATGATCCAGGGAGAATTTGTAAAAACACAAACTTGGTTCCAACTTAATAAGTTTGGTAAATTTGAAAAAAAAAAAAAAAACTACGATATTTAGTAATAGAAAGAAAATTATTGAAATCCCATTTAAAATTGACTGTACTGAAATTTATAAAGTTAATGAAATAAAATTTTGGGGTGTCGTTACTGATTAGAAGCTGACATGGAAATCTCATGTAAATTACTTAAGAATAAAAATAGCACAATCAATTGCATTACTGTATAAAGTCAAAGTTTTTGAATGACAAAGCTTTGTATATATTGTATAATGTAATGATTGTTCCATATTTAATCTATTGTATTGAAGTTTGGGGAAAAGCATGCAAAACGATTACAAATCCTATTTTCATTTTATAAAAAAGAGCTATAAGAATTATTAGTAGGAAGTGCTATGGTCACCCAACAAATATATTATTTTATCTTTCATTCATTCAACCTTTATCAATTGAAATTATTAAAATATTATGATTTGGTTGAATATAGTATTTTACAAGTCATATATAAAGCTCATAAAAAACATTACCCCCAAATATTCAATTAAAACGTGTTAAAAAAGAGAGTCGTTATAACCTTAAGGGATAGAAATGTTTGTAAAACCTCCATTTAGAACTGGTGTGAAGGAGCTGCGTTGTAGTTCAGGGAACAGGATGTGGAATTGACTTGAAGGCACCATAAACATTTCTAAAACAATTTATATGTTTAAAAAGATGATTAAGTTAAAGTTGTTAGGAAAATATGATACCATGTGAAGAAAGCCTGATGTTTGTTTGTTTTTTTGTGTTTAAGTGTGCTGTACTGGTGCAGAGTTTTCAATACATTTGTACCTCAGTACATTTATGTCTGCGTTTAAAAAACAAATGTTTTAAAATAATTCAGCAGTTTTTCTGTATAAGATCGGTATCGACCAATTCTAAACATCAGACATCGGTATCGGTAGCAAAAAAAAAAGTGCATCGGCGCATTCCTAACTACCTCATTATAAAACACTGGAAATTTAAAATCAAAAACTAAATCAATAAATGTAATATCCAGTATCTGCTGATGGCATTGCTTAAAGTTACTGACGCAAATCTCAAAATACGTTTATCCTCTACCTATCGATCAACCCTACTAACCACTTAAATGCGTTTGAACAAGAACTACAAGTATTGCTGGGGATGGAAGAAACACAAGACCTACAAAGAAAAGCAAAGCACACGTTGCACGTTGCTCCAGGAGGAGCCGTTCTTCCCTTGTGCTCCTGCCAGGCTGCATGATTTCTAAACGACCTCCTGCTCGAGCCATTATTCATTCGTGAGGTAACCCGAACTCAGCGGGAGACGGTCAGAGACGGTTCCAGACCATCGGGAAAAAGGGAAATGAAATGATGAGTGAAATAATTCATCTTTTTATCTTTGCTCAGGGGGAAAGGACTCGTGTGGAGTTGCATCCAAACAGCATTTGTTACTTCTCCATGCTTGGAGATGGCAGCGTTTCAGTCAGCTGCTGGACAAACGCTGCTTTTACTTCATCGATGACTTCACTGAGAAAACTGCTCTCAAAACCACAGAACCTTGTTGTTGTTGTTGTTTCAGGGTCGCCTCAGCGAGCACACTGTGCACAAACCATTCGACCGCTGTTTTACACCAGATGCTGGTGCAGCCTGGGCTTGAGCCTACGGCCTCTGGATTACAAGACCCCAGCACTGACCACTGATCTACCATGTCCTGCCAAAACAACAGAAATGTACCTGCTTAAAAGAAAATCTAAAAAAAAACACACACCAACCAACAGACATTAATATGAATAATGCCCAAACTCAAAAGTAAAGAGCCAAACGAAGAGCCATTTTAATTATTATAACTCATTTATAATAGAAAAAATAAACAACGTGCAGTTTTCAGAAAGTTAAGTGATTGTGTGGCAGCCACAAATAAATAGTTTTCAAACATAAAATTATATTACAGTAATGTTTTCGCTTTTAAAGCCTGAAACAAAGTTGTTTTTAACTTTGACCACATGTGGCTCAGGAGTTCAGAGAGAAGAGTCAAAAAACGCTCCGTCAGTCTGTCAGCCACAAGGACTACTCTCTGCAGTAACAGAATATTCTGCATTTAGATTGTTGTTATTAAACATAAGCTGTGGTTCGAATGGGTGAGTTGGTCTAAAAGTGTGTAAAATGAAACAACACAAGACTTTTTGACTGTAAAGACAAAACACTAACAAAAATCTTTGTTTTAATAAAATGTTTTTCTGTATAGTTTAATAGAGAACCTTTGATTGTGGTAACATTAGTTTTGATGTTACAGTTAAATATTGGATGTTTTCAGTACCTCAAATTCAGGTTCAGAATTTATGCGTTTATCCATTTCTGTCTTCTGACGAAACGATCAGACACAAAGCTTGCACACCGAGTCCGTTGTATTTTATTAACCGATCTATTGCAAATAATGAAAAGTTGTCCAGCATTAAGGACGACTTAGTGGTCTTCTCACTTCTTAGTAGAGAAAGAAAAGTGGTAAAAACTATAACGATTCTTCCGTTCATCAACAACAAAGTCAGTTTTACTAGAAAAAAAGAGCTTCTTGTTATTTTGTGCAGATCTATTTAGTGTTTTGTTGGGCTGCACTGACCCGGTTTGTTGCTGGTCATCTTGGAAACTCTCAGTAAACTGATCCCTAAGTTTTTAAATCTGTTTTCTTCATGCAGTTTTTGTCCAAAAAAATATGACGGATTGCAAAAAAAAATCAAAAATACTTGGAGTAACTGTGTTAATGTGACTGAGTCATCTAACACTGAATTCAGTTGCAAACAAACAGACTTGGTGTGCAAAGGTTTTTATTGTTTTGGCTGAATAAACGTCTTAAAAAGAAGAGAAAGAAATACAGAAAACGACTAAATGAAGAGTTGCTTCTTAAACATATCAACTTACCAGGAACAAAGATTTGACAACAGCTGCGTTAGAGTAAGGTTTACATACATTAAACATTTTCATAAAGTGGTTCAACTCAAAATGAATATATCGTATAAAAACCAGACTTCTACAGAACTTTAACAATGCTTGCCAGTAAATGAAAAACACTCTTACCCAGTATCCTCTTGCTCTGCAGACTCTGAAGCTGAGTAAAGTCTGGAGCAGAGAGCTTTAGTCATTGACAGAAGCTCACTTTCAGCCACAGTTGGAAGCAGGAGACGCAGTGTCTCGAAAAGGACATCGACAGAGACGTGACTTTGCTTCACCAGCTGAGATGCAAACTTCAGCTCCTAAGATAAAGAGCAGGACTCACTTTACATCAAATGCAATGGAAGCAATGCTTCTGTGAACTGGACTGTTATACACATACAAAAAAATACATCTGAAGTAAGATCTGACCTGGTCATAGTTTGAATAAAGTCGACTGAGATCCATCTGGTCCTTTAAATTTTCCTTGGCTTGATTGTTGGCAGTCGTTGCCTGAAACCTGAGAAATGTAATAGGTTTAGTCGAAGCATAAAGTCCAGCTTCACTCAGACAGGATGACTCACCTTCCTAACATCCGTGTGAGGACCTGCTCTCTCTTGTGAAGTGCCTCGTGCAGGATGGCCTCCATCCTGCGGTCGGCCTGCAGCTGAAACACGTCGTCTTCCTCACTCGTCTCCTCTACTTCAGAGCAGCCTTGGTGGATCCGACTTGATGCCGCTCCGGGCTGAGACGTCTGCACGCCGTCCAACTCTTTCTTCTCCGTTTGAAGATGTTGCTCTGCTTCCACTAGGCCCTTCGCCAAAAATCAAAACAAAGTTCTTATCAACGCTAACAACTTATTGAACTTAGTGAGGACGATCACGTCACAGAATAAAGGTCAAATATGGGTTGTCATAAAATGTAACAAAGCAGGAGTCATTATCAAATGAAGCTCACCAAGAAGTGTTTGTGTATACTCTGAGCCATTTTTTGCCTTTCTAGGTTTTTCCTGTCCCTGAGCTGTTGAATTAACAGGCTTTGTAGGTTCACCATGACTCTGGAAGTCTCCAAAACTTTCATCCATCTCTCAGCTTTTTGGTAGCTGATTGTAGTCATCTGCATGGCCAGGCTGTCTGCCTGAGAGTGCAGGTAATCTCCTCTCTCCCTCTGCATCTCCTCCAACACCTGACAACATTAGAGAGTATTTATTTATTTCAACTTTTTCATACAAACTACTAAACATGCTCTTCATATTTCTAACAACACACAGGAACACAAAAGTACAAATTGCTTTAAGTGACGTGCTTTTGAAGGGGTGTGCTTGATTTGTTAGATAAAATTTAAAAAATACAACTCTGACATATAAAAGAAAACAGCTCCACCTTATCCATAACGCCGCTCTCCATCTCCTTCTCCTTCTCAAACAGATGAATCCTGTCCTGAAGCCTCTTCTGGAAAAACACACCAGATGTGTCTGTTTTATTTCTGGCCTCGGTGGTTTTCCCCTTGGACTGCATACTTGCCTGAAATAAACAACAACAAAGCACAAGAATGGTTGTAAAATGAGTTTGTGTGCACGGTTAGAATGTGATTATTACTGGATAATAAAGCAGTTGCACGTTGGAGGAAACAATTTTCTACTTCTCTTCGATTTAAGACAACATAAAAACAGCGTTCGTTTCTTCTCCAGACTTCTAATCCACATAAGATTTATTTGCATAACTGAAAAACAAGCTTCTGATTGAAATTTAGAGCAAAAGTGTAAACATAACATAAATATAAACACTTCTTATGGAAAGAAAAATGTTTTATAAGTAAACCCACAATTAAAACATGTCAACTGCATGAAGCTCCTGCTCAAGAATAAAATAATATCAATCAAACGTGTAAAAATAATGCTTGAGTTGCAACAACTGATGCTTCCTGCCTTCTACTTCTGCAATCTTCAACGATTAAAGAAAGAGACTCCTTCAGGAGGAGCTTGCGGTGAAAATAAGGGTGTATTCCACACTCAAAGAGATAATTATTAATAGTGGTGTCACATATTATAATAAAAATGATGTTGATTTTTAACAACCAGTCACTAGAGCAGGTATGTTTTTAGGAGTCTATAAACAGCTTTCTGTAATGTGTGTTAACATTTAGTCACCATCTGATCTTCACGCTCCTTTCTCCATGTTGCCAAGGCAACGCAGAGCTTCGTTCTGGAGATGGCGTGAGGCAGAACGAGACAGCGGTCGGTCACAGACAGACACTTCTGAAACTCCAGTTTCATCCTCAGCCTGTCGTCTTCAGACAGAGTCAATTGGGACAAACACAAACACCTAAAACAGACAGGAAACAGCAAGAAAAAAAAACATATTCCAGTGTCAAAACTTTACACGGCTGCAATGTTTGTTTGGAAAAACCTCAAAATATATACATACACACATACATGAAGACGCGAGTAAAGATGATAGATGGACGGCACTTCTGTAATGAGGAAAACTCTTTGCATCCATCCTTCCTGTTGCAACACTGACCTGAAAAAATCTCTCCAGCGCATCCTGAGCTCCTTCTGCTCCTGCAGCTCTTTCTCCATGGCATCCTGCAGAGCCTCCCTGGTGGAGCTGAGGGTGTGTAAGGCTGCCTTGCCTTCCTGGTGAAGCCTTTCCTGCCCCTGCAGAAAGGTGCTTGCCCCTTGTCCTGTGGTCTTTCCTGGGCCTGACTTTGCTTCCACCTGCAGCATCGAGTGTTTTTCCCCTGGTGGCAAGAGTGCCAGGACAGCCTGAGCAGCAGATGGTTGGATGGCTTTAATGTCAGCTACAGCGCCCTGGATCACTCGCATCGTCACCTACAGAAAAAAAAACAAAAAAAACAGGGGAATCAATTAATGTTTTTTAAAAATGGCTGTTTTATACTTAGCTTAGATTTCTATCTGATAACATTGTGATGCAGACGGTCAAAGCAGCACCTTGCGGATGTCTGCAGCAGCTTCCTCGTCCAGGTTGTTGATCAGCTCTGCAAGCTCCAAACTTTGAGCCGTCAATAAGTTCTGCCAACAATTTAGGTGCTGAGATAACTCGATTTTTTTCTCCAGATTTTTAGACATATTTGACAAATCCCTCTCTCTTTGTTTGTGGACTCTCACCTGGAGGAGTGACAAAGGAGTGTTATTTAGGTCTATTATGCACAACAAGTTTCAATCCTGCTACAGATCACCACCATGTCAGAGATGAGCTCCCTCCTCTTCTTAATCAGTCCGCAGCGCATCGCTCTCTTCTCTTGGCTCAGCGTCTCATCCAGTCTTTGTCTCACCAGGACGAGCTCTTTCTGGGCCTTTTCTTTCAGCTGGTCAATCTGCTCTGCAGGTATGAGACTCCCTCTGGTGGAGAAAACAACAAAATTCAATTCAGTTTATTTATAGCACTAAATCACAACAAAGTTGTCTCAGGGCACTTTACAGGAACAGTCACATACACAGAAAAGCCAATTAGTAAAGTTCTTTATCTAAGGAATCCAGCAGACTCGTTGAATCTTCACTTTGTTGCAGTCGTCCATCCTGAGCAAGCAGAATGGCAACAGCACAGTATTTTAAACTGCTTACAATATACTGGTATTTCAGTTTATTTTTTATCAACGTGTAACATACCAAAAGTTGTATGAAATTATTTTCTTTCTCCCTAAAAAATATCATATTGCAATATAAGTGCAGATAAGGTGTGTTTTAAGCTAGTTACCAAGACAAAGTGATCAAGCAGATCATCACTTGTTAGTCTTTTACATGTTTAGGTAACATTTTATCTGCTTTAGAAAAAAACACCTAAACATGTAAGCACGGTTAAAAAAAACTAATTTAAATTATGTTTTTTTTTTAAACAAAAACAAGAGTGTAAGCTTCCAGTACAGAAAGAAAACCAAGTCATTTTCCATAGCTGTGTTCAGTAACAGCTTCCTGATTGACAACCCTGTCAGCTAGCCTGTAAGAATAACCTTATACCATGTCAAACAATGAAACAGTTTATAAAAAACAAAACTTTACCAAATGAATATTCTTTTTTGTAACAAAAATAGGCAATTTTTTGACTGAATATGAACTCCAAGCCACGGTTTGAGCTACAGAAATATCTGCAAAGATGGCTCTAGTGCGTTTTTCATTTGTTGTTTAGTGTAAAATGGACCAACCTCCTTATACGGTTGAACCAGCTGTCCAAGCTGCTGGAGGTGCTGGTGAAGGTGTCAGAAATCAGGCCGTTCAGGCTGTAAAGGCTGTGCACCAGGAACTTCCTCTGTGCACTGCGTTCAGCTAGCACGTAACGCTGATTAGCAACAACAACATCCAACACTTCCTCTAGCTGATCCTGAGAAAAAATAGATAGAAGAAATATTAATTACTTGAATTTGTAATTAGTTACCTAATTTATCTCCGCTTAAACAGACACAGGTATAAAGAAAATGTCTTCTGTCTTTATTGATGAACTTCAGTGTATTTAGAAAACATTACTGAGACTGAATTTTTAAGCCTAAAACACACAAAACAAAACAAAAGCGGCATAAGTTTGAACTCCTTTAACGTGGACTGTAAGACTTAAAGATGTTCACCTGACAAGAGAAGTACTCGTGTTGAAGAGTCCTTGCTGTGGTTTTGTCTAACTCTCCCATTCTTGTGGCCTCCTCCAGTTCTTCAGTGAAGATCTTGTGCAGCTCCACCCGCCTCCACTCGATGGTTTGCCTCTGGACGTTTGCTGAGGCTTCTTCATGGCGAACCAAGAGGAGGCGCTGAAGCTGGCTCTGGCTCAGCTTGTGCAGCTTCTCCAGGAGGACACCACACTGAAGAAGCTCCTGCTCACGTTACAAATGTACTGTTTTGCAATACACCACATAATTAACAACATTAAAACCGTGTTTATTCTTATTACCTGCTGGTCTGCATGTTGACAGAGCAGATCAGCCTGGGCCTTTTCAGCAGCTTCACGATGATGTTCTGCCTCAATTTCTTCCCGAGTCTCCAGGTTACACCGACCTGCCAGGACACCCATCCGTGCCCTTCGCTCCTCCTTTAGACGCCCCTCCACGCCCAGCAGCTGTCCATGGAGCACACTGAGCAGCTTCTGCTGGGCCTGAGAACTGGCTTCCTCCCATGATTGAAGGCCCACAAGCAAGCAGGACATCACGTCTTTGTAGATCTGAATCCGAGTGGTCTCCAGGCTACTGGCGGCATTCAGCAGTGACGACATTTCAAGGCTTAAATGACAAAAATAGAAGAAAGTGTACAGAAAATTTCAAAATACACATATTTTACTTTGGCAAAATAATACTATATATATTATTAGTTTAGTTTACTCACTTTTCCAAAGCTTGATACATGTTCTGAGGATCCTCCAGCACCATGACATCCACTATCCTGTCTTCAAATGCAGCTTTATCTTTGACCGTCTCACTCATGGTGGACTCTGCGTCCTCAGGGTCAGAATCACATTTGTTTCTCTGAGGTCAAAATAGTAACAGAAACATTTTAGAGTAGTTTTAAAAACGACAACAGTACAAAGTAAACAGAAAAAAATTGTATGTATTTTTTAATGTATCTCTGCTAATAACGGCTTTTTCTTGAGGTTAAGTGGAATAAATCTGTTTTTATTTTTTTTAATATACCTTGTGCTGAAAAAGGCGGATTCTTGCTCTGGGATTTGTGAAGTTCATGACCAGAAACGCCAGCAACAGCAGCACCAAGGCGATGAAGAAGCCAGCAACAAATCCAGTAAAATGGACTCTGTGGTTCAGATAAATCTACAGGATGCCAGATACATTTTTAAATCAAAACCACAAGAAAAAAAAAAGTGATGTTAAATTCTGCACAACTGTTTCCAGCTGAGGGGCTGTCTATAACATACCTGGTCAGTAGAATTCACCCTCAGCATTAGATTCGCTGTCAAAGGTCCAAACATACTAACATCATTCTGTGAGACAAATACAAACCAACAATAAATACTCTGAAAATATTGCTGTTGTTTACTAATATTACTATAATAAAGTTTGTATGGTAATTGACTTGTAACTTGAGAAAATATTAAAATATACACCTGTGAGGCATTAGAGAAGGTCAGAAAAGCAGGAAGATCAAGGACTTCATTCTTGAAACTCCTTAAATGAGCAGTATAATTAACAAAAACTTGGGATCCAGCTACAGAACAAAAAATACATCAGTTTATATCACAGAAGACAGAAATTACAATTCATAATACAAAGGGGTTGATTCCTAATAACACACCCAAAAGTGAGTCGATTGCAAATGTCTGATAGCCTTTTTCCACGACTCTGCCTTCTGTTTTTATGGGATGTATTCCTGAAATGGAGTCTCGGATCGCCACCTGAGATAGGTTGGTGCCCCCCAAGGGGTCCATGTTGTGGATCAGCAGGAAGAAAGTCAACTGAGGGGGATCGGTGTCGAGCCTCACCTGGAACCAAGACGATTGACAATAAACGCTATGAATGGTCTTCAACATCTTAAGTAAACTGTGAAGCAAAATGTTTATTAGTGACACTGATGTACCTGAGCACACTTGTGAAATTTGACCCCAAACGAAGATGGAGGCGCCACACTCTGAACCTGCAGAGACATTTCATATTCACATAAGTCAAAAAGTTACATTTCTTTAGGGAAATAAATACAAATTTCAGTTGAACAATGTTGCAACCTGAGGGGGAGGGTGCGGTGGGCTCTGTCTGATGAGCGTGCTCCTGATCTTCCTGGGGCGCAGGGCGTTTGACATGTAGCTGAAGGACGAGTAAAACGAGTGTCCCCACGGACCTGTGGGCGCTGAGGAGGAAGCTGGGCTCCATCCAAGAACCAACATGGGCTTATTGGCTTCCACTGTACCTGCCAGGGCAATAAGATAGTATTTAAATCATTTGTGGGGGGGGAAAAATGCACTTTTAAACCAACAATAACTGACAAAAACAATATATTTAAATGTTATTACTATTAATGATACTAATTTGTATTCATACTTAGGTTTCAGCTCTGGTTTGTTTAAATAAAACCATGTTATAACTTCAAATTGACAGTCTAAGGAGGCAGTATTTACAATGTCACAAAGCCATAAACTATAAATATACCGTATATATCTTCAGCTGTTGCTTCTACAGACTTGAGTTGTTTTAGATTTTTTTTATTTTGAATACTGAATTAAGAGAAAAAGTGCAAACCATCAACCCTGAGTAACATCAGGCCTGCTGAATCTCCTTCTTGGTCAGTGCAAAGGCTCTATCAGTGGAGAGAAAAGTTAGTTGTAGTTCATTTGAATTTCAGATAATAATTTGATTTACAAGATACATAAAGAAGTGGTGTTTACTTTGTATACCACGTCTACAAAGCATATATTGAAATGGAGATAAAAGGGTGTTCAGATGAATGGCTTACCCCATGTTTCCCTGTGTAATATGATGTTTGTGTGCACAATGAGGTACAGTTATGTTGAGGATGTCCAGCCCTGTCCTGTACTGTCTCATCTTGACAGCGATAAATACTCAAGGAAGGTACACACAAACACGAAAATGTGATATTCAAGATTAATAACCATACCGTAAGGCTTTCCACGGTTTGGTGTACCCGAAACATTCGTAAATGGTATTACTGCCACCGAGCAAAGCTGCTAGCTAACCGCTTTGTGCCTGCATTGTTGTCAAAAATGTGAAAATATTTCCTCGGAAGCATCATGTAAGAGGGAATGTGGCGTACAAGAACATTTCCCTTTACTGGCTATTTTTAACGACTAAGCATATTTGCACGAATACACATCATTACAAGTTAACAAACGCAGTAATGACAGTTCGGGAAAAGTTTCCAAAAAGTTGGAAAAAACGGAAACAGTAGAAAAAACGTAAAGAAGAAATACAATATGTAATTTCCGGTTAAGTCTTTTAAAATAAAATTACAGCGATGCTCGTGTGAAATATTTAGACTCACAAGTACTTTGAATATTGTTTTTTATGAACTAAACATCTTCGTTTTATTAATAATAATTGATTAACATAAGCTCAAATGACTACATGTTGTACTATTCGATAGTAATCTTAATTTGTGATTTTATGTTGAAAGAACACTCATAAAGTTTCCGCTCTAAGTGTCTTTTTTTGTTTAGCTTGACATGTCGCAATCCTTAGTAATCGCAGTTCGCCCATTGGCTAGAAATTAAACGGGAACTGAACGGAACAAAAAGTTTCTGAGTCGCTAACTTTTCTAGCGTATGATTTCTTGTTACATAAAGATGAGGAAAATACGTACAGAACTTTATATGTGCGGAAAAGGCATTTAAGAGCATCATCCAACGCTAAGTTTATCTTTGATGCTAATTAAAGTGCTAACTGTTTTTGCAGAAATGTCAGCGGTGGAGGTGGAGGCGGACTGCGGCACGGATGTTTTGGTCAGCCTCGCCGAGTCTCTGCGTGTCTCCCCCGGGTTGCTGACCGTGGCTGCCGTGTGTGGAGGACTGTCGGGGATATTAGCCGCTTCCCTCCTCTACCTGTTCTGCATGAAGCCATTGTTGTTGACGAGACAAGTGAGCGCAGCATCATAAAATCCAAGTTCTTCACCTTAACTTAAATTGCCATTTTCTTATCGGAAAGCACGCGTTTCTTGTCAGGTTTACAATGCAAGAAGACTGCTCGAACCTGATGTTGGAGATATGGACGACAACCAAAGTGATGGTGTCTGCAACAGCAGAAAAGAGGCTGCAAGTGGGACCACGAATGTCAAAGTATTACTCTTTCTCACAGTCACTGTGAAAGTTACTGCTTTTTAACACTTGTGAACAAGGCTTCATTGTGTGGGACGCAACAAACTAAGGTTAAGATGGAAGTAAACAGTTCAGAAGTAGAAGCAGAAGTGGTTCCCCCTTTGATGTGGTCCCCCCTCGACTACTAAAGGAAGTTTTTCCTACCCTGGGTCCTTTTATCATCGCTATTCTGAATAGCAGTTTATCCTCAGGTGTGGTGCCAAAGACTTTTAAACATGCTGCTGTCCAGCCCCTCCTGAAAAAACCTAACCTTGACCCCTCAGTCATGTCCAACTTCCGGCCTGTCTCCAGACTCCCATTCACCTCTAAACTACTGGAAAAAATTGTGGAGTCTCAGTTGAAACAGTTTTTGGGGGATCACGCTATCCTAGAGTTATTCCAATCTGGCTTCAAATCTCTCCATAGCACTGAAACTGCTCTACTGAAGGTTTTTAACGACATTTTCATATCCACAGACGCAGGTGATTCTGTGCTGCTTGTCCTATTGGACCTGACATCTGCTTTTGACACCATCGACCACAAGATCCTCATTTCTAGACTGGAGCAGTGGGTGGGCATCACAGGGTCAGCCCTTAAATGGTTTGGGTCCTACCTCTCTGACAGAACCTTCTGTGTCAATATCAAAGATTTTAGTTCGGCATCGACAGCGCTCCAGTGGGGGGTACCGCAGGGGTCCATCCTCAGTCCCCTTCTCTTTTCTTTATACCTGCTGCCACTAGGTGCTATCTTCTGCAAACACAACATACCCTTTCATTTCTATGCCGATGATTGCCAAATTTACTTCCCCCTGAGGCACAGAGGCACACGCTCTATTCAGCCTCTTCTTGACTGCCTGGCTGACATTCGGGACTGGATGGCTTTAAACTTCTTAAGCTTCAATGAGAAGAAGTCTGAAGTCATGCTGTTCCATCCCAGTGGCTCACTCATGAACCATGACATTGACCTTTTCTCTCTAGCCCCGCTAGAGAAACAAAAGGTGACTAATCTGGGGGTGATAATGGACCTGTCCTTAAAACTCAACAGTCACGTAAACATGATGGTCAAATCCTGTTTTTTTCAGCTGAGACGGCTGTCTAAGCTGAAGCCTATACTCTCCAAAAAGAACCTCGAGACAGTGATCCACGCCTTCATAACATCTAGGCTTGATTACTGCAATTCACTTCTGTTTGGAATCAGTCAGTCCTCCATTGCTCGTCTACAACTGGTCCAAAATGCTGCAGCCCGATTTTTAACTGGTACAGGCTATAGAGAGCACATCACGCCAGTTTTGGCCTCCCTGCACTGGCTACCCATTCACCTTCGGATCCAATTCAAAATTCTCATGTACGTTTTTAAATCACTGAACAGTTCCGCCCCATCCTATCTCACTGATCTTCTGCAGCCATATGTCCCACCGCGCTCTCTGAGGTCAGCAGACCAGATGCTTCTCTCAGTCCCAGAAACCCGTCGTAAGCTCAGAGGTGACAGGGCTTTCTCTGTTGCAGGTCCACGACTGTGGAATGAGTTGCCACTGAGTGTCCGGCAGGCTCCCACACTCTCAGTCTTTAAGTCTCGCTTGAAGACCCACTTCTATTCTCTTGCCTTTAACACGGTGTGATTTGTTTTGGTCCGGTCTGTTCTCTACTCTGTTGGCCATTTTAGTTAGCTTCTGCTGCTATTTGTATATGTATTTCTATTTTATGTTTTCCTGTCCGCTGTGCATGTTTGTTTTCTTTTGTACAGCACTTTGGTTGGCCTTGTTGCTGTTTTAAGTGCTCTATAAATAAATTGGTATGGTATGGTATGGTAAGTATGGCTTGATGCAGATAAAGAGCTCAACAGATGTGATGTTTGTGTTAAGAGATCATAAAGACAGAAGAAGATGCACTATATGTCTTTGTGGATCTAGAGACAGCATAGACAGAGGAACTGTGGTCTGAGGAGGTTAGGTGTGCTGGAAGAGGGTGGTGCAGGACATGTACAAGGACAGCAACACAGTGGTGAGATGTGCAGTAGGAGACACAGATGGGTTCAAGATGGAGATACATCAGCCCCTTCATGTTTCTGCAGGTGATGGACAGGATGACGGACAGATGTAACTGTGAAGCTGCAAGGAGTAGAATATTGAAGCTGGACAAGTTCAATAGAGAACTTGGGGTCAGTCATTCAAAGCATCATGCAGCACACATGAGGTGAAAAAATGAAGATGGAGACGAGTGTTTGAGACAGAGGGATAGTCACATGAGTGAAACGGAGAACCGAAGATAATAATAGTTTGACTAGGAGTGGCCAAGATGGACAGGATTAAAAACGAGAACATTGGAGCGGTGATGGACAAAATTAGAGAGGCAAGGCTGAGATGGTTTAAACATGTGCAGAGAAGACACGGTGAATATTTAAACACAAGATGTTAAATATGGAGCTGCCAGGTCATAGGGAAAGAGGAAGACTACAAAGAAGGTTCATAGATGAGGTGATGGAGGATATGCAGAGGGTTGGTGTGACAGAGGAGGATGTTGAGACAGACAATCCACCGTGGTGAGCGATAAATCAAGCAGCCAGAAGAAGACGCTGTGAGGAAACTCCATGTGCAAAACGTTATAATTTAAGGCTAATGGAAAAGTATACATTTTGGGTTCTCAAAAAAAACAACTAATTGACTTCTTGCCTTTTATTTCTTGGTTGACTAGGAGAAGAAGCAGACACCCATAAACAGTGATGTGGCTGCATTTGCATCCCGAGCCAAGGTGGTTTACCCCATCAACCAGAAGTACAGAGTAGGTCCACCACATTTCACCCGTTACTTCACCATTTAACAGACTTATTCTGAAGCTGCTTACGTTTTATTTAATTGAAGCAATGTCACATTTTCTCTGTATATATTTTTTTATTTGCACAATTAACAATACATTTAATTGACAGAAAATTTGACAAATGCCAAGTTTAAAACCAGATAAAAACATGTTTTTTCTGTATACTGGATGTTTGTTTAGATTCTGATGCTAAGTTTTTTTTGCTTCTTTTAGCCTTTAGCAGATGGTGCATCTAACCCATCACTTCATGCGCACTCAAAGCTTCCAGCAGTTTCTAACGAGGAGTCATCATCCTCCGCTGATGAAGAGTGTCCCACTCAAGAGCAGGACAACAGTGGCAGCAGCCAGTTTATCTCCTCAGTGATGGTCCCCAAGAGTCTGCAGAACCAGAGTTTCACCAGAGTCTCCCACTACCCCCACACACTGACACAAATAAGGTAAGAATGTGGATACTGTGTTCAGAGCTTGACCCAGACCTCATAACCTTCTGATATCTAATGGATCTAATCTTTGTGTTGCCTCCACAGCTTTCAAGGAAGAGTCAGTCTTTACTGTTTGGCCCTGCAGGAACTGCAACACCACAGCTCCCAGCTGGAGGAAGAAAAATATCTGGTGAGCTTTTACTCTTTGTCTGTACTCGTACTGTATGTCATGAACAGTTCATCCAAAACCTCTTACTGTCTTTTGTTTGACTGCTCATTTTAGATCTTTCTACGAATGGTGAAAACGATATTCAGCGGTCGTTTTCCAAAAGATAAAAATGATGCAGACTTCACCAAGAACATCGTTCAGAAGCAAGAACAGGTAGAGACAAATGGCTGGTGTTTAACCAGCACTAACAAGTGCACAAAAATACATTCTTCAAATATTTGTTTTAATGCTTTTGGCATTTTTTTTAACACAGAAACACAAATTTTGGCATTTTGAACTTAACATTTTTTTTTGTCATTTGTTCAAGGAACTGGACAAATTGAGGAAACAGCTGTTAATCAATCAAACCCATAATGAGACGAGTCCTGATGCTTCCTGCTCGCTGGAAGACATCGAGAGATTTCAGAAAGATCACTTTGAACGCAGCCTTCAAACAGTAAACAGAAAGCATATACAGTAATTAATCAAGGATTATTATTATTTACTAAAGACAAGTCTTTTTACAGTCCAAAAGTTTCGCCAGACAAGTAGAAGATTTGTGTCAGCTTCTACTGAAGAGGAGCAGTGTTTTCTCTCCAGATGATGCCCAGAATGTCATTTCTTCCCTCACTCAGACACTTCTGCTTGTTGAAAACCACTTGATGAACTTACAGCAGGCTGACCTGAAGGTACAGGAACTCTGTTTTATTATCCTTCTTGAATCAGATTAGCGACTGAACAGGTGAGACTACAAATATTCATGCTTTTATGCCATGTCTTAGAGGACGCTGGAGAAGTTGTTGTGGTGGGAGGAGATGACGGCGCTTGCGCACACCCAGCCTGCCTTGCTCAGGTGGGAAGTGAATCTGAGGCAGAGTTTGATCGCCACAACGCTGGAACAGCTGACAAGCGACAATATCTTGAAATTTAGCCACATGGAAAAGATACTTTCAGAGATCCAGGTCGGTCTAAGTGAAGGCCTTCAACAAAGCACTGAGGGTAAGATGCACAAAGTAAAAATAGTCTGGTCTGAATCTAACAAATATACATCATAGTAGTGGCTATGTGGCTTAAGGAAAAAATAAAATAAAAGGTAAAACAAGCAACATTCCCAAAAAACTGAGATGAGTCCAACTTTATATTTGATGTTATTCAGCAGCTTTCTAACATCAAATATCAGTGGTTAACATTCAACCTACTTTTAAAGCTTTAAGGACATATATTCATAAAATAGGCCAGGTGCATTTAGGACAAAATAATGTCATGTTATATAATAACAACCAGACTCTTGTGCAACCTTTCTGAATGAGCACTGTCTTGCTTGCCTAATGGGTTATCAAAGAAATACATGCTTAAAAATAAGCTGTCCATACAGCATATAGATGAGAAACTGTTCATTTTAATCCTTAAGTCATATGTATGTCTGCACTGACCTAATTTTGATTGTACAAGATTAATCTTTGACGAATGTGGGTGGGATCATTAGACTGAAAATGGATGGAGATAGGACATTTAGGAAGTCAATAATAAAATATACTGTCCGACTACTTTAACATTTATTGCAAGAAATACGTATTTATCCGTATTTTCCACCGTACACGTCGCACCGTCCTATAAGTCGCATCAGTCCAAATATGTCCCATAAAGTGGAAAAATCCATAAATGCTTCGCTTCGCCGTATACGTCGCATGTATTATGCGTCACCGCTGACATATCACGTTGGTTACGCATCATTGCTGACAACCCCGAAATGTGGACCGGTGTTGTGCCAAGAATCAATTAGCTGACAAATGGCGACTGCGGTATCGTGCACGGGAGGACTTTAACAACATTAACGATTTAAAACAATTATTTGTTTGCTCAAAATTATAGTAAAGGTGTGTCTCAGTCTAACTTTTCCTTAATAAATGCACTTTAATGGTCAAATCAGCTGCATTTCAAAAGCCGATACACGGAAGTAGGAACGTGCACGGGAGGGCTCGCTGTGCATTTCTTCGAAATTTAACAAGATAACCACCTAAAAACAATTATTTGTTTGCTCGACTTTATAGTAAAGGTGTGTCTCAGTTGAACTTTTACTTAATAAATGCACTTCAATAGTCAAATTAACTGCATTTCGCCGGGGTGGTGCAGCGAAATGAAGCTGATTTAACGGTTGCTCCAGGCGAGCTGGGCAAAGGTGTCAGTTTATGGCAAGACAATTGTGTCATTAATAGCCTCTTTTACCTATTACATGGCACAACGGCATGCCATACTGCTCGAGTGCCACCTAGTGGTTGAAAATGGTAGTGTTCAATATAGTCAGTCCGAATGAATGAAAACAGTCATCTCTCAGCCAAACATTGGTTTATAAATATGGGGAAAAATCCATAAATACGTTGCTTCGGCATATATGTCGCAGGGCGATTTATAGGTTGAAAAATATAGTACTACATTTACATTAGTTTAACAAACTGTTTTTGTCATCAGCATCTTGAAAACCCTTCATGTTGTGTTACAGAGTGTGTGAGAAAGATGAAGGAGCTGGTGAATGAGAAGTGCAGCAAAAAGGAGTCTAAGAAGAAGAAGCTCCAGAGGAGCCAGATAAATAAGAAGAGTCGAGCTCTGGATTCTTGCTCTGGTGACCTGCAGGAGCTCACCGCAGTCAGAACACTTTACTTCCCTTCAGTTTATTGATCTGAAATGACTTTTATTATTGTATCAGTCAAAGGTAACTCTTCTCTTAGGTTTACCAGGAGCTGTTGATGAAACACAGAAAGCAGATTTCAGATTTGGAGCTGCAGCAGGACAACAAAGTGGCCGAGGCCGTCTGTGACCTTTGGAAGGTAAGAAGTAAAATTCTCAGTTGTTTATTTTTGCACAGTGATGTGCTGTTGGAGGTTTATTTAGTTATTTCAGCTGTTTTCAGAATAATCAAACGTGTGTTATCCATAAAAATACTTTAAAAAAATTACAGGTAAAAACAAAAAGTACAATAATTCAGATATCATGCAGGATAATGACAACTAAACAAACAATAAACCACCTCACTCTTGTTGATGACTTGTTTTAACATTTTTTAAACCCGTGCTAAGGTTTTTAAGTTTACAGGGTTCACCCATAAGTTGTCGGTACCGAGGCTTGATCTGTGGGTCAGTTTAATATTTAATATGATAAATATCAGTCAGATCAGGTAAACGAGAAGCAAAGCAAGATGACTAATTGATAGAAACATTAAAGGCCATAGCATACCTTTAACTTTCATTTCCCCCTCTCCATGCTTTGCACCCTTCTCTGCACAAATGTATAGTTTGCAAGATAAACCAGATGGAATAAGGTAAAAAACAACAACAACAAAGAAACAACATTACCTGCAGAGTAATTGAATTCTTAGCAACTGTTTTGTGAATCACATATTTATTCAAAAAATATGCCTGCGCAAATTTAGACTGTTTATGCAAAAATACGAAAGCGTATTTAGATAAATTTAATAGCCAGAACAATTATAAAAAAAGATCATGTTAAGAAGGTTTGTCAGCGCATATTTTCAATAGTGATGCAGGGCATCTTGGCTTTCATAAAGTGTTTGGGTCAGATATTTTACCAACACTGACCCATGCACTACTGTAGAGCACGTACTTCATTCTGATGTGATGTTCTGTGTCTCCAGAAACTTTGTGGAAGTTGGTCGAAGAGGCTCGGTGAGATAGCCAAGGAGATCTTTCTCAGCACCGTTCCTGCTCTGACCAGTCTCACTGCTGAACGCTGTGAGGACCTGTGGCTGGATGTGGAGCAGGAGCTGGCTGCTCAGCTGCAGCAGGCGGAGTGCACCACCAAGCAGCAGCTGGAGGACATCAGGGCTGCGTTAAATAAAGATGGGCAGGTAAGGTCTTTAGCTGTGCATAGCAGCTGGATTCTTATTAAACACGTCTAAATCCATGATCGTACTCAAACTAAATGCTCTTCGTTGTTTCAAACTGAGCTTCTCGTTCTGTAGGTGTGGGTAGAGGAGATGGTGCTGGTGCAGGCCTGTTTGAAACATTTAGGTGAACAACAGATGAAGATCCTTCGAGCCATGGTGGCCAGACAAAGTTACACACTCAACAGGTGACGTTAGAAAGATCTGTCAATCATGACATGGATTAAAGTTCTTCATCGCCTCGATGGATTTCCATCATCCGTAAAAATGAGAAGGGGGGAAAAGCGTATGTTTGGTTGTGGTTCTGGTAAAGCCATCTAATCCAGTGATGATACAGGGATTAAACTGACTCCGCTTTCAACCAATAAGTAGAACCGGAGCCGCAGTTTGAGCCAATCAGAGCAGAGCAGGTGTCCTGCTGTCTGCTTCACTGTGAGCCCGGGTGTGAGCAGCTGGGAGAAACTGCAGGTGAAAGCTCACCTCCACGTAGGACACCCCACTACCCTAACAGAACCGCCCGCCCCCGTGAAGGTGATGACATAATAAATTATTAAGCGTCTACATATTAAACGTGTTCGCATGTGACCAATTCACTGCGGCCGGGGGAAATACCAGAAGTGATGCACCATCACCCCCAACCCCTCTTCCTGCTCCGTGCCCCGACCTCCCCGGGACATTTGTATCTAAAATCTAACTTTGTATTAAACGTTCATGTGTCTGGAGCATCATCATCATTATACAGACCTGCCAAACCTGCGCTTGAGACCAAACTCCAGCTCAGAGAGCGAGACGTGCACTGCCGCAGGAGTGTGCTCGGTCTGTTGAGCCTCTCTCACGGTGAGAGAGGCTGTTTGGGCTGCTGTAGTTTTTAAAAATAAATATTAACGCTAAGTGGTGAATATTTATGCCCCGGGTTATAGCAGAGATGTTGGTCTAGATTTTAATTTAATTTTTTCCCCAAAACTCACAAAAGTTCTCTCTGAGAGTCAGTTTCAGGTGCTTGCAGTTTATCATAAATATATATAAAAAATTATAATTTCTACATGGCGTTAAAGCATCATCGAGGTGTTGTGGCTGTTTGGTAGATTATATTTAGAATCACACTGAGCGGGAACTGTAATGTGATAAATGCAATTCAATAAATGATCAGTAATGAAAAATAAATAATATTAAATAAATACACGAGCTGAAATCCTGTAAATATAATACCTTTGAATGAAATAATTATTCCAAGGGTGTAGAGCAACTTTCAGTCAAAACATTTTCTTTCTGCTTTAATCCCTGTGTTCAGCCACTTTAGAATAGCAGCAGATTTCTTCCAGCTGTTTTCTCTTTGGCTGTGTTCCCTTCTACAGTTTCCACATCAGTCTTCCCGAGTCGTTTTAGTAGAAAATAATGGAGTGCAATCTGTTTCTCAGTCAAACAGGGAAGCTGTTGGAAAGGAAACACGAGCATCTTCTGGTGCAGGTGCAGAAGTCGTTTGTGGTCAGGCACTTCTGTCTGCACATGCTGAAGGAGATGAGGCTGTCCAAGCTGAAGACACTCTCTCAGACTGATTTCAGAGCTCTGCTAATGGAAGACACTCCTAAAAGCCAGGCCGGTGCCAATTCAGCTCTCAAGGTGGGGGGAAGTATTTGTATACTGAAATATAATAGTTTGTGTCGAATCTGAGAACCTATCGATCACAATTGCTTCTGACATCTTTTAAGTATCAGCTCTTGCAAGGCACGCCTCTGAGGGTATCGCATCTCAACACTTCCTCTGTTTTCAAGCAGAGCAGCAGTGCCAGCCTGGCAGAGCGACAGCTGGGCCCAGGGAGCCAGCTGCTGGGAAACAACCTGCAGCAGGAGTTCCTGTCTGAGCTGGAAACGGCTACGGAGCTTCTTCAGAGCCATGCACAGCTGGTGCTGGGCAATGCCCTCAGCCACGCCATCCAACACAAGATGACGGCCACGCCCACACAGTCACACACCTCCCCTAAACAAGATGTTGGCATGATCGTAAGGGCTTGTTTAATGGCATAGTTTGTGCATTTAAATGTGTGGTTCTGTGGGAAAGTTATAAACAGTTATTATCTTACCTGTTGTAGATAGTCGTTGAAATAAAAGCACACAGAGTGTAACTCTGATTAATGAGCTAACAGCTCGTCTGACGAGGCCAAGCTGAGCGGAGTGCTGCGGTCTTAAAATGACTCCATTGTCCAACATTTTACATTGATTCTTGAAAGTTATTTTCTAAACTTTTACATCATAGTAAATGTTGCGTTACGTTGTTATTTAAATTGATTTGTATCATTATTTACCAGGACAAATAGCAGCTGCATATAGTTGTTGCATTTCTGATGCAGCAGGGCCACTTCTTGCAGGACTTTCATGTTTTTGTTGAAATAACCGGGTTGTGCAAAACTGGCAGTAGTGTAAAGGTTTATAAAATAGTGAAAGCATGAACTGCTCGAAAACTTTTAACAATTTGAGTTTTAAGAAACGCACTTTGTGTCAAGGGCTTGTTTGTCCTGTCAGTAAAAATATGTACAGTATATATTTTTTTGTTTGTTTGTTGAGCACGATGCAGAATTTTTCTGTTTCTCCCACTGTTTTAGCTCCACCTGACAGAGGCTGCAGCAGAGAGCGTTTACGTGACCAAAGATTCTCTTACAGCACTGGTTGGAAGCTACTATTCCCATCTTCAAGACATAGCCAGTAAACTGGAGCAGGATCTGTCAAATATAAATCAGGGTAAGATGACTGTCTAAAACCTGAGTTTAGTTTCTGTTTTCTGTCTCTACAAATGCTGTTAGTACCTGGAGTCAAGTGTTTTATTATGCATCCTGAATGAATTTGTCTCGTATTTATGTCTTTGTAGTTTGTCAAGTACATATTCTGTTGCTTTAATATACCAATATAGACAATAAAAGTAATTATTTATGTCACAGAGATTGTTTGAGTTAAGTTTACCGTTGTGAACTTTTATCAGAGACCAGTGAGAGGTACGACTGCAGCAGTCAGCTGAGCAAAACCTTGATGAGAGAGCTTGAGAACTGGGGCAGGAAACCTGCTTCTGCTGAGTTTCAACAAAGGTCTGATGACAGTAATAGTACTTTTAGGTGGAGTATTTTCATCAAACAAGAGTGCCTCATAGATCGTTCTTGTTTTTGTACATGTTAGGGTTGAACAAAATAAAAAGAAGGTGCTGAAGCAGATTGATTTGGATCAGGTGCTCATGAACGAGGAGCTGAGGAGGAGAAAAGTAGCTCTTGATCAAACAGTGGAGAGGATCAAAACAGAATTAATGGTTGGTATTCTGCTCTGCTCCACTTGTTGACAGATAAATTAATATGTTCAAGATGCAACACGTATTTTTCCTTGAGCGCTTTGCTGCTGTGTCCATTAGGAGGCGGAAGAAAGCTTCATAACGGAGCTGGCAGCTTTGGCCCACGTCTCTGTCCACAGTCCAGATATCAAACCAAGTGATGAAGAGGACCATGTTGGTAAGCAAGTTTACTGAGCAAAAAGAAAATGCAACAAATTGATCATGTCTTGTAGAAATATAGTGACATCAAAACATTTTTGTTAGCGATATTCAGAAATAAACAATGCTTTTAGTAATTTTCTAAATACAGATTGAAAGTGATGAAACATAGCTCTGTTTTGAGAGTATTTACAACCACAGCATGATCAGAGTTAAAAAATACAGCTGTTTAGCCAGTAAATTTTTTAATTTAAGTTGATAATTTGGTAAAATAATTGGCAACTTTAAAAAAAAATGTTTTAGTAGAGATCTAATCTGACTTGTTCTTAAATCTTCACTTAAAGCGTTGTCGCTTCTGTTTGTCTCTTAAAATTATTTGTGGATGAAAGAATTGCTTTGTCAAGATGTTAATACGTTTTTTTTATATATAATATATAACAAAATATAATTTATTTTTCACTCTTTGGTACTTTATTTTGTACTTTTATTGCATGCTGTAGTATTTCTTGTTATGTTAGCGAGTAGAAATGGTTCTCATCCTGAACATTTCATTGCATTGTTGACCTTGTGTTAACCTGCGTATGACAAACAAATTTATAAGAAAAATTCTGCAACCACCACTGTTGTCTTCAGTGAACATTCATTTCCCAACTCTCACCACCCAGGATTAAACAAACGGTTTACCTGCCTCTATTATTTAAGTTCATGATGACTTAGCTCTTTGTTCTTAACGCATTTGAGTCTAAAACCTGAACTGTTTATGTCACATGTTCTCGTAACTTATCATGTGTTGCACTTTGACAGGTGAGCGGAGCCCTCCAACACTGGACTTGCTAGCCTTGAACCCAGCACTAGATCCAGCCTTGAATCCATCTCTGACTCCATCTTTTGTAACGCCAAAAGTGAAATCAAAACCAAAGAAGAAAGAGCGAGAGCCTCATCTCAGCTGAACTCTTTATAAATAAAATTAATGTTAAAAAAATAACTTTTTTTTTACCACTTTTTGTAAAGCAAATGAACCATTTTGTCCTGTGTTCTCCATTTGTCTAAATGTACCGTAATAATTTTATGCATCGAAAACTTATAAAGCTGTGTGATCTTTTGTGCAAGTGTTGTTCGTTCTTTTCAACTAGCTAATAAAACTGCAACACAGCAGTGCTGACAGTAATGCATTACTGACCGTACTCACCCGTACCGTGGCTCATTCACTGCATTGATTCCTGAGTGCAGAGGATGATGGATGCCCTCCTCTCAGCGAGTTGTTAGATGAATTAGAGATGTCCTTCCTGATTGTAGCAGAGTGCTGCTACTCAGCGATGAAAGCCTCGCCCTTTTTCTTGCTCTAATGGGGTTTTAAGTACACCCCATTTATGAATGATAATGTAGAGTAATGGTGAAAAGTCTGGGAGTCTGGCAGACAGCTCTGTGCAACATTCAAGCGGGAAATTTAGCCCGGACCGTTGGGTTTCCTGTCAGGGGTGGACATTTTATGTTTGTCAATTAAAAAACATCAATTTTTAATCTGCCCTTTAATTGTGTGCTTACCTTGGAGCCATAACTGTTTCAGACACACAAACATGTCAGGGTGACCTGCCAACAGTGTGTGTGTGTGCATACTATCAGAAATGCGGTCTTGCTATCGACTTTGCGAGTGCCGTTGCAGCTGATCTGTGATGAAGGGAAACCATTTGGATGTATTTTGAGATCCCTCAGGGACCTGCAGTGACTTGTGGGAAGATGACCTGGTTTCTAATTTTTTCCTCTCCTGCCTGGGTTCTGGGCTAGTTGCTTTTGTTAAACAGAGATGCCTGAAAGGAGTGCGAGATGAGACAACCGGTAGTCTTTTTCTGGAATATGGACTTGTTTACATCATAAATGAGGATTTTCATAATGGACACAGGTGTGGCTTTAATGCTTTCCAATAGATTCAGGTAAGATGAGAGATGGAAAACATCTGTTGTTTCAGCGTAATAATCTAATGCTTAGCACCAGTGCATTTGCATGTGAGTCTTGCTATAGTCATAACTGGAACATAAAAACTGATCATCATGTACTTTTTTATGTAGACTAATGATTATATTTTTACCCTCATCAAAACGCATGCAACAATCAAAGTTGTCAAAAAACATTTAGTCACTTTTGTGCCAATAGCAGGCAGATGAGTGCAGTAAAGATGCCCTGAGCAAGACTATATGTGTGCAGTGTGACAGTGGATCAGATGACTGGTTAACAGGTTTTTTTATGTTATTTTTGATAGGTGAGCAACAATGGCTAACCTGCAGCAGGAATACCCTGGAGTCCTTCTGGTCATTCTGGAGGAACTGGCCCATATGCGCCAGTGGTTAACTTTCCAGGACCTTTGTCGTATGGTCAGCACCCGCTTCGACCTAGACCATCTTATCGAGCTCAGGAGTTTGCTGTTTGCAGCTGCCAGCAGGGATCCCTGTTTTCCTGCTACCTTATTCAGGGATCGGGTCTCCACCAGAGGCCAGGGGCTTTCACCCATAGGGGTCGCTGCAGACATAGTAACTATCTTCAGTCTTATTCAGATGACGGGTGGGGTTTCTGATGACCGTGCAATGGGAACCCAGACAGTCCTGCCTGTTGACCAGTCCCCCGGCCCCATTCTGCCTGGGATCCACCCCCTGAACATTTCTGGTCGAGAGCGAGCACGTGCCAACTCTGACTCCAGTGGAAGGTCTATCGACCAGCACTTGCTTTTTCCTAAATCAAATTACTCAACTCGCAAGAGAGCAAGTCTTCCCCCAGATCCCATTTCATTTGTGCCCTCCCCTCCTGTCAGGACAAGAGCTGTGTCTTTTGACTTACCTCACACTACACACTCATACTCCATTAGTCCAAACCTTGATGAGGTTATGAAAAATATCTACCTGCCATTGGAGACAGACAGTGAGTCTAGTGGAGATTCTGCTACAATGGAGGTGTTTGAAGCTGAACCAGGATCAGCAGTTGATCAGAAGAGAAATGTTTTTAAGAAGGACTTCCATAACCAGCCACCTCTAATACCACAGGTGACTGTCAGCAGTGAGTCTCCTAGTCCCAAAACAGGGCATATTGGCTTCGACAATCGCAGCTTTGAAGTAATCCCCAATCCTTATCCATCGCCTACAGCAATTCACCTCTCACCAGAGCAGCGGGTTAAAGCTAAACACGAGAGCATCGATGATCTGCAAGACTCAACTTATTTTGGGCCAGGCTCAGTCCCGGATCCTTCTCCACGGCACCTTCGACCACCCAGGGCAAAAAGACCCCTCTGGAACAATAAGAGTCACAGTCTAGAGGACCGGATATGTGTGGACAGCATTGATATGGGGATAGAATCCCAAACAGGACAACTTCCAAGGCAATCTACCCCCGCTATCAGCAGTTTGGGGGGAGAGAGTGCAGATTGTGGAACTCCAAATGGACGTGAAAGAAGGAAGGCTCAAGGAACACAAACTGACCCACCAGACCACCGGAGACTTCGTAGCCTGGTTCACGCTGATCGCTTCTCCTTCATGACCTCATTAGACGACCCTGAGTTTTGTGAGGATGACATCAGTGCAATATTTCATTTCTTAGATGATATAAGCATGTGTGGATCTACGGGAGTTCTGCACCCCATCGACGGTAACCTTAGCCAGGACACTCCTGAGGCTCGACGTGGTCGCCTGGGTCAACTCCAAAGACTCTTTCATTCCCTGGAAAGCAGTGATGATGGGCTAAAAGCCAGTGTCTGTAAGCTGTTGCTTCGTATGAGTCAGATAGAAAGACAACTAGAGTCACTGAATGATGTGAAGGCTGAGATTTCTCAGGTACTCTCTGCTTTGCAGCGACTGGACGAAAAGATCCAGCAACCCATTGTTGATGGTGGACAGGGCACTGGTGGCAGATGGCTTGAGCCTCTCAGTGGTGTCTCCTCTTTTATGAGCCACCCTATAACTCCCTCTGATTCATCAGAACCTCAGCCTCTGTCTGCAACTGGACACTTGTTTCCTGGGACAAGCACAAGTAGTCTGGACTGGAGCCGATGGAACACCACTGGAGATCAGACGGAAACCAGCAAAGGTCAGGTAGACTCCAAAGGAGCAAAAGAAGGAAATAAGGATGCATCATCTCATCGAGCCTCCAAAACACAGCTTGAAGAAAAAAATCTGTCTGACACCAAAAAGATAAATAACTCTAACTCTGCAAGAGACTGGACTGTGGCATTCTCCAAAAGTAAGGATGGGAAAGCATCACAAAGGAAAATTGTACAGGTAGACAACTTTTACATTCTACATCTTGTGCACATTTTTTTACACTTTACTTTATATAGTTTCTACATGTAATTGTTTAATGAGAGGTGAGTGACTAAATCACCAAACAATAAATAATTCTGAAGGCAATGATACAGTTGATATGAAGTGTATATTAGGTAGCAAGGTCTAGCCGCAGTATATAAATGGTAAATGGACTGTATTTGTATAGCTCCTTTCTATCTTATCAAGATACTCAAAGCGCTTTACACTACAACCTGTGTCTTCATGTACCCATTCATACAGCACTCTAATAGATCTGCACAAAGACTAATCAGTGCTTTAGATCACATTCCTACAGTGATGGGACACATCGGAGGCAATGAGGGGTTCAGTGTCTTGCCCATTCGGCATGTGACTGCTGGTGGAATCAAACCTCCTCATCTCTTGCATTGGAGGACTACTGCTCTATCCACTCAGCCACAGCCGCCCCAGATGTAAATCATGTTTCAGTAAAAACATTGTGAGCAGTTCACCTAAAATCTGTGTTTGGTCCATTCATATTCTAGGCAGATCAAACAGACAGTACCACTAACCTACTCTCCCAGAAACCAGCCAGTATGATGGAACAAGTGTTAAACTCTTCACTGTTTCGACACAAAGACAACAGTCTGACAGGGGATCTTGGCTCTGGGAAGGCCCTTGACCCCAGACTGGCTGAGAGAAGAGGGAGACCCATATGGACCGTAGACGACAGGGAGGCACGAATCTCCCCTTTGGACTTACAGGTGAGACATGTAGACTTTTGAAGAACTGAAGTAGTGAGAAGAATCTTGTAAAGTTCTGTTGCTGTATAGTCTCAATATGAACAAGAAATGCATTCTGTTTTCTAACAAAGGTACTACTGAAATAGTTTTACAATTTAAAAATGCATTCATAGCTCATCTCCTTTACAAATTCATATGTAATTCTGTTCCTCAGGGTCAGGAGTCTCTGAACCCCAACAACACAGAGTTCTGGATGGACGACATTTACACTCCGGGCTACGACGCCCTTCTAAGGAGAAAAGAGGCTAACCGTCGTCGACTCAAGATCTGCAAACTGCTTGCACTTGTTGCCACTGCAGTGGCAATCATCCTCATTATTGTCATTCCCATTTGCACGATACATTCATGAATATGCACAGGGGGAAAAAAATCACTTAAAAGATACCAAACTTTTGCACTCATTTTAATTGTTTAGGTGTATTTATCAGCAGCTATTTGTTGTATCTTGTAAATAGCACGAGGACCAATTCAGGATAACAATTCAGGATAGGCTGTAACACTTTAAAGCTAGGCTGGTGATCAGTTCATACGTCTTACATTTCTCAGCATGATTTGTTAAAAGCTTTTACACCAGAAAAGCAGAATTTAGACCCTCAGTTGTGTGAATTATTTTCATGGTATTTCTTCCTCATTTTATCTTATTTATTTGATGATTTGTGTTCTTAATAGTTCAAGTTTGTGCAAAAGAAAGTTAATAATCGTGATGATTTTAGTGTCTAATTTTTTCCTGACAGCATTTGCTGAAAGTGATACTGAGCCAGTTCAAAAGTGTCAATGTCTTCCCATATTCATATTTTGCACTGCCTGACTTGTTCTTGCTATTCCCTTAGGAACAAAACAGAGCTAATTTACCTTTTATGTCACATAAATGTTTATTGTGTTAGCACAAATGCAAGTCTGTTACAGTATTGGATTGTACGGAGGTGGGGGACATTATTTTCTTGGAGCTGCAGTGTTCTTGTGTTCTTGCACTTCCTTTAAGTAAAACACATATACTGTTAACAAGCTAGAATTAATAAAATATTTTTCATACAGTTCTCTCCCTGTTTTTTTTTTTCCAACAGGAAGACAGAATCTTCCCCGTCCACTTGCACATGTGTTTTATTTGTGGTGCAAAGTGTTTACCAAGTGTCAAGTTTCAGCAGTGAAAGATTGTTGTTAATGGTAATGCTTTCGATGTGAAGAAAAGAAGAAGCCTCTTCCGGTAAACACTCACTGAGTGGGTGATTCCACTTTTAATTCAATTGATAGGAACATTAGTGTATGCCCAATATCTTTAGACAGTATTCAAATGCTTAAAGCTTCGCCGCATTCCTGCAGATTCACTCAGCTCCACTGGAGTCATCTGATATCCATTAACTTAACCAGTGACACTCCACGTTGCACAAGCATCCTTAAAAGCTGCAGTTGACTTTTGAAGCCAAAATGCAAAGCGACAAAACAAAGTTTGTGCACTTGTACAATAGAAGTAATTAGATGAAGCTGATTAATACCAAATACTTCCCTTACAAGCTTTACATAACTCAGTTTTCATGAGACTGAGTTTTGGCGTTTGACAAAGCAATACAAAAGAAATATGAACATTCACAACATTCTGTAAATGCAACTTTCAGGGAAGAAATTATGCTAAAAGTTGAACACGCTAAAGTGCATAGACAATGTGATGAGTAGGGGAAAAAAGTGCATCAGTAAGATAGACTGTTTTCTCAAATCTTCATGACTTCACTTTGCCTCGTGTACACAGATAAGCACAGGATGTGAGATGGGTGTGTTCTGCTTCTGTCTCTACTCCCCAGTAGCTGCACTCTGCCAAGCGGTACCCCTGGGGGCGTTTATGGATCCATTACCTCTCCAATGGTTCCACCGAGGAAGCTAGACCCCGGAGTAAGCACAATCTGCAGGTGCTTTCTCTCAAACTTCACTGCATCAGAGCAGTGGTTCTCAAACTTTTTGCAAGTACCCCCTCGCAGAACACTAAGCTCTTTAAGTACTGTACCACCATTTTGACAAGCATTAAAGGCTTTTAGGCTTGTACTGAAATGTTTCTAACAGACTGAGTATCTGACATTAAGAGAAATGACATATCCAGAGACAAGCAATACATTTCAACTAGCTTTCCTATCCTACCTTTAAGCCTTCAACAAACCCAAATGGCTGAAGGATGCACGTCGAGGCCTGATCAACCTCATCTGGACCTTCTTTAGATGAGGGTGTAAAGTAATGGTCAAAACACCTGTAGAACTTCAGGTCTACATCTAAGGGTGTGTCTCAAAATTTTAACAACAAGCCATAAGTGCTTTGATCGCCTAATAAACATAATAATTTTCACATTTTAAGTCCTGGCCTTTCGTACAGTAATGGATGGACATGGGCACCAGTGACCCCCGCGACCCGAAAAGGAAGAAGCGGGTAAAAGATAATGGATGGATGGAAATTCTCTTGCAGATTTACACCTTTTATTGGACTCACATCCTACAGAGACATCACTGGCAAAGCTGAGGCAGGCTCTACCTCATATGTGTCAAACTCAAGGCCCGGGGGCCAAATGTGGCCCTTGTTGACATCTTAACTGGCCCCCAAGATGTTATTTTAAATGTAAAATACTTTTACCACTTTATTTTTTCAGTAATCTTTGATTATGGTGTCAAAAGTGCAACAGAGAACATCAAATAAGACCAATCAAACTCTTGTTGAGGAACCTGTGACCAAGAAAAGATGTTAGGTATTTAACTTGAGTTAATGTAGATTCTGAAACCGGCCCTTAGTTTGAAAAAAGTTGTAATTTTGGCCCCATTTTGTAAGTGAGTTTGACACCCCTGCTCTAGCTCATCAGTTAACCATCGTCCACTCCAGTTTCTATATGAAGACATGAAATATTATTTATTGTACTTTTGTTTCAAGTAGTTTCCCTGTGACACAAGGATTATAATTTGCTTGAACACCTCAGCTTTATGAGTATTGCTGTTGCAGTTTATGAGCGTTAACTTTGTATTTAACTTATTAATATTTGATTTATTCAAGTATTAATAAGTTAAATATGTACTTACTGGCACTTGACTTCTTTCGGGTGTGGTTCTGAATGATGGCGCAGAGGTTAGAGAAGGTGAGCCTGTGATCGGAAGGTTCGACTCCCTGTAGTAAAAACATCAAAAATGTGGTTGAGAAAGGTACCACAGCTGCCTCCACCCTCATTTGTCCCACTCTGGGCCCTTCAGCAAGGCCCTTAACCCCCACCAGCTGCTCCCCGGGCGCAGATGGTGCTTCCCTCGGTGTGGAGCAGAGGGCTGTGGTAGCTCGGTGGTCTGTGTGGTTGAATCAAAACAGGCCTCCGGTGTAAAAACAATTGCCATGTTTTTGTGCATGTTAGTTCACTGTGGCAACCTCTGAATATGGGAGCAGCTGAAAGAAGAAGAAGAATACTTGATTTCTTCTGAGTACCACTATGGATCCTGAGGATCCTATCACCAGTAGTACATGTATTCAAGGATTCAAGGTTCTTTATTTGTCATTTGTGGAATGAAATTGTGTACACAGGGTCCCAGTTATGTAGTGAGTCACGTGAGGTACGTGTCACTTGTTGTATGACAAATATATGAATTATATATGCATAC